>NC_086123.1:25932500-26262500 GCF_963921235.1 Mobula hypostoma
TATGCCACCACTGATGCCAGCTGGCAATCCCTGAAGAGTACTGATTATGGCTGGGGTCACCATATTGTAAAGGCACTGTCCAGAAGAAGGCAATGGCAAATTGTAAAGCCGTTTTGTAGAAAAACTTGCCAAGGGCAATCATGGTCGTAAAAAAACTATGATTGGATACATCGTACGATATGGCTCATAATGAACAAACGAATGTAAAGAGATACTGGTTTGTGTTTTTGAATTAATTTCTTTCCGGCTGTGACTGCTTAATTTGCTCACCCTACCTTGTATCGGGTTTATTCACAGCACTTCACCACCTCTGTGCTTCACTAACCAGAATCCTGTCTTCCACAATTGTCACTCTCAGATGAGAATGAGTTAAACTTTCTTCATAAATCAGCCCTCTGAACCCTCACATCCTCACCTTCAGTTTCCCCCTTGTGTGCTAGTTCACACAAATATGGCACTGGTCTGAAGAAACAGTCAACAAATTTGAACGAAGAGAACTAGAAACATGGGTTATTGAGGAAGTTACTGGGATGTGATTAAAGGCAGGAAAGGGAGAACGATGCAAAATACTTTGCCTAGGGAGCAGAGGCTGGGGGATAAAAGGCTGCCAATGCCCGGCTAATGTCTGTATGTGTGAAGCCTGAGACTGGGCATTAGGAGGAAAAGCTGGCATGCAGATAGCTCACGTAATTAGAAGAGCAAATGAAATGCTGAGATGTTGGAGTTCGAAAGTAGGGAAGTCTTCTTGCAGCTGGTCGCACCCAGATGTTTGATATTCCTATGGAAGGACGGATATTAGGAGCAATTCAGGGAAAACTCACTCTTGATTTCTCAGCTGAAGGACAATTGAGCAGAATGATCACTATTCTATGCGACTTGGAAGATTTAAAGCTCACCTTATTGAAACAGGTAAGCTTTTGACAGGGGATGCTGAGAAGATGCTCCCCCTCATGGTATATTTTAAACTAAGGTGCATAAGCAGAATGAGTATCAGTATTTGGTTATTATCACTGACATATGTTGTGAAATTTGTTGTTTTGTGACAGCAGTACATTGCAATACCTAAAAATTGCAAGTTACAATATTAAATTACAATAAGCTTATATTAAAAAATAGTGCAAAAAACATAGCAAAATAGCAAGGTAGTGTTCGTGGGTTCATGGTCCATTCAGAAATCTGATGACAGAGGAAAAGAAGCTGATCCTGAAATGTTGAGGGTATGTCTTCAGGCTCATGCACCTCCTCCCTGATGGTAGTAATGAGAAGAAGGCATGAACTGGATGGTGAGAGTCCTTTATGATGGATGCGACCTTTTTCAGATGTTGCCTTTTGAAGATGTTCTCAAAGGTGGGGAGACTAGTGCCCATGATGGAGTTGACTGAGTTTACAATTCTCTACAGAATTTTCAATCACGTGCCTTCATACCAGATGGGATGCATTCAATCAGAATGCTCTCCACAGTGTATCAGTAGAAGTTTGCTGGAGTCCTTAGTGGCATAGCAGATCTCCTCAGACTCCAAATGAAATATAGCCACCTTCATGCACTCTTCACAATTGCATCAATATGTTGGGCCCAGGATGGATTCTCAGAGACGTTGATACCCGGGAACCTGAAGCTGCTCACCCTTTCCACTGCGGATCCCTCAATGAGGACTGAAGTCCGTTTGCCTGATTTTCCCCTCCTGACATTCACAATCAACTCCTTCGTCTTACTGACATTGAGTGCAAAGTCATTGTTGCAACGCCACTCAACCAGCCAATTTATCTCCTTGTGAGATCTGCTTCAGAGATTATGCCAACAACAGTTGCGTCATTGGTGAATTAAGCCTGATTTATACTTCTGCATTAACTGGACGCCGTAACCTACGCAAGTGACTTGCGCGCATTGTGAGCGTTTATACTTGTGCGTTGGTGTGCCTGCATCGCTCTGCAATTCGCACACGTCATGCATGTGCACCCACCTGCCCATGCAAGGCTTCATGGTCATGGTAGTCTTTCTTGGGGGGGGGGTAAACAAGAAACGAGCGTCTTTTTTCGTAAAAGTGAAACGTGCCCTCCATAATTTCGGAGGTCTGTAAAGCTTTATGGAAAGCATTGCAGCCAGAGTTCCTTCCCTGCCCTTCGGTCGCTCAATGGGAAGCTATTGCAGTGTAGGAGGAAATGCGATGCTACCAAGTGGACCAATCACAGCTGTTGCGTTCTGCGTTGCCGCAACGCGTAGCTACGTTTTGGGAGAGGTGCGCCTCAGGTTCTGGCATGGGGATCCACATCGGCTCTGCGTAGGGTTTGCGGCAACGCAGTATTTACGGCGTCGTGTTGACGCGGAAGTATAAATCAGGCTTTAGTAGTTGATGTTTGAGCTGTGCCTAGCTGCACAGTGTAGCGAGAGCACAGCAGTGGGCTAAGCATGCATTCTAGAGGTGCATCTGTGTTGGCTGTCAGCAAGGAGGAGATCTTATTCCCAATCCACACTGGCTGTGATCTCCCGATGAGGAAACCAAGAATCCAGTTGCAGAGGGAGGTGCAGACGCCCAAGTTAATTAGTACAGATGGATGACTGAGCTGTAATCACTAAGAAGCCCGACACGCTGTAGGTGCTTTGACCAGGAGGTCCGAGGACAAGCACAGAGTCAGTGAGATTGCATCTGCTGTAGACCTCTTGTGGTGGTTAGCAAATCGCAGTGTTTCCAGATCCTTGCTCAGGTGGTAGTTAATTCCCGTCATGAATAACCACGCAAAGCACTTCAGCACAGTAGATGTGAGTGCTTCTAGATGGTAATCCTTGAGGTGTCTCACCCTGCTGCTGTTGGGTACCCATATGATTGATGTCCTGTGAAGTAGGTGGGAACCACTGACTGCCACAGTGAGAGACTGAAGATGTCCTTGAATTCCAGCCATTTGGTTAGCACAAGGGAGAGGGTGGAGAAAAGATTTGCCAGTATCGTTATTTATTTCATGTTTATTTTTTTAGAAATACAGTGCAGTAACAGGCCATTTGTGCCAACAATCCCACCTTGCTCACTTGCACACATGAGTCCAATTAACCCACTACCCCATGTGTATTTGGATTGTGGAGAAAAACAGAGCACTCAGAGGAATCCCACATGGTCACAGGAAGAACGTACAAACTTCTTATAACCTATGGCGGAATTGAACCTGGGTCACTGGTGCTGTAATGGTGTTACCTAGCCACTACAGAATCATTCCAGGAATCATTTCCTATGTATTCAAGGGAGGGAATGTTGGCTCAGACCATGAGAGAGAGGCCTGCGTCGGGCATTTTCATGCATTACAAGGCGCAGATTGGAAGTCTGTGTGGGGCGCCACTCCTTGCACAGCCACTAGAGCAATGTGTGGTTAAGTGCCTTGCTCAAGGATACAAACACACTGCCACAGCTGAGGCTTGAACTAATGACCTTCAGACCACTAGACAAACGCCTTAACCACTTGGCCAATTGCCCAGCACAATAGAATGTATTCAAAAGACAGAAAAAAGCCCATGGTTGTCCTCCTTCACATGGAAAAAGGTGAGAGGAGATGTGAAATAGGTGTTTAAATACCTGTGGAGTTTAGAAACACTATTCAGCAAGATGCTGTGACCTTTGTTGGATTCAAAGAATCAAAGTAGATTTATTATCAAAATATGTATGCAGTATACAACCCTGAGATATGTCTTCCCACAGACAGCCACAAAACAAGGAAAACTATGGAACCCTCCCAATGCTCAAAAAAAATGTGCAAACGTCAAAAAAATTGAGCGATAGGTCATAATCAAAGTATGTGGTTTTTCAGGAGTGGAAAAAAAAATGAAAGATGGTATCATTTGTGGATCCGGTGATTAGCAACTGGAGTTCATTTCCTGAGAATTGATCATGTTATTCAAGAAAATTTAATCATACCTGAATGAAAAATAAATGCAGGGTTATAGGAGAAGGTTTGGGGAGTGGGTTTAATGGCAGAACTGTTACAAGGAATGGGCGAGGACTTAATGGAGCTAAGTCGCCTACAACTATTGTTCCGACGTTCTCCTTTTCACTGCACTCAGCAAAACTCACTGAGCAACAGTGTCCAGTCTGGTTAAAAAAAGATAAACAAACTTTCACAGTCAGTGACAAAGCTGATTAAAAATAATTTGGGAGGTTTTTACCATGAATTCTGCAACATCTATGTTGGCACATTTGCTAATGGCAACTGCCTGGAGGGCTCGCATCTGCTGGGACATCACTGTGTTGACACCTGGGAAGCAAGTCCAATATCAGAGACCTCTCTCCATCGCAACTAGTCCAGACGAGAGTGACAGGCTAGCATGGAGGTGAGACAGGATGGTGTGAAGTGAGGGTTTATTTGTTTGGGGTAACCCATATTTGACAGACTGACTCAATGGACCCTTGTGTTCCGACTGGCCCCAAGCTACTGAAAGCTGATCAACAGGCCAGTGATTGCTGTATGCAGGTCGAGTGAAGGGAGCTCCAGGGAATCATCAAATATAATGCTATTTTTGAAAAATGAGGTCTGGAGATGCTAAATTTAGGATATTGATATATGATGAACCTTCATTCTTCCCCAAATAATGTGATGCATCCTGTTTGGTTCTGTGTTAATAACAAGTGTTGTAGGTTTTCTCAAAGAACCTCATTTTTCCCCCAGTAAGTGAGGGAACACCTCTCAAAATCCCCATCGTGAGAGGTAAAAACGGGTAAGGCCAGCCAAAACGGCTCTGGTGAAGCTGTACAGTGGATATATTGGATTCCAGAAATGTGGATGACCTCCAACCATACCATCGACTTTGGATGATGGAGACAGGAGGTTATCAATGGCTTGTGCTCCACTGGGAGCTCAGGGCCCAAGAAGAAGAAGTGAGGGAACATGCACTTTAATGACTTTATATTACCATTTCCTCTGAGAGGACCACAACATTCCTGTGGTTTGGAGGTTTGTGTGCCTCAATGACCCAGAGAGCTATGTTGGCTGGAGTCAGGACTTTGTGCTTCAGCTCTTGGTAAAGTAACCAATGCCAAACAGGTCAAAGGGTAGAGGCCAGACTAAGAGTAGTCCGTTGGTCCTCCAGGTTCAAGGGTTCAATTCAAGGCTAGCAACCTTGACTGGTAAGACAAGATTGTTACAGAAACAGCAATAGAGAGCCCTTCCACGTCTGAGTGTGATGGTACTCCTGAGTCTCCACCTTCATTGCTGCCCTAAATGCCAGTGCCATCATGGGCAGTAGAGAAAAACCACCATTTGGGGTGGCAGGGTGGAGATACGTCTCCACCAAAGGAGATGTAAGGTACTCCTTCCCTCCGCTAGCCTGCGGGTCACACTTGGGCAATGTGTAGCACCTGCTTACCTCTCCCGACCAGGGTCACGTGAAGCCATGGGAGAAGGTGGTGGAAGGTCATATGAGCAGCTAGTGCACATCATACATCCTCGTTATGCGACCACTGACACCAGGCAGGCAGTCTCTGAAGAGTATTGACAATGGCTGGGTTCACCTGTCTTGTAGAGACACCGCCCAGAAGATGACAATGGCAAGAACAATCATGATCATGGGACCATGATTGCCTATGTAACACGACCTGGCACATAATGATAATGATGATAATGATGATGCCAGGTAAGCACTCAGGGAAAAGGCAGCTTGAAGTGTCAAGTCCCAAAAATCATGAACTGAGCACGAAATGATTAGTACTGTAATATGAACTACCATAACGTACTAAAGAAAAAGACTCTACAAACATGTCTCTCACTTTCTTGCAGATTCTTTTCTTTTGTCCTTTGCTTGTTTGTCAGACTTTGTATGTAGTTTATTCATTGATTCTGTTGTATTTCTCTGTTCTACTGTGAATGCCTGCAAGAGAATTAATCTCAAGGTAGTATATGGTGACATATGTGTACTTTGATCATGAGTTTTGAAATTATTCAAAACATAGCAAGGAGAAGGACAAATCCACCATCTTTGCAAGAAGATTTGAGTACAAGAAAAGAGAAATTTTGCTCCAATGCAATTAAGACCTTGTGAACCTGCATCTGCTGTTCTGGTCTCCTTACCTAAGGTAAGATATGCTTGTAATGTGGAAAGTGCGATCAAGCTTCTCCAGATTGATAATTGGAATATGGAATTTTCCTTAGTGAAGAGATCAGAATATATATATATATGAGCGTGTGTGTGTGTGTGTGTGTGTGTGTATTAAATGAAATAAGCAGTGCAAAAAAAAGGTAGTGTAGTATTGTTCATGGGTTCAATGTCTATTTAGAAATCTGATGACAGAGGGGAAGTTGTTCTGTGCCTTTAGGCTCCCATACCTCCTCCTTGATGATTGCAATGAGAAGAGGGCATGTCCTGAGTGATGGGGATCCTTAATGATGGATGCCGCCTTTTTGAGAAATCGTTCCCTGAAGATGTCCTGGATGGTTGGAGATGAAGCATATGTGGCCTGTACTTTCTTGAGTTGTATTTCAGAGAGGTAATCTTTCTGAAGTGTATAGTGTTTTTGGTAAGGTTATAGAGAATTTACCTTGGCTGGAATGTGTAGAGTTGGTAGCAACGATTTCAAAATGAGGGATTGGTCATTCAGAACAAAGAGTAGAAATTTCTTTACACTAATTGTGGTGAATCTTCGGAATCCCTACCTAAGAAGGCTTCGGAGTCCTGGTCCTGAATACCTTATTGCTGAGATCAGTAGATTATTAGATATTAAAGGAATAATGTGGGATTAATGGGGCTGAGGACCAAATGCTCCTACTTGAACCACTTATTTTTTATGTCTAAGACACTATGGACAAAAGCCCGTTCAGTTCAAAGAGTAGATGAAACGATATCAAAGACAGAAATTCATTAAACACTTCAAAGGTCCCCTCAACCATAAGTATTCAATATCTGTTTTGTTCAGTTGAATAAATTGAAAACCAACCATCTATTTGTTCAACTACATGCATGCCTTAATCTCCATTAAATACCTTGATATTAAACTTCTGCAATATCTCCAAAAAATCAATGTATCGTATTCAAAGGCATTCAATGGGACGCATGTCTTCAAATTTCGGAAGTTCTTCAAAGAAACTAAGTAAACTCATGAAACTCAACCTGTTACATTCAAATTTGATGCAATTCTATTTCAATGATTCAAAGATTCACAGTACACTTACTACTGAAGTATGTATATAGTGTACAACCCCGAGATTCATCCTTCCACAGGCAACCATGAAACAATGAAACCACCATGAAACTCATTCAAAGAAAACACCAGATAACCAACACATGAACAAAAGAACAAATTGCACAGACAGCAAAAAGTGAGCAAGTAACTTCAATACACTGAGTCCTCGAAACAGTCTACAAGTGTTCAGTTCAGTTCAGTTGAGTTCAGCCTAGCACTGTGTCGTTCATTGACTGCAGGCCACAGAGTCAGTCTGCACCGAAGTGCCTCAATTAAATTCACTCAAAATGCAAAAAAACAGTAAACAGAAACTAGAAACGCATGAAACATGAGCCATAAAATTCTCCAAAAAAACAGCCACAAGCCATGCTGAACAAACCTTGTCGTATGAGGAAGACTCCTGCACCTTCCCCCAGCAGCAGTGAGCGAGGGGGACAGGGAGATCAGTCAAATGCAGGCAGGTGGCGCTGAACACCTTCTCTCCTTCTGCTCTCATCCTTGCCGATGTCAATCTTGCTCTGTGCTTTAAACGATGAGGAGTAACGGAGCCAATCACGAGTTTTTTGCTGTCTTTAGTCTATGTTTTATTTTGTAACTCCAAAGCATAAAAACTAATTTTAAGAAAGACAGGAGCAGAACAGAATGGATCTTAGTTCACTTTCACTTTTAAGTGAGGTGCGCACATTTGACATTGTGACATGATAACGTATGCCGTTTACATACTTTTACATATAACCAGCGATGCATGATGTAAACAAAGAATGCTTAATCAAACAATATATTTACAATATTACTGAAATATCACTGAAATATTAAATACACAACAGACTGCACTCTCTGCTCTCAACCTTGCCAAATTCCCTGGAGACAACAAAAGCACCAGATCTGTCAGTTCTCAAAGACACATCATCAAAATGTAAATACAGCCCCAATCACAAGCAGTTTAGTAGTAAAGGCATACTTAAAGGAAGAAGTAGTTTCATGAACTGTCTGCAAGACTTTGTCGTTGGACACGGTGGTCTATGGAGCCATCATGTCAAATGCATGTCTACACATATTTCCTATACATTTCAGACCAGCATTGATTCTACCCAGTGTAATGTTCTTAAACATTTTCCATGTACTTAGGCTGACAATGGTCAAGTTAATACTGAAATCTTCATTTTACATATTAGGGCAAGTTTAAGCTATCAGCACAGGAGGATTTCATATACCCAGATGATTCTGCTTTTAGCCAAATCTAACCAGCAGGAAACTGTTCATATTGCTTATTTGTTTTATAACTTGCATTCTATTAGAAAAGTTCAGTTAAGTTATATCAAGTTAAAATTAATCACTGATTCAGATAGCTATAGGCCATTTAGCCTCACTGGGAAGCTATTGGAGAGGATTCTTCAGAATCAGGAACAGTCACCTTTGTTTAGTGTAGGGCAGGTCAGGTCTTATAGACTTGATTTTTTTTGAGGAGTTGGTGAAGGTGATTGATGATGGTTGGGCAGTGGCTATTGTCTACATGGACTATAGTAAGGCATTTAACAAGGCTGTTCCAGGTAGCTAAGATCATGGGATCAATAGCGACTTGGTAACTTGGATTCAGAGTTGACGTTCCCATAGAAGACAGTGGGTAGCGGTGGCAGACTTTTATTCTGCTCCAGTCCGTGACCAGTGATTTGTCAGAGATTGTTGATAGGGCTTTTGTTGATTGTGATGTATCAGGGTGGGGTTGGTATGTATGCAGATGACACAAAGAGGAGCTATCAAAGGATACAGCAGAATATACACTCAGTGGCCACTTTATTAGGTACACCTGTACATCTGCTCGTTAATGCAAATATCTAATCAACCAATCGTGTGACAGCAACTTAATGCATAAAAGCATGTAGACGTGGTCAAAAGTTTCAATTATTGTTTGGACCAAACAGCATAATGGGGAAAATGTGATCTAAGTGATTTTGACCATTGAATGATTGTTGGTGCTAGATGGGGTGGTTTGAGTATCTCAGAAACTGCTGATCTCCTGGGATTTTCAATGACAACAGTTTCTAGAGTTTATGAAGAATGGCACTAAAAATTAAAACAAAATATCCAGTGAACAGCAGTTGTGTGATGAAAAAGCCTTGCTAATGAGACAGGTGAGAGAAGAATAGACAGACTGGGTCAAGCTGACAAGAAGATGACTAACTCAGGTAATCACACGTTACAGCAGAGGAGTGCAGAAGATCTCTGAATGCACAACGTGTTGAACCTTAAAGTGGATGGACGACAGCAGAAGACCACAAGCATACGCTCAGTGGCCACGTTATTAGGTATAGGAAGTACCTAATGAAGTGACCAGTGGGTGCAGATCAGTTTTGGATGCAGGTGGAGAAATGGAAAATGGAGTTCAATCCAGGCCATTATGAGGTGATATACATAGGAGGTCTAATGCATCTGGCAGGACCCATAACAGCAACCTCATTGATGCACACAGTAATCCAGGGGTGCAAATACATAGCTCACTGAAAGTGCTACACAATAGATAGGCTGTTAAAGAAGGCATATGGCACGTTGGTCTTCATTGGTCAGGGCACTGAGAATAAGTGTAAGGAAGTCATTTTGTAGTTATATAAAATCTTGGTCCATCTGCACTTGGAGTATTGTGTGCCTTTCTGGTTGCACTCATTGTAGGAATGATGTGGAGACCAGAAAGGTTATGAAAGAGATCTACCAGAATGGTGGTTGGATAGAGGGTAGGAGCTATAAGAAGTTGGACAAATTGGGGTTGGCTTCTCTGGAGCAGCAGGGGTAGAGGGGAGACTAGATAGAGTTTAAATAAGCTATCTTTTTCCCCAGGTAAAAGTGGGAAGGTTTAAAGGAGATGTTGAAGTAAGTTGGCTCTACAAAGTGGTAGCTGCCTAGGGTGGTGGGGAAGAGATACGTCTCTACCAAAGGAGGTGTAGGGCCATTCCTCCCTCCACTAGCCTGCAGGTCCCTTGCACAAGGTATAGCACCTGCTTAGCCTCCCCCCTCCCCCTATCAGGGCCACATGAACTCATGGGAGCAGGTTAATGGATGGTCTCACGAGCAGCCAGTGCATATCGCAAGTTTGGGTCATGTGCCAGGCAGACAATCTCTGAAGAGTATTGATAATGGCTGGGGTCACCCGTCTTGTATGGACACTGCCCAGAAGAAGGCAATGGCAAGTCCATTAGTCCACGATCACCCATGTCATACGGCACGATACCTAATGATGTTGATAACAAAGCCCTGCCTCCAGCCAGTGTAGCTCTCTGGGTCATTGAAGCATGCAGGTCTCCAAACCATGGCAGATTGTGGTCATCTTGGAGGTTGAATTATCCACTGAATGACCAACCTGACATAAATCCTTTCCAGGGAATGGTCACACTGACATTAATAACACTGATATTATCCTGGGAATAGTTAAGCTGACAGTTAAATCATCATGGCAATGACACAGTAACACTGACACCAGTATTACTCTGAGAATGATGCTAGCACCGTCCCTGATCTAGGGATGACATTTTGACTCTACTGTTTGACGTGTATTGCTAATGTTCTGAGATCAGTAGTCTCCTGCAAACAGTCTGCTGGGATTTGTTCAGCAGTTCAGAACCGTAATCTGTGATATTTGGAAAAAGTGCCTGCTTCTCCTGGGTGTGTTACTGCATTATCCATCAACACCTTTGCATAAATTCACTTGCACTAATTGGGCCCTTTGTAAGGTAAGTTTAAGAAAACCTTTGCTAGATACATTACTGCTTATACAATATGTAATTGACTGGTGTTGCTATTTTTGTGCCGGGAGTTGTCAACACCCCACACTCAACAATGATTCCTAGTTCATCGTCTTTCAGCCTGCGAGTTAAAATTATCATTAAGCTGCATGTATTGCAGTACGGTATCGTACCTTAGATTATGTAAAGATCTGATTCCTGGCCGATGTCACTGGCTGGAGCAATGCGACAGATTGAAACATTGAGACAGTGGGTGCAGCCATTGGAGGCCTCTGTCCTCAAGCAATCTCCTTGTGTCATATTTGCACAGAAACAGTAGTTCATTACTTTTTTAAAAATATACAAATTCTATGTAGGTTTCTTTCTCTGTTTCTAACCCTTCAGTGAAATTCTTACCTCAGAATCAGAATCAGGCTTATTATCACCGGCATGTGACGTTAAATTTGTTAACTTAGCAGCAGCAGTTCAATGCACTACATAATCTAGCAGAGAGAAAAAAATAATAAATAAAATTTAAAAAAATAAACAAGTAAATCAATTACGTATATTGTATAGATTTTTTAAAATGTGCAAAAACAGAAATACTATATATTTTTTAAAAAGTGAGGTAGTGTCCAAAGATTTAATGTCCATTTAGGAATCGGATGTCAGAGGGGAAGAGGCTGTTCCTGAATCACTGAGTGTGCGCCTTCAGGCTTCTGTACCTCCATCCTGGTGGTAGCAATGAGAAGAGGGCATGCCCTGGGTGCTGGAGGTCCTTAATAATGAATGCTCTTTTTCTGAGACACCACTCCGTAAAGATGTCCTGGGTACGTTGTAGGCTAGTACCCAAGATGGAACTGACTAGATTTACAACCTTCTGCAGCTTCTTTCAGTCCCGTGCAGTAGCCCCTCCATACCAGACAATGATGCAGCCTGTCAGAATGCTCTCCACGGTACAACTATACAAGTTTTTGAGTGTATTTGTTAACATGCCAAATCTCTCCAAACTCCTAATAAAGTATAGCTGCTGTCTTGCCTTCTTTATAACGACGTCGATATGTTGAGACCAGGTTAGATCCTCAGAAATCTTGACACCCAGGAACTTGAAGCTGCTCACTCTCTCCACTTCTAATCCCTCTATGGGGATTTGTATGTGTTCCTTCATCTTACCCTTCCTGAAGTCCACAATCAGCTCTTTTGTCTTTCTGATGTTGAGTGCCAGGTTGTTGCTGCAGCACCGCTCCACTAGTTGGCATATCTCACTCCTGTACACCCTCTCGTCACCATCTGAAATTCTACCAACAATGGTTGTTGTATTATCAGCAAATTTATAGATGGTATTTGAGCTATGCCCAGCCACACAGTCATAGGTATGTAGAGAATAGAGCAGCTGGCTAAGCACACACCCCTGAGGTGTGCCAGTGTTGATCGTCAGCGAGTAGGATATGTTATCACCAATCCGTACAGATTGTGGTCTTCCGGTTAGAAAATCGAGGATCCAATTGCAGAGGGAGGTACAGAGGCCCAGGTTCTGCAACTTCTCAATCAGGATTGTGGGAATGATGGTATTAAATGCTGAGCTATAGTCAATGAACAGCATCCTGACGTAGATGTTTGTGTTGTCCAGGTGGTCTAAAGCCATCTTGAATTCTGCATTTCAATTCTGGCTTTGATCTGATCATTTTTTACATTCCTTCTTCAGTTCCTCTCTTTCTGTATCTCATCCTTCACCATCTTGCTCTCTCTCCTATTTTTCCTCATGTTTCACTATCTCTGAACCGCCTTTGTTTTATCTCAATCTGTCTTTGATCCCTTAAGTGAAACTCTAAACTCTGTTAGAAGGACAGATTCGTCATTTTCCTACGAATACCTGTCAAGAGAAAATGTTGTGGACCATTTGTAAAGGTGTCACACAGACTAGAGCGTCTCTTATGATGAGAGACTTGAAAGCTGGGACTGCACTCATTGGCAAATCCAAGATTAAAAGAGGCTTTTCAGTGCTGTTCAAAGTTATGACGAGGCTTAAGAGGATAAGTGGTGAAAAGTTATGCCTGGTGATTGGTGAATTGGCAACAAGAAGACATGACCTTAGGTTTAATAGGAAAAGTATAAAAGGCAAATGTTATGCAAAGGTTTTAGAATCTACGACCATGTGGCTATTGAAGCTGAGTTAGTCGTGACATTTAGAAGTGAATTATTTAACATTCGACGAAGAATGTTAAGGGCTGCAGAGAAAGTGTAGCAGGATTTGATTAAACAATTTTTCTGTAGATTCAGAGCACATGTAACAGTATATCGGGGAAAGGCCTTTTGTCCCACAATGTCTGCACTGAACGCAATGTTGAATTAAACTAATTCTCTTGTACTTGTACAGAATTTACATCCCTCCATTCCTAGTGTATCGAAATGTGTATTCCAACCTCAAATGCCACTGTTATCTGCTCCTAGCATTCCTGTTGGCAGTCCATTCCACGTACCTACCACCCGTTCATTATGTGCTGTGTCAAAAGTTCAAAGTATATTTCAAAGTAAATTTATTATAAAAGTTTGAGTACATTTTACAACCGTGAGATTCATCTCCAATCACCAAACAAAGAAACCCCGCCCCCCCCCCAAAAAAGTCATTAAAAAAAGAAGACTATCTTACACCCAACGTGCAGGGAAAAAAAGACAAATCATGCAAACAATGAACACAAGCAAATAGCGTTCTGAACTGAAGTCCACAAAGAGACTCTGTCCATGGACCCTTAGTTCAACGCAGAGTGGGCCAGCAAGCTGAAGTAGCCCATCCCTTGCCTCCAGTTCTGCATCCTGACCTTTCAATCTGGCCTGTTGTCCAAACGTTGGGTTCAGTTGCTTCGATATGCTGTTGGGCCTGGACGCCGTCAACTCGATTCAACCTGTACCTGACCTTATATTGTGTAACATAAGCGATCATGGTCCTTCTATGACCATGATTGTTCTTGGCAAATTTTTCTATGGAAGTGGTTTGCCATTGCTTTCTTCTGGACAGTGTTTTTACAAGATGGGTGACCCCAGCCATTATCAATACGCTTCAGAGACTGCCTTGCATCAGTGGATGCATAAGCAGGACATGTGATATGCACCAGCTTCTCATACGACATTCTACCACCAGCTCGCATGGTCCTGTCTCAACAAGGACCTGGACCCATTGCAATTTGCCTAGTGTCACAATAGGTCAATGGCAGATGCAATCTCAGTGGCTCTCCACACAAACACCTATGCCAGGATGCTGTTATACTGACAAGAGCTCAGCATTTAATGCCAGCATTCCCATAATCCTAATTGAGAAGTTACTGAACCTAGGCCTCTGTACCTCCCTCTGCAATTTGATCCTTGACTTCCTAACCAGAAGACCACAATCTGTACGGACTGGTGATAACATATTCTCCTCGCTGACGATCAACACTGACATATCTCAGGGCTATGTGCTTAGTCCACTGCTCTACTCTCTGTAAACACGTGACTGTGTGGCTAGGCACAGCTCAAATACCATCTACAAATTTGCTGACAATAGAACCATTGTTGGTAGAATCTCAGGTGGTGACGAGGGAGCGTACAGGAGTGAGATATGCCAACTAGTGGAGTGGGGCCGCAGGCACAACCTGGCACTCAACGTTAGTAAGACGAAAGAGCTGATTGTGAGCTTCAGGAAGGGTAAGATGAAGGAACACATGCCAATCGTCAAAGTGGGATCAGAAGTGGAGAGAATGAGCAGCTTCAAGTTCCTCGGTGTCAAGATCTCTGAGGAACTTGGAACCTGGTCCGAACATATTGATGTAGTCATAAAGAAGTCAAGACAGCAGCTATACTTTATTCGGAGTTGGAACAGATTTGGCATGTCAACAAATACACTCAAAAACTTCTACAGTTGTACCATGGAAAGCATTTTGACAGGCTACATCACTGTCTAATATGGAGGGGCTACTGCACAGGACTGAAAGAAAATGCAGAAGGTTGTAAATCTAGTCAGTTTCATCTTGGGTACTAGCCTACAAAGTACCCAGGACATCTTTAGGGAGCAGTGTCTCAGAAAGGCAGCATCCATTATTAAGGACTTCCAGCATGCGCTTTTGTCACTGTTATCATCAGGTAGGAAATACAGAAGCCTGAAGGCACACACTCAGCGATTCAGGAACAGCTTCTTCCCCTCTGCCATCCAATTCCTAAATGGATATTAAAGCTTTGAACACTATGTGTCACACTGGCGGGGGCATTGGGAGCAAGGGTGGACCCAAATGCAAGACACATCTTGTGAGGTTACTTAGATTTAGTTTATTGTTCGATACCAGGAGAGCTAGGCAGGCAACACACATCAAAGTTGCTGGTGAACGCAGCAGGCCAGGCAGCATCTCTAGGAAGAGGTACAGTCGAAGTTTCAGGCCGAGACCGTTCGTCAGGACTAACTGAAGGAAGAGTTAGTAAGAGATTTGAAAGTGGGAGGGGGAGGGGGAGATCCAAAATGATAGGAGAAGACAGGAGGGGGAGGGATGGAGCCAAGAGCTGGACAGGTGATTGGCAAAAGGGCATATGAGAGGACAAGGAGGGACAGGAGGCCCGGGGAGAAAGACAAGTGGGGGGGGGAGCCCAGTGGATGGGCAAGGGGTATAGTCAGAGGGACAGAGGGAGAAAAAGGAGAGTGAGAGAAAGAATGTGTGTATAAAAATAAATAACGGATGGTGTACGATAGGGAGGTGGGGCATTAGCGGAAGTTAGAGAAGTCAATGTTCATGCCATCAGGTTGGAGGCTACCCAGACGGAATATAAGGTGTTGTTCCTCCAACCTGAGTGTGGCTTCATCTTTACAGTAGAGGAGGGCATGGATAGACATGTCAGAATGGGAATGGGATGCGGAATTAAAATGTGTGGCCACTGGGAGATCCTGCTTTCTCTGGCGGACAGAGCGTAGGTGTTCAGCAAAATGATCTCCCAGTCTGCGTCGGGTCTCGCCAATATATAGAAGGCCACATCGGGAGCACCGGACGCAGTATATCACCCCACCCGACTCACAGGTGAAGTGTCGCCTCATGTGGAAGGACTGTCTAGGGCCCTGAATGGTGGTAAGGGAGGAAGTGTAAGAGCATGTGTAGCACTTGTTCCGCTTACAAGGATAAGTGCCAGGAGGGAGATCAGTGGGGAGAGGTGCAGGGGACGAACAGACAAGAGAGTCGCGTAGGGAGCAATCCCTGCGGAAAGCAGAGGGGGGGGGGAGAGAAAGATGCGCTTAGTGGTGGGATCCCGTTGGAGGTGGCAGAAGTTACGGAGAATAATATGCTGGACCCGAAGGCTGATGGGGTGGTAGGTGAGGACCAGGGGAACCCTATTCCTAGTGGGGTGGCGGAAGGATGGAATGAGAGCAGATGTGCGTGAAATGGGGGAGATGCGTTTGAGAGCAGAGTTGACGGTGGAGGAAGGGAAGCCCCTTTCTTTAAAAACGGAGGACATCTCCCTTGTCCTGGAATGAAAAGCCTCATCCTGACAGCAGATGCGGCGGAGACGGAGGAATTGCGAGAAGGGGATGGTATTTTTGCAAGAGACAGGGTGAGAAGAGGAATAGTCCAGATAGCTGTGAGAGTCAGTAGGCTTATAGTAGACATCAGTGGATAAGCTGTCTCCAGAGATGGAGACAGAAAGATCTGGAAAGGGGAGCGAGATGTCGGAAATGGACCAGGTAAACTTGATGGCAGGGTGAAAGTTGGAGGCAAAGTTAATAAAGTCAACGAGCTCAGCATGCGTGCAGGAAGCAGCGCCAATGCAGTCGTCGATGTAGTGAAGGAAAAGTGGGGGACAGATACCAGAATAGGTACGGAACATAGATTGTTCCACAAAGCCAACAAAAAGGCAGGCATAGCTAGGACCCATACGGGTGCCCGTAGCTACAGCTTTAGTTTGGAGGAAGTGGGAGGAGCCAAAGGAGAAATTATTAAGAGTAAGGACTAATTCTGCTAGACGGAGCAGAGTGGTGGTAGAGGGGAACTGATTAGGTCCGGAATCCAAAAAGAAGCGGAGAGCTTTGAGACCTTCCTGATGGGGGATGGAAGTATATAGGGACTGGACATCCACGGTGAAAATAAAGCGGTGGGGGCCAGGGAACTTAAAATCATCGAAAAGTTTAAGAGCGTGAGAAGTGTCATGAACATAGGTAGGAAGGGATTGAACAAGGGGGGATAAAACCGTGTCAAGGTATGCGGAAATGAGTTCGGTTGGGCAGGAGTAAGCTGAGACAATAGGTCTGCCAGGACAGGCAGGTTTGTGGATCCTGGGTAGGAGGTAGAAGCGGGAAGTGCGACGTGTGGGAACTATAAGGTTGGTAGCAGTGGATGGGAGATCCCCTGAGTGGATAAAGTCGGTGATGGTGTGGGAGACAATGGCCTGGTGCTTCTTAGTGGGGTCACGATCGAGGGGTAAATAAGAGGAGGTATCCGCGAGTTGTCGCTGTGCCTTGGCAAGGTAGAGGTCAGTACGCCAGACTACAACAGCACCCCCCTTATCGGCGGGTTTAATAGTAAGGTTAGGATTAGTGTGGAGGGAGTGGAGAGCAGAGCGTTCCGAAGGAGTGAGGTTGGAATGGGAATAAGGTGCGGTTAAGTCGAGATGGTTGATGTCCCGTCGGCAGTTAGCTGGAGTAGGCAGGAGCAGGAGTAGCCAACTGGACAGGGACTCAGGACTACGACTAGGCTGGGACTAGGGGTCTGGGCTAGGTCTCGGAATTGGATCCCAGAACTAGAGGAGACATGAAGAGGCTAGGGTATGGACTCCGAGCCAGAGACTGGGCAAGGACCCAGTATCTGGGTCTTGCCTCCGACTCGGACCCCAGAACCAGGCATGGACATGACATGGGCTAGGGAGAGGAGGAACATGGGAACACAGAGCCTCGGTCTCGGGAGAGCAAGTACATGGAACCATGGACACTTATACAGAACACAGAGTCGGGACCCCTCCTTGGGTACAGGACATAGGGCCGGGACTCACACACAGAACAGAGAGCTGGGACCCCTCCTTGGGTACAGGACATAGGGCCAGGACTCATGACCCTCCACGGGGCAACGGCAAGACGGCCTGACTTACCCCACGGAGGCGAGGACAAGACAAGACAAGACATAACCCCCCGCGGGGCAACGGCAAGATGGCCAGTCTTAACCCATGGAGGTGAGGACAAGACAAGACATGACCCCCAGCAGGGCAATGGCAAGACGGACAGACTTACCCCATGGAGGCGAGGACCAGACAAGACAAGACATGACCTCCCACGGGGCAACGGCAAGACAGCCTGACTTACCCCACGGAGGCGAGGACAAGACAAGACCAACACGAAAGCACACCAGACAGTACCTATCTAGCTCCAGTAATAGAACTGGACCGAAGTGCAGGTGAGGGCTGCAGACGAGGGCTAGAGGCGAGAGGGGCAGAGAAGGGATTCAGACAAGGGGGTAGGACAGGAATCACAGACTGCCAGGGCCAAGAATTGACTCGGAACTGGGAAGCCGCCAGGACCAGGACTTGACTTGGTACTTGAACGCCCCTAGAGCTGGGACTTGACTTGGAGCCTCCAGGTAGTGGCGAGTTCTCGACTCGGCCCGAGAGCAGTAGACAGCGGTTCTTGATTCCCTCCGGCGGGTTAACTGACGGACCCACCTCGGTGAGGAAACTTTGCAGGCTCGCTTCAGTGAGGTAACTGGACAGGGTTGCTCTGGTGAGGAAAGGCGAATTACCAGCACTCGCTTTGGGAGGAGACAAGGCTTGCTCCGGCCAGATGACATTGGCACGCCGTGACTTTGCAGACTCTCCCGCGCCGAACAGCTGAAGGCCGGAGACTATAAACTACTGGTTCAACCGAGAGTAAATTGTCTCCAATCACCAAGGCCGAGGGACATGGGAAAACAGGGAATCAACGGTCCGGATCGTGACACAAACAAAGTAAATTTAAAGGGACCTCGATCCGGACCATGACACTACGTCAGTTTTTTAAAATATACAGTATTTCTGTTTTTGCACATTTTTTAAAAATCTATTCAATATATGTAATTGATTTACTTGTTTATTTATTATTACGTTTTATTTTATTTATTATTATTATTTTTCTCTCTCTGCTAGATTATGTATTGCATTGAACTGCTGCTGCTAAGTTAACAAATTTCACGTCACATGCCTGTGATAATAAACCTGATTCTGATTCTGATTCACATGACCCTGATTAGGAGGTTAAGAAGGTGCTACACCTTGCCCAAGGGTGACCTTAGTAGCGCCACCCATGCCAAACAGGTCAAAGGGTAGAGGCCAGTCTAAGAGTGGACCACTAGTCCTCCGGGTTTAGAGATTCAGCTCAGGGCAAACAATCCTGATTGTCAAACTAAACTGTTACAGAAACACCAATGAAGAATTCTTCTACATCTACGTGAGATGGTATGATGACCAGAGATAGAGGCCCTTCATTGCCAGCAGGTGCAAAGGGCAGTTATTAAGTGTATAAGCCAAAAGAATAGACAATAAGTGGGAAGTTATTAGTTGGAATGGCAGGGACATTAGATTGTGTGTTCATAGATCTCTAATGGCAGCAGGACAGGTAGGTAAATTGGTTAAAAAGGCAAAAGATATATTCTGTTATCTGCTGAAACATAGAACACAGGAGCAGGAGGTTCTGTAGGAATGTATGCAACTCTGAATTGGTCCACAGTTTGAGTATTGTAGAATTTCTCATTAAGAATGGAATGGTTGCACTGGGGAAAGGGGACAATTACAAGAATGTAGCCAAGATTAGAATCTTTTTTTCTTTTGGGGGAAGAAATAATAAATTTTGATTGTTTTCTTTAGAATGGAGGAGTCAAAGGGAAGAGATCTGAAGTGTAGGAAGTTCTGAAGGTCCTGGATAGAACTTCTAGGAGGCACAACTTCCTGACGGGTGCTCCCAACCTGGGGTCCCTTGACCCCTTGGTTAATAGCAGAGGTCCATGGCATAGAAAAAGGTTGGAAAACACTGCTAAAAGTGCTAAGTATCAAATAGCATAGACTTACAGTGATCAGTAGAAGGATAAGACGAAAAATGAGAAAATAAAAGTTCACTTAGAAAATGGCAGGGTTCTGGAGCTTGCGTACGAACTGAAAGAGTGACAGAGGAAGAAGCATCACAAAACTGCTTAAAAATCATGATCAGAAGGGTTACAGACGCAATTCTGGAAGATGAGATTGGATTGAATCCCACTTCAGCCTGTGGCATTCAACCTGAAAGCTTTTATCTCCTTGCCCTTCATAAATTAAAGTATTGAGTACAGGAGATAGAATGTTACCTTGAAGTTGTATAAGAGATTGGTGAGGCCAAATTTGGAGTACTGTGTGCAGTTTTGGTCACCTACCAACAGGAAAGATGTAAATAAGGTTGAAAGAGTACAGAGAAAATTTACTAGGGTTTGGAGGGCCTGAGTCATCTGGTAAGAATGAATAGGTTAATAGGTTAGGACTCCAGTCTTTGGAACATTAAAGGTCGTGAGGAGATTTGATAGAGGTATGCAAAATTATGATGGGTATAGATAGGGTAAATGCAAGCAGGCTTTTTCCACTGAGGTTGGGTGAGACTACAACTAAAGGTCATGGGTTGAGGGTGAAAGGTGAAATGATTAAGGGGAGCATGGAGGAAACGTCTTCACTCAGAAGATCATGAGAGCGTGGGATGAGCTGCCAGTGTATGTGCTGCATGCAAGCTTGATTTCAATGCTTAAGGGAAGTTTGAATAGGTACATGGATGGTAGTGGAACGGAGAGTTATGGTTCCGATGCAGATAGATGGGAATAGGCAGTCTGGACTAAATGGGCTGAAAAGTCTGTTTCTGTGTTGTACTTTTTCATGACTCTAAGACTCTAATAGTATGACAGACAAAATGGGCAGCTTCATCTCCTGTGTCATAAATTTTCCTTGTTTGTTTGATGATAATCAGAAACAGCTTTAATATCATCGGCATGAAATTTGTTGATGTTGTGGCAGCAGTGCAGTACATAATAATAGAGGGAAAAATTAAATTACAGTTAAGTAAGTAGTGCAAAAGATGGAAATAAAAAAAGTAGTGAGATAGTGTTCATGGGCTCAATGTCCATTCAGAAATCGGATGGCAGAGGGGAAGAAGCTGTTCCTAAATCATTGACTGTGTGCCTTCACACTTCTGCACCTTCATCCTGATGGAAACAATGTGAAGAGGGTATGCCCTGTGCGGTGGGGGTCCTCAATGATGGATGCTGCCTTTTTGAGGCACTGCTCCTGGAAGATGTCCTGGCTACTATGAAGGCTAGAGCCCACGATGGAAGGTTGGTGCTATCGTTTGCGGTGCACTGCTTGTGTCCAATCTGTTCTTCCTTGCTTTGGGCAATACGGGTTATTACAGTTCCTCCTAGTGATACACGGTTGAGCCTATGTCTCAGTGCATTGATAAACTTGCCAGTTCAGGGCTTGAGACACCAATGGATGGCAGGGCACAGGGAAAGAAGTCCCAGTGTACAGATAATCTTCTCCAGGATGGACAGAATCACAGCCAGTTGCCTGAACACAATGAGTAATTGCTCCGAGCTGATATTAGTTGACAGGTGATAAAGTTGCGTGCTCAGTTGGTGTAATTTTCTCTGGAACAGAAAGGTTTCTGCAGGCAGTGGCTTCATTTAACAGGATCATTGAAAGCAATGAAAAATGGACACCAGGTACCGTTCTACAGCTGACAGCCCGCAGCCACCACCAAACCCTCTAGTGACATCCCCACATGGTCTCCGTCACTTCACATATGGTCCCCGTCATCAGAAAGGAGCAGCTGCGGTGAACACTTACTTCTGGATGACTTAGTGAATCAGAATCAGGTTCACTATCACCAGCATATGTTGTGAAATTTGTTGTTATGTGGCAGCAGTACATTATAATACATATCAATGAATTGAAAATGTAATAAAAAGCTAAAAATTAGAATCAGAAGTATATATAAAATCTTATACAATACATAAAAATAAATAAGTAGTGCAAAAAGAGAGGGAAAAATGCTGAGGAAGTGGTGTAGCGGTGCATGTGAGCTTGATTTCAACATTTAAGAGAAGTTTGGGTAGCTATGTGAATGGCAGGGGTATGGAGGGCTGTGGTTCGGCTGCGGGTTTATGGGAGTAGCAGAATAAGTGGACTAGATGGGCTGAAGGGCCTATTTCTGTGCTGTACTCGTCTACCACTCTAAGTGTTCGTAGATTCATTGTCCATTCACAAATCTGTTGATGGAGGGGAAGAAGCTGTTTCTGAAACTTTGAGTGTGTGTCTTCAGGCTCCTCTATGTCCTCCCTGATGGTAGCAATCAGAAGAGAGCACGTCCTGCGTTATGGGGATTATTTATGATGGATGCCTCCTTTTCAAGGCATCGCCTCCTTAAGGTGCCCATGATGTTTACAACTTTCTGTAGTTTATACTGATGCTGTGCAGTGTCCCCTCCATGGTCAGCTGGTGATGTAACCAGCTAGAATGCTCTCCATGGTGCACCTGTAAAATTTGCAGCACAGAAGATGAAAATATATAGAGCCATACACAGACCAAGACCTGGCTCATTCGCAAACTAAAAACCTTCTTTTGCTTTGAAATTCAAGTTTACAGATTAACAGATTGTTGCAACCTTTTTATGTGTGAGCGATGGTACCCTGGAGCCTAGCCCAGGAGCATGGATGTGAACACTGATAAAAAAAGGAAACAGTCTCCTTCTAGGACAGCTTCTCGGGTTATTTACATGGGGCAAGTTTCTACAGGAATATAAATCTGCATCAGTATCAATGCCTGGATTGCATTTTCTGCATGACCAGGTATATCAGGATAGTATGGTCTCTACTGCAGTTTTCTCACGATAAGTTGATCACACATTAAGATCAGTTCTTTCATGTTTGTCCACTCAGATATATATGATCAGAATTCCTAAGTTTGTCATATTCCATATAAAACCATGGTGTGAATTACCTCCATAAATTCTCTGCCCATTTGCCATTGAAAACCACTAAGCTTTTGTTACTCCATTTATAATTATTTCAATGTTTACCTTTCACCATCCATCCTTTGTAATCATAACTTCTCCAAAACTAACTGTTCATACCTTACTCCAAACCAAAAAATTTTCACTCATCATAATGACTGCAATGGTTCCCAGTCTAACAAAGCCTCCATTTGGACATTTTCATTCTCAGAGCCCGGTAATGATGGTGTTAATGTATGACAAGCATATGCTGGCTCTAGGCCTGTACTTGCTGAAGTTTAGAAGAGTGAGGGGGATCTAATTGAAGCCTACTAAACATTGAAAGGCCTAGAGTGAATGGGAATGCAGATGATGTGTTCAATAGTGGGAGTGTCTCTGACCACAGGACACAGCCTCAGAATAGAAGGAGTGAATTTCTTTAGCCAGAGAGTGGTGAATTCATTGCAAAATCTTTTGGTATATTTAAAGCAGAGTTTGATAAGTGCTTGATTAATAACAGTGCTGAAGTTTAAGGAGAAAAAGCAAGAGAATGCGGTTGAGAGGGATAATAAATCAGCCATGATCAAATGGTGGAGCAAATGTGATGGGCTGAACGGCCTAGTTTTACTCCTATATCTTATGCTCTCCAAAGTCTTCAATCTTGCAATCAATCCCACAAGATGCCTGCATTCACATAACTCACCCCACCTTTTCAGTACCCCCACTTTGTTTGCCCTCAGCTCCTTTAGCCTGGATCTCTGAAATTCACTTCCTGAATGTCGTCATCTCCCTCGTTCTTACCGACAAACCATTAAAACTTGTCTGTAGGGGATGAATTTTTTTTTTTTTTTTTTGATTCTGCAGGGAGCGCTCATGGAGTGAGGTTGTCTCTGGCTTCGCTCCATTCCCGTTATCTTTTTTAACCTATGATCTCCTTGATCTAATCAACTTTATTTACACCAGAAGATTTACTTCATCTTCCTGATTTACTGATTAATCAATTTTTTTTTGTAAACTGTAACTCTTGAGCTTAAAGAAATGAGTACGAGATCTAAAACCAAAGATGGGAAAGACGCTGATAGGAACGGAGGAAAGAAGAAAGGTGATTCCAAACAAACAGAATTAACTTACGAGGTTATGATGAAGTGTCTGGAGGAAATGTTTGAGGAGCATCGGATAAAATTATCTGGAAGTTTAACTACTCAATTTGAACAACATCGCCAAAGCCTCAATGAAGATTTAAAATCAATCACGGATTCTTTGAAATCCCTGAATCCTGAAGTTCAAAAACACGATGCTAAAATTTCTGAGCTGGATACTAAACCTCAGAAGACGGATACAAAAGTTGAGATCTTAGAGAAGAATCTAGCTTCGACTACTAAACAACTCCAACACCTTAAATCCAAAGTTATCAATCTTGAAAATCGATCGAGAAGACAAAACTTACGTTTAATTGGCTTACCCGAGGATGTTGAGGTTGGAGATCCTGCAATATTCTTTGCTCAACTTTTAAAGGATTCGTTTGGTTCAGTTTTTCCCAATGATCCTCCATTACTCGACCACGCCCATCGTATTCCGTGGATAAAGTTGGCATCGGCTGTATCCGGATCCAGCCCAGTTATTCTTTGTTTCCATTATGTCAATGTTAAAGAACAGCTTCTCCAGATCGCTCTTCGACAAGGGATGATCAAGTATTGCCAGCATTCCTTCAGGATAGTTCAAGATTAAAGTCCTGAAGTGATGAAGGAACGAATGACTTTTAAACCTCTAATGTCGGAATGCTATCAAAAAAATCTCAAACCCGCACTATTGTATCCTACACATCTCAGAATCTCTCTTCCTGATGGAAATCGTCGTGTCTTCCATTCTACAACTGCCGCTCAAAGCTTTTTGGATGATAATTACCCATCTGATACAGACATCCTCTCTTAATTTGTGTCCAGTGCTTCCAGCACCAATTTTTTTTTCTCTGGTGTTTTTTTTAAATAAACCTTCTATTACCGTACGATGAAGGTTTTTTATAAGTTCAAGACTTTTGTTCTTTGTTTATTACTATAGTTGTTACTCTATAGCCTATATAGAATACTTATTTCTTGTGAATAACATCATTTTTCTTTAGTTAACCTTTTTTTTTAACTTTTCCTTTTTCGTTATTATTATTAATGATTTGATCTGACAATCATTTTTAGTTATATGTTTCCTATTGTTAGTTTCCGCATAATTAAAATGGCGATTTGTCTTTCTTTTTGTATAACCTCCTTTGTTCTTTTTGGGATGCCATGCTCTTATGCTTCTTCTCCCCATAATCCTTTTTTCTCTTTTTGGAAGCAATTTTTTACTTACTCATTTATAATTAACTAATTATACGTACTGACATTGTTTTTTTTATTTCATATATTTTAGTAATTTTACTATGTAGATTAATTACTATAGCGTTTATTTTATACATATATTAGTCTCTGGGGGGTCACCTATTTAACATATATTTTTGGAGTTGCCTCCTACAGAAATGGGGTTAGAGTTAGTTTTAGTTAGTGCTTTCTTCATCTTTCTTTGGCTTAGTTCGGGGTTCTTGGGGTTGGAGGGTGGGGTAGTCTTTTTCTTTTTTAATTTTTTCTATTGGGCTGATTCAGAACTACAAAGATGTCCGCAGTGTCGAGATTTCCGGTTCCTCTCTAATCATGTATTCCTCTTCCGATTTCATGAGCTCACATTATGATTAACCCCTTACTTACCAAAGGGTTAATTTTCAATTATGGCTCATACTGTTAATTTTGTCTGTTGGAATACAAATGGTTTAAACCATCCATTAAAACAGAAAAAGATTTTCAAAGTGTTCCAAAGACTGAATGCTCATATTATTTTTGCACAAGAGACTCATGTAAGGAAAGAGGACAATCAACGCTTCTTTAAGTTTTGGAAAGAACAATAATACCATTCAAATGCTCATGCCAAAATTAAAGGCGTTTCAATTTTTATTGATCCCTCAATTACATTTATTCATCAAGACATTATCTCAGATCCTAATGGCAGATTTCTGTTAATTACTGGGGTACTCTTTAATAAAAAGATTGCTATGGTTAATGTTTACGCTCCGAATGTGGATTATCCTGAATTTTTTAAACACTTATTCACTTCCTTTCCTAACTTAAATGACTATATGTTGATAATGGGCGGTGACTTTAATTCATGTTTGAATCCCATGTTGGACAGATCCATAGGTAGTACGGCTTTACCAAATAAGTCGGCAACTATTATTAACTCTTCTACGTTGGACTCTGGGATTTCAGAAATTTGGAGATTTTTATATCCAGATGACAAGAATTCTCTTTTTTTTCACATGTTCATCGTTCTTTTTCCCGAATCGATTATTTCTTGATTGACTCTTGTTTGATTCCATATGTAGTTGGTTGTAATTATGACATTATTGCTATTTCAGATCATGCTCCAATGAAACTTTCCATCAGGTTAATGGACACCTCTTGTACTAACAGACAATGGTGATTTAACCCTATTTTGCTTCAAGATCTGTACTTTGTCAAGTTTATAAAGGAGCAGATTGATTTCTTCTTTTCAACTAATACTACGGAAGAAGTTTCCAATGGAACTGTTTGGGACGCTTTTAAAGCTTATATCCGTGGTCAGATTATTTCCTATTTGGCTGGTTTGAAAAGACGTGTTAACAATGAAATGCTTATGTTGGCTGATAAAATTAAAGAAGTTGATAAAAAATATGCTATTTCTCCCAGTAAGGAGCTGTACAAACACAGAGTTGAACTTCAATTGGAACATAGCTTATTATTAACATCCTCAATCGAAAATCAATTAATGAGAACTAGAAGTGATTTTTACATTCATAGCGATAAATCAGGTAAATTACTGGCTAACCAATTGAAATTTGATTCGGTTAAACGTCAAATTACTAAGATTCGCAAACAGGATGATACTTTCACAGTTGATCATGCTGGGATAAACCAAACCTTTCAAGAATTTTATACCTCTCTATATCACTCTGATTTTCCTCATGATTCTAACTTCATGCATGATTTTTTAAGTAAGTTGAGTTTTCCGAAACTATCACCCGAAGATTGCTTATCATTAGAAACTTCCATTTCAGAGGAAGAAATAATGACTGCAATCTCATCATTGAATTCCGGTAAAGCACCTGGTCCGGACGGGTTTACAGTGGAATTTTTAAAATTCTTTTCCTCCATTCTTTCGTCAAAGTTGTCTAGAATATTCAAGGAAGCAATCAGTTTAGATAAATTACCACAATCGTTTTATGAAGCCTCTATTTCCTTAATTCTTAAAAAGAATAAAGATCCTACTGATTGTGCTTCATACAGACCGATATCTCTTCTGAATGTAGACTCAAAATTCTAGCAACTAGGTTAGAGAAGGTGTTACCTCAAATTATATCCATGGATCAAACCGGATTTATTAAAAATCGCTATTCATCCTTTAATATTAGGAGGTTAATGAATATTGTTTATACCCCATCATTTACTACCCCGGAATGTATTATCTCATTAGATGCTGAGAAAGCCTTTGACAGAGTTGAATAGCCTTATTTATTTAATGTCCTTGAGAAATTTAATTTTAATTTGACATTTATATCTTGGATTAAATTGTTATATTACTCCCCGGTAGCCTCGGTTTGTACAAATAATAATAGATCTCCTTTTTTTCCTCTTTTTCGTGGTACTAGGCAAGGTTGCCCTCTTAGTCCTTTACTATTCAATATTGCCCTTGAACCTTTAGCAATTGCTATTCGTGACTCGCCAAATATTTTTGGTATTACCCGTGAAAACGAAATACATAAATTATCATTGTATGCAGATGATTTGTTGTTATACATCTCTAACCCGGAGAAGTCAATTCCTGCTATTCTAGGTCTGTTGGCTCAATTTAGTAACTTCTCTGGTTACAAATTGAGTCTTAATAAGTGTGAATTATTCCCTTTAAATAAGCAGGTACCTATTTATGGATGTTTACCATTTAAATTGGTTACTGATTCATTTATATATTTAGGAATAACAATTACGAAAAAATTTAAAGATTTATTTAAAGCTAATTTTTACCTTTAATTGATCAGATTAAACTTTTATTTATTAAATGGTCACCAATCTCTTTGTCTTTGATTGTTCGGATTAATGCTATTAAGATGATCACTTTGCCCAAATTTTTGTATATATTTCAATCGGTTCCAATTTTTATCCCAAAATCTTTTTTCGATAACGTAGATTCAAAAATTTCCTCATATATTTGGCAGAGCAAAAATCCTAGGTTAGGTAAAAGGTATTTACAGAAATCTAAAAAGGAGGGGGGGCTCGCCCTCCCGAATTTTAAATTCTATTATTGGGCAATTAATATTTGATATTTAAAATTTTGGTTACGAGATTTGGATGCATCTTTAAACCCACATTGGGTAAATCTTGAATCTAATTCTTTACAAGGATTTTCCTTGGGTTCGGTTTTAGGAACTTTACTTCCTTTTACTTCTTTTAAATCGTATAAACAAATGAATAATCCAAAAGTTAAGCATACTTTACGTATATGGTTTCAATTCCGAAGATTTTTTGGGTTTAATCAATTTATTCTAGCAAGTCCCATTATATCAAATTTCCTTTTTCAACCTTCCGCTATGGATCAAGCTTACTTTGATTGGAAAACCAAAGGTATAATATCTTTTCGTGATTTATATTTGGATAATTGTTTTATGTCTTTTGATCAACTCTCTAATAAATATAACTTACCCAGATCTCATTTTTTTAGATATCTACAGATTAGAAACTTTTTAATTACTGTCTCCTCTAATTTTCCACACCCATATCCAATGGACACTTTGGAAAAAATTTTAGATTTAAATCTCTCTCAGAAAAGTCTAGTAGCAATTATATATAATATAATTATGAATTTATGTCCTGATGCTTCTAATAAAATTAAAACTGACCGGGAAAGAGAACTTGAGATTAATATACCGACTGAAAAATGGGAAAAAATTCTTCAGTTGGTGAATTCATCCTCTGTATGTGCTAAGCATAGGTTGATACAGTTTAAAGTAGTGCACAGGGCCCATATGTCCAAAGATAAACTATCTCGTTATTATTCTTATATTAATCCAATGTGTGACAGATGTCATTCCGAGATAGCTTCTTTAACCCACATGTTTTGGTCATGCCCTTTGTTGGAAAAATATTGGAAAGATATTTTTGATATTATTTCAATGGTCTTGAATATAGACTTACAACCTCATCCAATTACTCCTATCTTTGGATTACCAATGATAGATTTAAATAATTTAACCTCTTTATCACGTAGGATGATTGCATTTCTTACTTTAATGGCCAGAAGATCCATTTTGTTGAATTGGAAAGAGGTTAAACCTCCTACTGTATTTCATCGGTTTTCACAAACTATGGTGTGTTTGAATTTGGAGAAAATTAGAAGTGTGGTTTATGACCCTTCCATTAAGTTTGAAAAAATTGGAGGCCATTCATTCAGAATTTTCATTTGATGTAATTTGTTCATTTCCAAACTTGTTTTATCTCTCTGTACTGTTGGTGGAGAAGAATGGAGTCGTCGACACTAAGGTTTTCTTCTTTTCCATTTCTAAGTTGTTAGTACTGCCCAAGTCTTTTAGTTTAGTTGATTAATTCTTCTTTTCTTTGGGGATGGGGTTTGTTTTTTTTTTGTTTTGTTCTTTTTCTTTTTCATTTTTTTTCCCAGTTTTTTTTTTTGCTTTGTATTATCCGTTGTTAGTTCTATATGATTGGGAGCTTTGTTAATTTTCACTATTTCGTTTTGCAATTACTTTTTTAAGTGTAACAATATATCTCCTACTATTTGTATTATTGCTATGTTTTGTTTCTATGTTTTAAAATTAATAAAAAGATTGAAAAAGAAAGAATTTTTTTTCTCTCTGATTAGAGTGTCTTGGAATGTTTTACAATATTAACTATGCTAAATGCAAATTTTTGGCTTACATAAAACTTTCTGGGCCACATTATACCGAAGCATGTCCTGTTAATTAGATATCATTATACAATATTGATATTTTTGTTTTATAAGATTGTTGTATATTTGAGCTGGTAACGT
This sequence comes from Mobula hypostoma, assembly GCF_963921235.1. Taxonomy (NCBI): domain Eukaryota; kingdom Metazoa; phylum Chordata; class Chondrichthyes; order Myliobatiformes; family Myliobatidae; genus Mobula; species Mobula hypostoma. Next base: position 25,962,437 of record NC_086123.1, read on the forward strand.
GTGATAATCTACTAGGTTATAATTATTGTTAGTATTGACTAATTATATATATTTTAAATTCCAGATTACTAACTGAATTTAAATTCTACTGTTAACGTGATTGGATTTGACATGCCTCTGGATGTTAGCCCCAAACTTTCGGATTATTAGGTCAATAATTAAACACTATTCCTGTACTTTTAGTCTTTGGGCAAGCACGGTTGAATGGAATTATTTACTTACTGGCCATTATACCAATGGCATTTAGGACAACAATGAAGCTCCTCCATCTTCATCAGTGTTCAGGGCTTCCTTCATCATGTCAATAGCTTCCTCTCAGTTTTCACTACTGTTAGTCATGGAAGTCCCAAATGGAGACTCAGGAATACCATCACAGTCAGATGTAGAAGGATTCTTCATTGCTGTTTCCGTAACAATTCTGTTTTACCATTCAGGGTTGTTAGCTCTGAGCTGAACCCCCAAACCTAGAGGACCGGTGGACCACTCTTAGTCTGGCCTCTAACCTTTGACCTGTTTGGCATGGGTGACCCTACCAAGAGCCAAGCATAAAGCCCTGACTCCAGCCAGCATAGCTCTTTGAGCCTTTGAAGCATGCAAGCCTCCCAACCCAATAACAAGGTTGTGGTCCTCTTGGAGGACAGTTGAATGGAAGCCTTTAACAAATATTACAAATATTAGGAGGGTATTTGAGTTGATCATGACCCTCTTTTGTGTGGCGATTTTGAGGGACAACTCATGGAAACATGAGGAAGTTAACATGCAATGACATTTTAACCATGACAACGTTAGCAACCTGTGGTGAATCTCAGTTTAGACCAAGGAACAGCTGGGCCCTTTGAGAAATGGTACCAAGGATGACACAACAGCACATCTATTGGAGCAGCTGCCTTACACTTCCAGCGACCTGGGTTCAATACTGAGACCAGTTGTAATGAGTCCTGCTGGCCACTGCAGTCTACCATACAGCGTTGGGCTTCTGGGTTTCTCGAGGGCCCGTATCTACTAATTGTTGACAATACGAGTTGTTGAGTCCTGGTGTTTTCTGTTTAATTACGTCAAGTTAATTGTGACTGGTACAGATTTTCCGCTTTCTATGATTATTTAATTCAGACTCGCGATTAGTACAGATTGCGGAGTCCTTATGTGGAGAATGAACGGTCTCGCAGTATCACTCAGATGTGCAACAGTACTCTGTTGATATTCCTATGTATAACCTGTTGTTTCCACCTCCACCTGAGAGTCTGCAGTTCCTCTACACCTGGGCTAAGTCGTTGCCAGCGCTCATCGCGACAGAATCTGCCGTTCCACCTTAGCCAGCACACAGGGTGACACAGTGTGTGTGGCGTTTGTATGTTCCTCCTGTGATCATGTAAACTTTCTGCAAATGCCCTGGTTTTCTCCTTAAGACGAGAGGGTTGGTATATTAATTAACCACTGTATATTGTTCCTACGGTCTATGTAAGTGGTAGTATCTGAAGGAAGTCAATGGGAATACGAAGAGATGGGGTGCTTGACATCGGTGCAGGCACAGTGGTCTGAGGTGTCTGTTTCCATAACACTATAAAATATAGAAGCAGAATTGGGGCATTTGGCTCATCCAGTCCACTTCACTATTTCATCAAACTGATCAAATTTCCCTCTCAGCCCCAATGTCCAGCCTTCCCCTGTACCTGTTCATGTCACCACTCAAGAATCTATCAACCTCTGCCTTACATGTACATATAGGCTCGGCCTCCACAGCTGGCTGTGGTAATAAATTTCACAGATTCACCTCTTTATCACTAAAGAAATTCCTCCTAAGTCTCCGTTTTAGGAGGACGCCCCTCTATTCTGAGGCTGTGTCCTCTGCTCCTAGACTCTGCCACCACAGCGAACATCTTCTTCACAGTTTTCCTGGCAGTACATCTCTGTGACAAAGTATTTTGACTGGTGACAACCTCTTCTTTCTGATCAACCTCAGTCTTTACTAAACCTATTATTCAGTTGTTCCTGGTTAACCTTGAGTCTGAGAAGTTACTGTATATAATCGGTCAGCTTTGCCTGCCTCTGTAACAGTCGAACCTCTGTTATGACTTCCTCTGCCTCTGGTGTACATTGATAATACATGTTCAGAGAACTTGTTTTAGCCAAGTTAAATCTTATGTCTAATTATTTCCAGACAACCTACGGAGCAATGGCAGGTCCAGACATGCTTTCCGGGGCCCATGCTGTTACGTTATGAAACCATCGTACATTTTTACACTAATATGTTAGCCAGGGTACTCAAATAAATTGCATTAGAATAAAAATAATTCAAATGCCGTCTTATGTTTTGCAGAGTTACCTACTTTATTTTTAACTCCGGGTATGTATTAGTGACAGTCAAAGAATATTATTAAAATCTGCCCTTAATTAAATTTGTTGAATTTATGGACTCAAGCAGTGATGTGGATTTTGCAGTGAGCTTCATTGTCTTAGGCAAGTGAGAGGATAATCACTTCAATTCTCATTCTCAATAAATACCTTCTGTTGGACTGCATTTAACAGGATGAAGTATAGAGTGCAATTAGCTGGGATAGAGTCATAGAAAAGTATTGCACAGAAACAGGCCCTTTGGTTGATTGTGGAGTTCAGAAAGGGTAAGACGAGAGAACACAAACCAATCCTCATAAGGGGATCAGAAGTGGAGAGAGTGAATAATTTCAAGTTCCTGGGTGTCAAAATCTCTGAGGATCTAACCTGATCCCAACATATTGCAGCAGGTATAAAGAAGGCAAGACAGCATCTATATTTCATCAGGAGTTTGAGGAGATTTGGTCTGAGGTTCTGTGGAGATCATTCTGACTGGCTGCACCACTGTCTGGTATGGGAGGGCTACTACACAAGATTTGTGTAGTAAAATCTGGCTGCAAAGATTTGTAAAATTAATCAACTCCATCATGGTACTAGCCTCCATTGTATCCAAGACGTCTTTAAGGAGTGGTGCCTCAGAAAAGCGGTATCCACGACCCAGGATTTGCCCTTTTCTTATTCTTACTATCGGGAAGGAGATACAGAATCCTGAAGACACACATGCAGGAACAGCTTCTTCCCCTCACCCATCTAATTTCTAAATGGACATTAAACCTATGAACACTACCTCACTACTTTTTAAAAATGTCTTTTTTGCGTCACTTACCTTAATTTAACTATATAATATACAGTACCTACATATGCTTACTACAATTCAGTTTTTTCTATATTTATCATGTTGTGCATTGTACTGCTGCAGCAGAGTTAACAAATTTCACGACATATGCTGATGATATTTAACCTGATTCTGATTATGAAAACCAATGTGGAAAAGCTTTCCTTATGACCATGTCAATCCGTGACACCACTTTCAATGAATTATGGACCTGTGTTCCCAGATCCCCTTGTTCTACCACACACCTCTGTGCCTTACTATTCACTGTGTAAGATCTACCTTGGTTGGTCCTACCAAAGTGCAACACTTTGCACTTGTTTGCATTATATTCCATCTGCCATTTTTCAGCCCATTTTTCCAGCTGGTTCAGATCCTGTAAACTATGATAATCTTCCTGACTGTCCACTACATCCCCAGTCTTAGTATCATTGCAAATTTGCTTATCCAGTTAACTACATTATCATCCATATTGTTGATCTACATGAAAAACAGCAACAGACACAGCGCTAGTCCCTGCGGCACTCCACTAGTCACAATCCCCCAGTCAGAGATGCCACCATCTACTACAACTACATGGCTTCTCCCACAAAACCAAGGTCTAATCCAATTTACTACCTCATCTTGAATGTTGAGTGGCTGAACCTTCTTGACCGACCTCCCATGTGGGACCTCAAAAGCCTTGTTGAAGTCCATGTGGAAGCAACCACTCGCTTGCCTTCATCAACTTTCCTGGGCACTTCCTTGAAAAACTCTGTAAGTTTGTATTGTGAAAGAGCTTGTTTTCATGTAAGAAAGAATGGTGATTGAGTGAACCCTGTGAGAAGTGGATGATCTCAGAGGAACCACCACCCAGAAATCAGCATCTTCAGGAAAAGAGTTCCTCAGTTTTTATTATTGTTACATTTCTGGCCAAGGGTCTCTGACCCGAATATTAACCCTGTTTCACTTTCCACAGGTGCCATCTGCCCTGCTGAATGTTTCCTGTATTTACTGTTTTATTTCAGATCTCTAGCATCTGCAGTTTTTTTAAAAGTTTCATTATTTAATGTTGACCTTGCCGGAGTTCGTCGGCCTCAGTGGAAGAAAGCGATACTAAAAACATTGTCTGATATTGCAAGTGTTCTTATCTTAACAAAATATTAATTTTGTTTGCTTGAATAATGACTCTTTGCCAGTATCTTTGAGAGAAAGAGAGAAAAAGTGGAACTTCTTTAGCCAGAGGGCAGTGAATCTGGGGAACTCATTGCTACAGGCATCTGTGCAGGCCAAGATTTTAGATATATTTAAAGCAGAGGTTGATGGATTTTTGATTAGTCAGGGCATGTAGGGATACGGGGAGAAGGCAGGAGATTGGGTCTGAAAGGGAAATGGATCAGCCATGATGAAATGGCGGAGCAGACTCTATGGCCCAGAATGGCTTAATTCTACTCCCATATCTTATGGTCCGAAGAGGGTGAGAAAGAGAGATTGTTTGCAGGGGTGAACAATAAACCTATTATATTTACACTCCATGCCAGAATCTGATGATCAAACAACAAAAGTGATCACTCCCGAATGAGATTATACATGGACATGCACCTGAAGACAACAAGCTGTATGATTCATTTGAGAGAGGACACAAAGCCCAAAGAAAGACTGATGAGCCACTGGATTTCCAGGAACTTTCATCAGCACCTGTTCAAAAAATAGAGTTGAAAGGAAAGTTCCTAGAGTTTGTTGAGCAGTTCATGGCACATAAACTAGAGTGGACAAAAGTAAATATATTATGATATCTCTCTGGTTATCAGGGGTTGAGAATTGAGCCACATCATAAGTTGGCCAGTTTTGATGAATCATCTCAGCCCAAAATGTCAACAGTTCATTTTTCTCCATTGGTGCTACCTGACCTACTGGATTCCTCCAGTATTTTGTGAGCGTTGATCCAGATTTCCAGAATATGCTGGAACAGCACACATTGTGTCACCGTGCAGTATGTGGTGTAATCCAAAGGTGTGCATAATGTGACTGGATGAGAACCAGGCACAAACTTGCAGTATAAGGTGTATGGCGGGGTGGGTGGGGTGATGAGCTGGGTTACAGGCTGCACTTCGTGCAACTCGGTTGGGGAGTTGTGAATAAGGCAGGACACGTTTGACTTTGGTTCACTTGACTGAGCATTGGAATAGATAAACAGGTATCTTTGTTATCTGTAATTTGTAGATTGAATTGCAGTGTTTAGTTTGACTATGATGAATTATAGTTGCTCTGATTCAACTCTGCCATAAGGTAATAGGGCCAGAATATGTCAGGGGTGGGGTCAATGAAGCATGAGCTACAGGTGACAAGGACTTCTACCTAGTAATGAAAGACCTAGAGAGAGAGGACAGGGGCAGGATGTTTCCAATAATGAGAGTCTAGGACCAGAGGGCACAGCCTCATAATGGAAGGATGTCCACTTAGAACAGAGATGAAGTAGGAATTTCTTTAGCCAGAGGATGGTGAAGCTGTGGAATTCATTGTCGCAGATGACTGTGGGGCCAAATCATTGGGTATACTGAAAGTGAAGGTTGAAAGGTGTTTGATTAGTAAGTACGTCAAAGGGTACTGGGAGAAAGGAAGAGAATGACGTTGAGAAGGAAAATAAATCAGCCATGATGGAATGGCAGAGCAGACCCAATGGGATGAATGGCCTAATTCTGTTCTGATGTCTTATGGTTGTAAGGCACTTTATTGTGGTTGATCTATCAACAAACAGGAAGGGTTCTGAGACCTTGTTCTGAAAATGACTTTTTCCTCATGTGGTGAAGCAGTTCATACCTAAATGCAGCAGGACTTGGACAATATCCAGGCTTGGGCTGACATGTGGCAAGTAACATTCGAGCCATCAAGTGCCAGACAATGACCATCTCCAACAAGAGAGGCTCTAACTATCGTCCCTTGACATTTAGCGGCATGACCATTACTGAATCCCCTACTATCAACATCCTAGGGGTTGCCATTGATAGGAAACTGAACTGGTCTAGCCATATGAACACCGTGGCTACCAGGGCAGGTCAAAGGCTAGGAATCATGCGGCTTGTAACTCACCTCCTGACTCCCCAAAGCCTGTCCACCATCTACAAGGTTCAGGTCAGGAGTGTGATGGAATATTTGCCATTCACCTGGATGAGTGCAGCTCCATCAACACTCAGGAAGCTCGACACCATCCAGTACAAGACAGGCCACTTGATTGATATCCCTTCCACAAGCGTCCAATCCCTCCACCATCGACAAACAGTTGCAGCAGTATCTACAAGATGCACTGCAACAGCACCTCAAAGTTCCTAAGGCAGCACCTTCCAGACCCACAACCACTACCATCTAGAAGGACAAAAACAGCAGATATCTGGGAACAACACCACTTGGAGATCCCGCTTCAAGCCACTCAACTTCCTGATTGGAAATATATCGCCATTCCTTCATCGTCGCTGGGTCAAAATCATGGAATTCTCTCCATAACAGCACTGTGGGTGTCCCTACACCTCAGGGACTGCAGCGGTTCAAGAAGGCAGCTCATCGCCACCTTCTCAAGGGCAACTAGGGATGGGCAATAAACGCTGGCTTAGCTGGCGATGCCCACATCCCAAAAATGAATAAATTTTTAAAAAATTAAATAACTTATTAGTCGTCCAGGTGCAAATATTTCAGTCCATTGCAAACTGAAAATAACACAGAAAGAGATGCAGGTACTTAACACTACTGTGATTATTCTTTCTCAGTTCTTCTGAAGAGCTCTGCATTGTAGTGATACCGTCATCCCACTTTGTTGAAGAGACACAAGAGGCATCCATCATTAAGGACCCCAATACCCAGGACATGCCCTCTCCTCATTGCTACCATCAGGAAGGAGGTACCGAAGCCTGAAAGTACACACTCAATTTTTCAGGAACAGTTTCTTCCCCTCTGCCATTCAATTTCTGAATGGACACTTTGCCCATGAACACTACCTCACTATTTTTTTATTTCTGTTTCTGTGCTACTTACTTAACTATTTTATATATATATATACTTAATGTCATTCTGTTTAAGTATTGCATTATACTGCTGCTGCTGAGTTAAGAAATTTTATGACATATGCCGATTATGTTAAACCTGATTCTGAAGATGCTGGAAACCTTGAGAAATTCAGACAAGAAAATGTGTGTGTTGCTCATTTTAGTACAGTTGTAAATAATTATTAAAGCGCTGTGTGGTTTCAGCTCATCCTGTTCATTAAAATGTTGCAGGCACTGTACTACTGAAGCACTCCAATTTTCCATAAAGTTCAGCCGCAAGAGGTACCTCGTTATAGAGCCAGTGATAGGGCTAATGTACAAATTCCTTTCAAACCATTATTACATTCTCCACTGTCCTCAGACATCTCTCATAATGATAGTTTGTAGATTCAAATTCTCGTATAAGTGTTTTCATTCATTCATACAGAGATGGAGAGATAATGTGAGAAGAAATTAAATATTGATTCAGAAAAGCAAAATTCATCCTAACACTTAATCCTTCATAAATTGGAAGAATCGATTCCAAGTCCTGAACCAATGCTCTTTATGTTACCGCTGAACACTATGTAAAGATCGGGATACAATATTAACCATTGATACTCGTTGCTTGGATGCCATGGGTTGGATTTTAAAGACCAAAGTTAACTTCCGCTAGTGCGCCACCTCCCCCTCGTGCCTCATCCGTTATTTATTTTTATACACACATTCTTTCTCTCACTCTCCTTTTTCTCCCTCTGTCCCTCTGGCTGTGCCCCTTGCCCATCCTCTGGGTCGTCCCCCCCCATCTTTCTCCCCTGACCTCCTGTCCCATGATCCTCTCATATCCCCTTTGCCAATCACCTGTCCAACTCCCATGATCCTCTCATATCCCCTTTTGCCTATCACCTGTCCAGCTCTTGGCTCCATCCCTCCCCCTCCTGCCTTCTCCTATCATTTTGGATCTCCCCCTCCCCCTCCCACTTTCAAATCTCTTACTAGCTCTTCCTTCAATTAGTCCTGACGAAGGGTCTCGGCCCAAAACGTCGACTGTACCTCTTCCTAGAGATGCTGCCTGGCCTGCTGCATTCACCAGCAACTTTGATGTGTGTTGCTTGAACTTTCAGCATCTGCAGAATTCCTGTCGTTTGAATCCAAAGTGGTTACCAGAGTTTATGTCTATCTGATATGTGATGGATGTACCTGCAGTGGGAAGATGTTGACTAGAAGAGGTTTAAAGCTGTATTTAACCTTGTCTTCTTAAGGTTATCTTTACCTTACACAGCTTTACTAATGTGGAAGTAGCAACCAACCTTCTCTCTAATTATATAAAAGAAAATTCCAGCTACGCGGCAACGAAGGCTATGTGCGTGGAAGCATTTCAGTTACAGTGCAGCCATACATCCATGCAGCTTAGAGGGAACTAATTCTTCATACCACTTAGCGACAGGTGCAACATCATGACCAGAAGCTGGTGAAAGAATCGTCAACTATATAGTGCGAGGAACGCCTGCTGTTTGGATGATTTAAGCGCTGGGCCAGATGAAAAGGCAGGGTGTTAGGGCAAGAGGCGAGGGTCGGGTCGGTTCTGCTTGCTGCTGCATGATGTTTACTGGAGTCTGCACTGAGATGAAGCTGAGGCTGAGGCTATGGCCTACTTCAGCTGCTCTGGGCTTTGTGCCTATAGGCTCAGTTATGATCTGAATGCTATTTTCTTACTTTTAATGTTTGTATGATTTTTTTGTTCTTTCTGCACATTGGGTTTTCGATGGTCTTCTTTTTTCAGGAGTTCTTTCAGGTTTCTTTGTTTTGTGGCTGCCTGTAAGGAGACAAATCTCAAGGTTGTATAATGTATGCATACTTTGATAATAAATGTACTTTGAACTTTGAAATTTGTTCTGATTTCTTTGAGCTGGCTGGTATGATTCTATAAGTGTTTGTAGTGGACCTTAGGCAAGTCCTTATAGAGGTAGAGTACATTAAGTCATAATTGGTGTAAGATAACGTGGTTGGTCATGGTCACAGGGGATCCTGAATCTAAGTGATATCGACTTAGCGTACAAGTGGAAATATTTCTAAGGGATCAAAGTGTGACTTTTTCACCTAAACATTGCTGGGTGTCAGAGGAAGCTGTAAAGATAGGTACAATTACAATGTGTTCAGAGGTGTCCTGATGAAGGGTCTCGGCCCGAAATGTCGACTGTACCTCTTCCTAGAGATGCTGCCTGGCCTGCTGCATTCACCAGCAACTTTGATATGTGTTCAGAGGGAGACTGACCAAGCATAGGCAAATGGGATTAGCTCAGAGAGTGCCTTGACTAGCCTGCATGAATTGGGCTGAAAGGTCATTGTCTGTGTTGTATAACTCTATAACTCAATGACTCTATGATTGACACTTTCATCTATTGTTTCATCCTGAGTGCTGCATAAGAGATCCTGTGGTCTTGAGGGGCTGTATAAGATATTCTGCTAGCTGCTAGCCACCACACAGAGAATACTACAATTATTTTTTAGCTGTTTTCATTCTTTGTTCATTTCCATCATTATTTCTTGCTCTGTAGCATGCTTTAAGTTAGATAGAATGATAGCTTTGTACTTCCTGTTTTGCTCTTGGTAAGAACTATTCAATATACTGGATGCCAGCAATCTCCATTGAATTGATGCTGCTTGGCAGGAGGGCAATGCCACGGAGACTGTGAAATATTTGTAAGCAATTTTCTTCAGGGCCAGCAGCAACTACCATTGATGCTTTGCTGACTGGATGCCTCTACTTTCTCAGAAGTTTGCGCAACTTTGCCAAACTTCTACGGATGCACAGAGGAGGGTGTAATGAATAGTTGCATCATGGCCTGGTGTGGAAGCACCAATGCCCAAGAATGGAAAGACCTACAAAGCCCAGTCCTTCACAAGAAAATCTATTGAACCCATCCACAAGGAAATAAAATCCATCATCAGGGACCCCATCCAGGCCAGGCTCTATTCTCACTGTTGCTGTAGGAAAGGAGGTACAGAAGCCATAGGGCCAATACCATCAGGTTCTGGAACAATTACCCTTCAAGGATCCTGAGCCAGCCTGAATAACTTCACTCACCTCAACACGGAACACAACCTATGGACTCACTTTCAAGGTCCCTACAATTCAGGTTTTCAGGATGATTAATTATTTCTTTTTCCTTATACTTGCACAGTTTGTCTTCATTTGTGCATTGGTTGCTTCCCAGTCTTTGTGTGTAGATTTTCATTGATTGTGTTGTATTTCTTTGTTCTACTGTGAACACCTGCAAGAAAATGCAGTATACACATACTTTGATAATAAATTTACTTATAACTTTAAAGAATCCAAACTGTTATTCATTGGCATAAACAACAGGAATTCTGCAGATGCTGGAAATTCAAGCAACACACATACAAGTTACTGGTGAACGCAGCAGGCCAGGCAGCATCTCTAGGAAGAGGTGCAGTCGACGTTTCAGGCCGAGACCCTTCGTCAGGACTAACTGAAGGAAGAGTGAGTAAGGGATTTCAAAGTTGGAGGGGGAGGGGGAGATCCAAAATGATAGGAGAAGACAGGAGGGGGAGGGATGGAGCCAAGAGCTGGACAGGTGATAGGCAAAAGGGATACAAGAGGATCATGGGACAGGAGGTCCGGGAAGAAAGATGAGGGGGGGGACCCAGAGGATGGGCAAGGGGTATATTCAGAGGGGCAGAGGGAGAAAATGGAGGAACAACACCTTATATTCCATCTGGGTAGCCTCCAACCTGATGGCATGAACATCGACTTCTCTAACTTCCGCTAATGCCCCACCTCCCCCTTGTACCCCATCTGTTACTTATTTTTATACACACATTCTTTCTCTCACTCTCCTTTTTTTCCCTCTGTCCTTCTGAATATACCCCTTGCCCATCCTCTGGGTCCCCCCCCTCGTCTTTCTTCCCGGACCTCCTGTCCCATGATCCTCTTGTATCCCTTTTGCCTATCACCTGTCCAGCTCTTGGCTCCATCCCTCCCCCTCCTGTCTTCTCCTATCACTTTGGATCTCCCCCTCCTCCTCCAATTTTCAAATCCCTTACTCACTCTTCCTTCAGTTAGTCCTGACGAAGGGTCTCGGCCTGAATCGTCAACTGCACCTCTTCCTAGAGATGCTGCCTGGCCTGCTGCGTTCACCAGCAACTTTTATGTGTGTTGCTATTCATTGGCATATCTTGCTTTGATAGCCTTCATTCTCTCTCACGTAAATTTCGAATCTTCACATTGAAATTTGAAGAAGAATTCGGTTGCCTTTGCAATGCTGATGTGGCTCTGGACAGTGAGGAGTGGCAGCCGTCCAACCTACTTTGGCTTCATTGAATTTCAAAGCTGTTTACAAATGTAAGAGGGTTAGGCTGGGCCTGGTTAATTAAAGCGGAACTCTGCTTATATATACAGCTCTTCCTGTGTTAGTTTAGAAGCTAGTAGATTAGTGAACACTGAGGAAGAAATAGACTCCAGCGATCCCATTGTGTAACAGAAATGGCTGATACTCTGCCAGAAGTTTCTGTGCTCATATTAACACTGTAAATCTTAATCTGGTTACATGTCAAATCATCAACACGCAGGTATTCATTCATTGGCTGCTAACTCACTTTGCCAGACTCTGTGGGCTTTTAAAGGATTTGTTCTGAAATTACAAGAGTTGCTTCAATGTTAGGTTCCTCACTTTCTATGTCACCCAAATCTAACCCTTTCACAGTGCTTTGTATTGGAAAGTATGTGCAGTTACTATATATGGTTTACAGTACATGTGGTTTACCAGATATGCAGTTTACTATCTAGGTAGTTTACAGTACTGTACAAAGATCTTAGGCAGATATATATAAAACTAGGGTGCCTAAGACTTCTTGCACAGTACTGCAGTAATTTTATGTATTGCATTGTACTGCTGCCACACAAAACAAATTTCATGACATATATGAGTGATGATAAACCGAACTCTGATATGAGTGTCTATATCGTTAAGAGGAGGAGAAGACGGCGGCGCGACAGCAGCGCGGGTGGCCTCTCCGGTGAATGATATCTGTAATCTGTCAAGTAGGGGACCGTGCACAATTCTGATTTGATGGAGACAGACGTGAAAGTACGGAGGAACATCTGGAAAACTTCTGAAATGCCCGCTTCCACTGCTACTGTGTGGTAACTGGAATCTCCGGAGCAGAAGGCCCTGAATCCTCAGCTTTGCTTGTTTCAGCGGCTGGGGCTAGGTTGAAGGCACTCAGCAGAGGATGGCGCTCAGGAGGCTGTATCGGAGGAGCTGGTCAGAGGCTTGAAGTTTTCGGACGGACGGACTCAGTGTCGGCTGTGGTCGGCTGCTTCCAAGGCATCGGCAAGTTGACGGTGCCCGGAGGTTTATGGCAGGGAGTTTCTCCCTTTTGCCGCCTGCTATCGGGGACTCGGGAGTCGATCGACTCTGGGACTTTGAGATTTTTTTTTAACCGTGCCCATGGTTTGTTCTTAACCACATAACCGTATAACAATTACAGCACGGAAACAAGCCATCTCGGCCCTTCTAATCTGTGCTGAACTCCTACTCTCACCTAGTCCCACCAACCTTCATCAAATTATGGTATTGCTTTGCACTGCTGTAACTATATGTTATAATTATGTGTTTCTGTCAGTGTTAGGCTTTGGTTTGTCCTGTTTTCTGTGATATCACTCTGGAGAAACATTGTATCATTTCTTAATGCATGTATGCATTTCTAAATGACAATAAAAGAGGACTGAATGTTCTCATAATCTAATATTGTGGACTGAGAGTGGGAAGGGGGCAGGGAGAGGGGAATCATAGTTGGGAAAAGGGGAAGGGAGAAGCGAGGGAATGGAAAGCACCAGAAGGACATTCTGTAATGATCAATTGTTTGGAATCCCTAAGACTTCAGCACAGAACTGTTTGTGTAGCTGTATGTGGGGAAAGTATAAGTAGTTTACAGTTTACTATCAGTGGCTATTTCATTCGGTAAATATGTAGACCTGCTCGTTAATGCAAATATCTAATCAACCAATCATATGGCAGCAACTCAATGCATAAAAGCATGCAAACATGGTTAAAAGGTTCAGTTGTTGTTCAGACTAAACATTAGAATGGGGAAGAAATGTGATCTAAGTGACTCTGACCATACAATCATTATTGATGCCAGGTGGGGTGGTTAAAATATCTCAGGAATTGCTGATTTCCTGGCTATTCACACACATTAGACTTTAGAATTTACTGAGAATGGTGCAAGAAACAAAGAAACAGCCAATGAGCGGCAGGTCTGTGGGTGAAAGCACCTTGTTATTGAGAGAGGTCAGAGGAGAATGGCTAGACTGGTTCAATTTGACAGGAACGTGAGTGTAGCTCAAATAATCCCATGTTAAGAGCATCTCTGAATGCACAGCACTTTGAACATTGGAGTGGATTGGCTACAGTGGCAGAAACCATGTTCATACACGCAGTGGTCACTTTATTAGGTACAGGATATACTTTATTAAGTACATCTTGTACCTAATTAAGCGGCAACTGAGTGTATAAAGTTAGGATTTTGTTGCTCAAATTCACCATCACAAAATTTTAGGAATCATAGGGACTACAGTCTTGCCGGATTGGATTCAGTCCCTCAGAGTGGTCGGCCATTCAATGAGATCATGAATAATCTATGCAACCTAACTTCTTTACATAGTCACTGCACATTTCTCAGTCCAACATCATTAACTCTATTGCCCATAAATAGTGGTTGATCAACATATTCAGCTCCAGCTATTTGCTGATCACTAAACATAACATCTGATGTAAGTTCTTCAATACTTCACTGGAATATGTTTTCAAGGTCACTGTACTCTTCCTCAATGTACTCAAACAAACGGACTGATTTATGTATTTTTATCCTAGGGTTGAGCAATTAGCTACCATATTGATGCACTTTGGTTGGCAGGGTGGAGATACTTCACCACCAAAGGAGCTGTAAGGCAGTCCTTCCCTCCACTAGCCTGCAGGTCACCCTTTAGCAAGGCTGGTACCAAGTAGACAATCTCTGAAGAGTATCGATAATGGCTGGGGTCACCCGTCTTGTAAAGGCACTGCCCAGAATAAGGCAATGACAAACCACTTCCGTAGAACAATTATGGTCAAGACCATGATCACACATGCCACACAACACATAATGAATGTATGAACTGATACGGTAATCGACACACTGACCAGCAAGCCAAATGCTTGCATTTGCTTTATAAGCCCAATTATTCATGCTCACTATCTTCAATATAGTGAAGATTTGTGACTCCCTGCAGTGATAACATCCCCTCACCACACAAATAAAACAGCTTTGCTTTACCACCTTGCTTTTGGACTTGCAGTCTGAGGATAGTTGCTCTTCTAACAGTTAAAATATATTGTCTGATTCAACTGATATGTTTGTGCCGGATGGCTTGCCTTATCTCAATGCTTTGTTTGGACACAATCTCAACACATACATCAGACTCTGCTAGAAATTCTTGTCAATGTTACCCTGCTCTGACTACGAACAACAGTTCTATATGTGACAAGAATACACATAGATGTTAGCTGTCCTGTGTGATCAGCAGTTGGTCTGCCACCTGTCTTCGGGAGAGAGAGAGATAAGGAAGACAATGGAACAGCATTTGGAGATGTGTAATGAAGAGACAGGAGAGAGAGCTGTCTAGAGCGGCTGTCCCTTTGAACCCTGAACTGTTTGAAGTGATGGACAGGCGATACTCCAGCAGGGGGATAAAAAGGGACAGGTTCGCTAAGGCAGGACACACACGACACCCGAGGTAACGAGACCGTGGAAGCGGTGCGCCTCTCACAAGTCGGTGGAAAGCTTTTGGATGGCTGATCGCGGGATCAAGCCTTAGACGCTCAGGGTGGAAAGGTACGATCAGCGGGAACCTGGTGTGTGTCCGCCCTTGCCTGGGTGCCGGGTTCACTGCAGAGGATCGACCGCATCTGAAGGAGGGGTCATGGTTGGTGACCTCAGGTGACATCACAAAGGACTCGCCCGAAAGTTGCTTGTGAGCAATATCGCAGGTCTGTGTGTGGAGCCGTTTTAAATATTCATTTGTTTTCGTTCTCTCTCTCCTTCCCCCACATTGTCCATCGCCACGGCAACGATTACTGCGAACTGAACTAAATTGGACTGATCTTTGCGTCACTTTGAAATTGGTCATTTACCCCTAGACAACGATAGAGCTTGATTGATCCTGTTATCTTAATTCTGTGCACATGTGTGTTTATCATTGCTGAACTGTTGCATTTATTATCCTGCCGATTACTGTGTTGCTTGTTTCTTTCATAAAACTTTCTTAGTTCTAGTAATCCAGACTCCAACTGAATGATCCATTTCTGCTGGTTTGGCAACCCAGTTACAGGGTATGTAACATATACAAAATGTGATTCTTTGGCATTCCTTAATGCCTTCCTTTTCGAAGTCAAAGTTTTGAATTTAAGCTCAAATATTTGATTCTGTGCGTGTAATGAATTCAATGGGATTTGTTTATCAATTATGTATGAATAAGCTTGTCACTGTGTAAGCAATCTAAGTGTGTGCCACAGTTGTAACACAGAGGCAGGTGCTTTAAGGAAACAAAGTGTATGTTTCAATGGGAGCTGAATTCCAGGAGTGACCTTGAATGATTGACCTTGACTTGGAGTGACTTTGACTGAGCGTAGCATCGAAGAGCCTTAGTAAAACCAAATGCAGTGGACCTCAAAGGAAAACTACCTCTGTTGTTGGAGTCATCACTTTCGTAATCATTATCACCCCAATCATCTTCAGCTCCTCCATAGTGACCTTTTTATCAGGAGGCAAGAAGTGGAAAGGTCCAAATCCATTTGGATCCCTTCTGTAAATGAAGTAGACCATCTCTACATGCAGAAAGACCTGAGAAGTGGTAAGTAATAGTCGTTCTATTGGGTGAGTGGGCAAATTCATGGCAGATGCAATTTAATGTGGATAAATGTGAAGTTATCCACTTTGGTGGCAAAAATAGGAAAACAGATTATTATCTGAATGGTGGCCGATTAGGAAAAGGGGAGGTGCAACGAGACCTGGGTGTCATTATACACCAGTCATTGAAAGTGGGCATGCAGGTACAGCAGGCGGTGAAAAAGGCAAATGGCATTTATAGCGAGAGGATTCGAGTACAGGAGCAGGGAGGTACTACTGCAGTTGTACAAGGCCTTGGTGAGACCACACCTGGAGTATTGTGTGCAGTTTTGGTCCCCTAATCTGAGGAAAGACATCTTTGCCATAGAGGGAGTACAAAGAAGGTTCACCAGATTGATTCCTGGGATGGCAGGACTTTCATATGAAGAAAGACTGGATGAACTGGGCTTGTACTCGTTGGAATTTAGAAGATTGAGGGGGGATCTGATTGAAACGTATAAAATCCTAAAGGGATTGGACAGGTTAGATGCAGGAAGATTGTTCCCGATGTTGGGGAAGTCCAGAACAAGGGGTCACAGTTTGAGGATAAAGGGGAAGCCTTTTAGGACCGAGATTAGGAAAAACTTCTTCACACAGAGAGTGGTGAATCTGTGGAATTCTCTGCCACAGGAAACAGTTGAGGCCAGTTCATTGGCTATATTTAAGAAGGAGTTAGATATGGCCCTTGTGGTTACGGGGGTCAGGGGGTATGGAGGGAAGGCTGGGGCGGGGTTCTGAGTTGGATGATCAGCCATGATCATAATAAATGGCGGTGCAGGCTCGAAGGGCTGAATGGCCTACTCCTGCACCTATTTTCTATATTTCTATGTTTCTATGTTCTACCAAACTGATGGATATTGACCATTGGCAAAAGGAGTTCAACCACCTACATTCAGATTTGTCCCCCACAATCAACATTCTAGGAGTAATTATTGACCCAAACCTCATCTGGACCAACCACACAGCAGCACAAGAGCAGATTACAGACTCAGTGTCCAGGAATGAGTGACTCACCTCCCAATATCCCAAAGCCTTTCCACCATCAACAAATTGACAAACTAGAAGTAATAAACATGAGAAAGTCTGCAGATGCTGGAAATCCAAAGTAACACACACAAAATGCTAGGGCAACTCAGCAGGTCAGGCAGCATCTATGGAAATGACTAGATAGTTGAAGTATCAGGCCGAGACCCTTCTTCAGGACTGAGGAGGAAGGGGGAAGACAACAGAATCAAAACATGGGGGGGAGGGGAACGAGGTTAGCTGTAAGGTGATAGGTGAAGCCAGGTGGGTGGGAAAGGTCGAGCGCTGGAGACGAAGGAATCAGATAGGAGAGGAGAGTGGACCATAGGATAAAAGGAGGGAGGATGGGACCCAGGGGAGGTGATAGGCAGGTGAGAAGAGGTAAAAGGTCAGAGTGAGGAATAGAAAAAGGAGGGGGGAAATTAATTTACAGAAGGAGAAATTGATATTCATACTATCCGGTTGGAGGTTATCCAGACAGAATATAAGGCATTGCTCCTCCACCCTGAGGGTGGATTCATCTTGCCAAAAGAGGAGACCATGGACCAACACATCAGAACAGGAATGGAAATAAGAATTGATTCCTATGTGAATGCGTATATTGGCCAGACGGGCGCACAGTGGAAACCTGCATCAAGGAGCACAGGAGGTGTATCCATTTGGGTTACCCAGAGAAATTGGCAGTAGCAAAACATTGTATTTGCAATAGCCATAGGATTGAATTCGACTGCACGAAACTACTGTGCCACGCCAATAGATTTTGGGACCGCCTAGTGAAGGAAGCCAATGAAGTAAAACTAGAGGAAAATAATTTCAACAAAGACAGAGGTTTCGTTTGAAGTAAGAACTGGAATTCATTTGTAACAAGGTGGGGCAGGGGTAATCTGATTGGATGAGGACTAACCAATCAAGAGGGATAGATGATGGGGGTATAAATACCACTGGAGTAGACGTGCCCAGGCATCATCCCTGATGAAGATGGCAAGGTTTGTCATCGAAACATCAGTTAAAATCGATACCTGTGCCTGGCTGGAGACCCGAGGAAACTTTATTTATCAGAATTTGATTGTTTGACTAATGGGGAGTCCAGCCTGTGGCAGATGATGCAGAAAGTAAGATGGAAAGCGCTCTACATGTTTGGATGATAACAGCTCCAATTGCTCTCAAGATGCTTCATACCTCTCAGAAAAAAAAAGCTCCTGTTGATTGGCACTAGCCAGCAATTTGAACATTCATTTTCAGTGTTCGTGGAACATGCCATCTACAATATGCAATCCAGATACTTGCCTTGGCTATTTGATATCATTTCCTAAAGCCATAAAATAGGTGCTTCGGAACACAGCCAATAGTGCTTCCAAGTCAGAGACCTTCCTAATATTTCTCAGCCAATTGGGTATCATTGAAAAATTGGTCTGGGCACTTCTCTGCACATTTCAACCAAGAGCAGTTGATGTTTGACATCAGTTACTGTCCTAATGATATCACTGCTTGTAGAGTTATTTCCTTTATTATTGGTGGAAATTGGAGTATTTCAAAGTTCAATGTAATTATTATTATTATCAAAGTACATATATGTCACCATTTACAACCCTGAGATTCAGTTTCCTGTGGGCATACTCAGCAAATCTACAGAATAGTAGCTATAACAGGATCAACGAATGATTAATCAGAGTGCAGAAGATGACAAACTGTGCAAATATAAATAATTAGCAAAAAATATGATGAGAACATGAGATAATGAGACAAAGACTCCTTAAGAGTGAGATCATTGGTTGTAGGAACTTTTCAATGGTGGGGCTTGTGAGTGTAGTTATCCCCCTTTATTCAAGAGCCTGATGGTTGAAGGGTAATAGCTCTTCTTGAACCTAATGGTGAAAGTGCTGAGATTCTTGTACCTTCTGCCTGATGGCAGCTGAGAGAAGAGAGCATGACCAGGGTGGTGGGGATCTCTGATGATGAAATATTTGAGTAAGACCTGCTATTATTATCTGGTCACAAAGCAGGAGTGCATTAATTCAGGGTTTGCAGATCAGTTGGCTGGTTGAGAGTCTGCACTGTCAAACCAATGCCCTGCACGTTTTACGTTTGTACATATCATCTTTTCATTAGCCAAAATTTTGTTAAATGATTGCCTGGAATTCCCTTCACTGAAGACAGGTGTAGCCCCCCCGGCCACCCTCAGGGTCGCTCGGCTCGCTGTCGTCTAGGGAAACAGCCCTCGGCCCCAGCAAACTGGGTAACTAGTTTGTGTGGATGCTGTGCGATGTACCCCACCCCGCCCAAATAACAGACAATACACCAGATACGATTAAATGATTTACAGTTTATAGATATTACTGGAACTATATAATTAAGACAGAATAAAATATAAAAGGAAAATAAAAGGCGCCACACTTATCAAAGTTCAATCTCTTCATGCACAAAATGGTTGGAGCTCAAGGACCTTCTTCTTCACCCTGCGACCCCTCGGACCACCTCGACCAGCCGCCTGGGACCAACAACGGTGGTCGACCAGACGCTCCACACGAGTCCGTCTCCGTCTCCTCGCCGAACGCCCTCCTCGCGGTCCGACCCCGTTAGCAGACATCACAGCACCTCGTCCATTCTCTGTCTCGCTCTCCTGCCTTCTGCCCCAAAACCCCACGCGTACAGTATCTTCAAATTCACCAAAAACATAACAACTATCCCAATTGGTTAATAACATATTTCTTATCACACTCTAAACCAAAACAAGCTACTAGCGCAAACTTTCTCAGTGTTTACCACAACAAAGCCGCATTCCCCAGATTAACATAACAA
Organism: Mobula hypostoma; assembly: GCF_963921235.1. Lineage (NCBI taxonomy): Eukaryota > Metazoa > Chordata > Chondrichthyes > Myliobatiformes > Myliobatidae > Mobula > Mobula hypostoma. The sequence goes on from NC_086123.1 coordinate 25,982,369, forward strand.
AGACGCCATTTTAATTAACCTCCACAGTAACATAAAAGTCGAAACCCCCTTACACAGGCTACTTATAAACCACAAGAAATGCAAAGAACAGTCATTGGTCTGTTGCTCACCTCAGTGACTTGGGGACACTTGAAGATTGAGTTGTTTGTATCAGTTTATTGTGTAGTGAGGCCTGCATCTAGTCAAGAATGCCAAGGCCTTTCTCCTATGCACTTTCCCTTATACCCATGGAAGGAGATGTTGTTGGCTGAATTAAAGATGGTGACAGATCGGTCAAGAGGAGGGAGATTGAAAATCTAGCTGAGTGGTGCCACAACGACAACCCCTCACTCAATGTCAGCAAGACCAAGGAGATAACTATTTACTTCAGGAGGAGGAAACTGGAGTTCCATGAACAAGTCCTCATCAGGGGAGCAGAAGTGGAGAGAGTCAGAAACTTTAAATTCCTCGGTGTTATCATTTCAGAAGACCTGTTCTGGGCCCAGCACATGGTCTAATTATGAAGAAAGCACAGCAGTGTTTCTTCTTCCTTAGAAGTTTGGACAAATTCTGCATGATATCAAAAACTTTGACAAATCCCTATGGAGGTGTGGTGGAGAGTATATTGACTGACTACATCACAGTCTGATATGAAAACACCAATGCCCTTGAAAAGAAAACCCTAGAAAAAGTACTGGACATGGCCAGTTGATCACCAGTAAGCCCCTTCCCACAATTGAGCGTATCTACGCGAAGCATTCTCTCAGGAAACCAGCATCCATCATCAGGGACCGCCACCACCCAGGGGCCTGCTCTCTTCTCGCTGCTGCCATTCGAAGGAAGGTACGGAAACCACAGGACCCACACCACGAGGTCATGAAGAAGCATCATGCGTCAATCATCAGGCTCCTAAACCAAATGGAATAACTTCGCTTGCCCCTTCACTGAACCGTTCCCACAATCTACGGACTCACTTTCAAGGACTCTTCTTCTCATGTTATTTATTGCTTATTTGTTTATTTATCGTTGTTTCTTTTTTCTTTTGTATTTGTGGGGTTTGTTGCCTTTTGCTCCTTGGTTGTTTGTCTGCCCTGTTGGGTGCGGTCTTTGATTGATTCTAGTATGGTTCTTGCATTTACTGAGTATGCATACAAGAAAACGAATCTCAGGGTTGTACACGGTGACATATATGCACTTTGATAATAAATGCACTTTGAACTTTCAAGTGCTTTCTGCCACTGCATGCCTGCCATGGGAAGAGTTCATTAACAATACAGCATCATCATAGCAATGATACACAGCAGCTGTCAGCTCTGTATGGAGTCCTGATAGAAATCACCAGGTTTTAGCACATGAATTTATTGTCAAATATTAGTGTCCCATTTTTGAGATATTTTTGCTTGATTTCATTATTTTGAGGGAAATGAGAGAGGCCACTGGTGTTTTAGCAGTAAATGTTTAGCACAGCAAAAGAGGGCAAAGTCCAATTTCTCAGCATTAACCTTAGAGGAAACAAGCAGTTGACACATGAAGCCTTTATGAAAAATAATCTCAAAGCAAAATATTTCATTTTTGTAAAGCACTGATGTGTAAAACTGAATGGCCATTATTACCACCAGGCAAATAAAAAGCCATAATGGTTTATAATGGAAGTGCAATCTGACCTGAGCATGTCAGCAGTAGGTTCTGACAACAAAGCTTGTCGAGCAATAAACCAATCTAGTTGTTCAAAGCAATTTGCTGGTATCTGATTGAAGTGTTCCTGCAATCATCCCAGAGATCTTGCAGTGTATGTGTTGCAAAGAATCAAACAAAAGAGAGCAAAGCTATTCAGTCAACAAGTACATCCAGTTTCTTTGAAAGATTAAATGGAACCGCTCTTTTGCTTTTTCACCACATCTGTATAAATCCCATTACTGCCACTTGAAAATTGTTATTAAATCTTCTTCCACCAATCTTTCGGGTGGTATATTCAGATCATAACTCTTACGTACTGTTTGGGTCAAATTTGACCCATTTTGACATTTGACAGCAGTAAAAATACCCTAAATGTCATTTTTTTAGCCAAAATTTGATGACTTTTCTTAAAGTGACTCAAAATGCGCAAAAATGAAAATATTTAAAAATTTTATACTTTTGTACAGGTGCTACAAATTTTTGTACATTGAGTCTGTTCCGGGTCAAATTTGACCCGTATCTATTGAAATGGATTTTAGATCTCTGAAACATTAATTAAGGATTAATCACCCATTTATTAATGTCAGATAGGCTATTTATACATTCTAAATAGATCTGAGGTTCAAAATTTGGTATAGACACTTGTTATGAGGGGATTCTTGGGCCGGGTCAAAATTGACCCGGACCATACTGTGAAGGTATAGAACATGAACAGTATGCAAGAGATAAGTCAGAAGCATAAAACATATTTCTTTTTCTCTTTTTGGTTTCCTTTTCAGCATTTTATTTTGCTCAAGGCTTGTTCCACACATCAACAAACATCAGTAATTCTTAAGGATTTATGAGCCGTGTCCTGTTGAAAGTATCTGAAGTTTCACACACCCATCTCATAAAAAAGCTTCAGTTTGTCTTTTCCTCATTGTCAGTTTGACCTCTGTTCAAGTTTTGCTTTGCTCTTCCTCTGCATACGTGCAATAAAACTCTAATAATCCAGAATTAGCTTGGAAATCCTTATGGTTTGGCATCTGGCTCAGCATCTGCATTCTTAGTTGGTGTATGACCAGAGATAGGCTCTGGATCTTGGAGCTGTGTTTGGGATCAGAAATACTAGGGGTTAAACTGAAATTCATTGGATATAATTCCCACTCGCTTTGAGCTCACCAGGTTCACTAGAAAATGGATTTTCCTACTACATAGCTTGTAAGGGTGGCACAGTAGCATTGTGGTTAGCACAAGACTTTACAGTACAGGAGACCAAGCTTCAATTCCCACCACTGCCTGTAAGGAGTTTGATGTTCTCCCCATGACCACATGGGTTTCCTCTGGGTGCTCTGCTTTCTTCCCACAGTCCAAAGACAGACCAGTTGGTAGGTTAATTGATCATTGTAAATTGTCCCATGATTAGGTTAGGATTAAATTGGAGAATTGTTGGGCAGCGTGGTTTGAGTGGCCTGTTTGGCGCTTTATATCAATAAATAAGTGAGTGAAATGAAAGTATGCTTGGGTGTTAATAACATCTATTAGTTCTGAAACTCTGCTGGTTGCAGCATGAATTAAGACCCAAGGATGCTGGATTATTGGGTTTTCACTCTGTGTGTGTGTGTGTGTGTGTGTGTGTGTGTGTGTGTGTCTGTGTGTGTGCACATCTCATCTACTTTCAAACAATGTAACCGCACATAATGTAAAACAAATTTGAACTGTGGAACTTGGAAGGAACCTCACTTGGACTGGAGTAGGGAGAAGCAACTGAGCCCAGGATGTATGTTATACAGGTCAGAAGAAGACAGCTTGGAGCTGATTCTGGGCAAGCTAGGATGTTATATTTGTTCCTGATAAAAGACAAACTTTGCATGGGTTTAAATATTAACATATTTATTAACAGCAATGGCTTCCACACTTTAGCATGTCACTTCCGTTTCCAAATGAACCACATTGCACATTGGAAATTGAAGTTCTTTATCATGTACACACATAATAAAACTTCTTCCCCTTTAAAGAAAACAAACCTAATACTATGTCCTCATAAACCTGCAAGAAACAATAATGCATTTCAATAAAGATACTTACATTAATTTCAAGTGTAATGAGTAAATACAGTCCACCATTCACTCGGCCACTCTTAATCCATCTCTGTGGTGGCTTAATGAAGCTTTTTGGACTGCCATTTGTTTCCACAGATGTCTTGCTTTCACTTGCTGTTGTAATATCAGTGTCCTTTTGAGAATTCTGATCTACATGTTCATTTCTTTCACCTTTTGCCAAGATCCTATCTGTTCATTTCTGTTCTTGTTTTTGTTGTGTGACCATAATTTGCTCCATGGTGCTCAGAATGAAGCCCTGGACTACATCCATGTTGTTCTGACCTTTGGGTCTGTGTGGTCTCACCATCTTCCTTTTTATTTTTCATCTTCAACTTCGGAGGGAATTGTGGAGACATTTTTGATTCCTTCTCTTTTACTGGAAATTGAAGAAAGACAGATTTTGAACCAATGCTGCATGATCTGGAAGTAAGACTGGCCACTTCTCCATCATGATCACTCTGTTCAGCACTGGCAACCTGACTACTAGCTGGTACGGATGTCTATGGAAGGTAGAGTTCTTGTGCTTCTCTTGCATAACCATTCTGGGATCTCTCTTGGATGTTGCAATGAGTTTCATTTGCGTACTTCTTATTGAGTGTTGACTGGTAACCTTTGGTCTGAGAAGCCACTACAACCACTCTTTCCACCATGTTGAGCCTTTCACATGCAATCAGGCCTAATATTGGCTGTGCTCGCTTTTCCACAATCAGGAGCTGTGTCTTGTGCTTGAAGGTCACTATACAGCCCTGTTTTACTAGAACATTCTTTCAAATATAGTCTGTCACTTTTAACTTCACTAGGTAAATCTTGCACTTTACTTTTAGAGTCTTGTAATCATCCATGGATAACAGATTTACCTGGGCTCCAGCGTCAAGCTTGAATGTGGGGGCGTCACGTGATGACGTGGGATTGAGACGTGTAAATCCAGCTCTCCCGTAAAAATTCAGCAAAGTACCGTTTAAACAAAGTAAAGTTAATAAATACTTTCCGAAAACTACTTATAAACTTCGTAAGACTACTCTACGATATGCCTCGTAAACCGCAACAGAAGAAGTCTGTTGTTGTGAAGTCGCCGCGAGATGGGAAGAAAAAAGGGCAGACTACAGCGATAGAGCCTCGGATTCAGGTTGGATCTCCTTCAGAGGAGACACATTTTATCTCTGGCGTAGAAGAACGGGGAGCAATGGTGGCGGTAGCGGTCTCTCAGAAGAAGATGCTGGAATTGCGCATGCGCAAAGAAGTACGCATGTGCAAATCGACACAATTTAAACTTCAAGAACCGATGGCCACTGCAACTGAAAGTGACTCAGAGTCAGAATTGGATATCGCAAAGAATACAGATGAAGAAGAGGAGGAAGAACTGGAAGAGACTGGAAATAAAGGAGACGATGGAGACATAAGACTTTATTGCAATTAATGGCTGAACTAAGAAAATTAAGAACAGAGCTTAGAGACGTGAAGATGTGCTATGATAAAGCTATGAAAAGGCAGGATAAAATGGATAAGAAACTTCAGAAGATGGAAAGAACAATGGAGCATATTAACGATAGAGTGGAAAAAACAGAAAATGATGTGCTTGTCTGGAACACGGAAAGAAATCGACTCTTGGAGAAAGTGGACGTGTTGGAAAATTTTAGTAGACGTAATAACATTAAAATTGTTGGTCTTAAAGAAGGTATAGAGGGAGATAATCCAATAGAATTTTTTCAAAGATGGATCCCGAAAACCTTGCAAATGAAAGAGGAAGACCGATCAATTGAAATTGAGCGGGTACATAGAGCTCTAAGACCAAAACCACAAGATGACCAATATCCACGATCAATTTTAATAAAATTCTTAAGATTTCAAGACAAAGAAAGGATTCTACAGGCTGCTGCCCAAGCTGCCAAGAAGCGAAAAGGGCCACTGATGATAGAAGGGAAGAAAATTTTTTTCTACCCTGACATAAGTTATGAACTTTTGAAAAGAAGGAAGAAGTTTAATCCAGTGAAAAAAGCCCTATGGGATCACGGTTATCAATTTATATTTTGTTATCCTGCAACCTTGAAGATTTTTTTGCCTGGTGGAGAAAAAAGATTTTTTGATGATTACCAGAAAGCGGAGGAATTTGTGCGAGATTCTTTGAATATCACCAGATACAAGAACAAACTTAGGGGAGCGAGATGGATTGAAGATGAAGACTGGATCAAGGATTAGGCCTGTTGACTTTTTAGGCGGATGAATTTATAAATATATTATTAATTATATGAGGGAGGGGAAGAAAGGTTAAAATTTGAGGAATATTAGTTGGGAATAATAACATTAATTTTTTTCTATATATATATAATTTTTTGTTACTGGGGAGCTGGAAGAAACACTGACCAATCGCTACGTTATTCATGTGTGCAAGCGTGGCAATAGCCACGACCCGCACAATGGAGGGGGGTAGTGTTGTGTATCTTTTCATTCACGACATTAGTGGGGGGGTATTTTGTTTTTTCTTTTTTTTTGTATCTTATCTATCTTCTTTTTCTTTTTGCCTGGATGATTGGGAGGGAAACACATAGCAACATGGTGAAGTTCAGAGAGATTCCCCAGGAAACTATGAGAGTTGAGAAGCTAAGTAATGTGTCAGATTTTAAGAGATTAATATGTAACATTTTGAATATTTGGATCCCTTATTTATAGCTCCGATGATGAAGATCTTGGTTCCTTGGGGGAAAGTAACAAATATGTATTAAATTTATTTTTATCCCATGGAGCATGTGCAAACCTTCCAATATTCAGGTGGTTCCTTTTTTTTCTTTTTTTCTTTCCTTTTTAGGTAGGAGTATATATCGGGGGGAGGGTAGATTTTTTTTTCTCATGTATCACTTTGAAAACTCAATAAAAATTATATTAAAAAAAAAGCTTGAATGTAATTACTGTGTCATTCAGTTACTGTTTTTCCAACACCAGTAGTCTGCAAAGAATCTACAAAGACATCCTCCATTTCCTCAGCAACTGTGTTCACTTTTTTCTTGGTAGCCCCAGCTTTGAATCACTTTGCAAAATGATTCTTCTTCCCACAATCATTGCAAGACATTTTCTTGAGATGTGCCTACCACCACGTTTACTGCATTTACTGTTTGAGCCCACCTTTTTGATACGCTGTTGCTTTGGGAAACGCCCTGTGCTCTGCCCCTCTGTTTTCCCAGAATGCACTATTGTTTCTGCTCTGTGCAGCTCCTTAGCTTGTGCTTGTGTGGTCTCCACTACCCTACACATACTCACAGCTTTTTCTAATATCAAATCTTTTACACGGAGCAGGCTTTCTCTAAGCCCATTATCTGGGATTCCACAAACTATTTTATCTCTGACTAATAAGTCTCTCAAGTGCCCAAACTCACAGGACTTACTCAGCTAAGTATTTGTCAAAGACAATTTATATCTTTCAAACATCATGTTCTTACTTGGGACAAGATACTCCTCAACTGAGTGTCCAATATCAAGGTTGCCTCATCAATTTGAAAACTGTAATAGATATCCAAAGCATCTTCGCCAATTACATTACATGTAGAAAGGTAGACACTTTCAATTTTTCCTCCATCCCACTGGTTGAGCATTTCCAGTTATCTGATAGGTTGCCGGTTATCTGCATTGATGCAGATGGACTTAGGTTATTCGTTACAGAATTTTCGGTGTCTTGCACCTTAATCTCTTGTCGTATTCAGTTACACTTCATATTTAGACCTCACACCAACTTCTGACACCATGTTATGTTTGTACTTAATAAAGACAAACTTTGCATGGGTTTAAACGTCAACTCATTTATTAACAATCATGGCTTCCAGCTCCACACTTCAGCGTGTGCTCCCAGTTCACCAACGTCACTTCCAGTTCCCCATGAAACACCCACATTGTACACTGAGAACTCAAGTTCTTTATTATGTCCACACAATAAGGAGAACATCGAGGAGAAGATGGTGGCACGACGCAGTGCGCATGGCCATTCCAAATTGATATCGATATGTGCACAATCCTGATTTGATGGAGACAGACGTGAGAAGCACAGAGGAACACTTGGAGAAGCTTCTGAAATGCCCGTTTCACTGCTGCTGCTACTGTGCGATCGAGAATCTCTGGAGGGAAGGCCCCAAATCCTCGGCTTTGCCTATTGCCTATTGCTGAGGCTGGGGTCGAAGCGTGCGGCAGAGATGGTGCTCGGTGCTTGGTGTCGGAGAGCTGGTCGGAGGCTCAGAGTTTTCGGACAGACTCGGAGTCGGACTGTGGTCGGGTGCTTCCAGGATGCTGCATCGGCAAATTTGTGGCGCTGGAGGTTCACCGTCTGCATGAGATGATGGGATTTTCGAGAGACTTTGAGACTTTTACCATGCCCATGGTCTGTTCTTATCAAATTACAGTATTGCTTTGCACTGTTGTAGCTATATGTTTAATTATGTGGTTTTTGTCAGTTCTTAAGTCGGTTTGTCATGTGTTTCTGTGATATCATTCTGGAAAAACATTGTATCATTTCTTAATGCATGCATTACTAAATGATAATAAAAGAGGACTGCGTGTCCTCATAATCTAGTCTAATCTAATAATAACACATAGGGCAGATTGGGAAGGAATGGCCTTTGGGAAGGGCTTGTCTTTTTCAGAAAACAACAGAGGAAGCATGTCAGCCAGGAAGTATTAAAAGGTGATTTTGCACACTATTAAAAGGAAGAACTCAGAAAGCATCGACACTGGTTGCATCATGTTCTAGTGAGGTGATTCAAATACATTTGACCAAAAGAAGCTGCAGAGAGCAATGGACAACATCCATCATCAAAAAAGTTCCCTTCCCCTCCCCTCTTCTTCTATTCCATACTCTGGCCTCTTATCTCTTCTCACCTGCTGATCAACTCCCCCAGGGTCCCCTCCTTCCCTTCTTCTTACAGTCCACTCTGATCTCCTATCAGATTCCTTCCTCTCCAGACCTCTACCTACCTGGGTGGAGGTTCTGGGGTAATTTGAAAGGTGCAAATAGTTACTTCCCAAAGATGAGAAAGTATTCTAAAAGGAGGATGAGGCAACTTGGCTGACAAGAGAAGCCAAAGACAGCATAAAAGGAACACGATAGGGCATAGAATACAGCAAAAATTAGGGGGAAGTTAGAGTATCGCGAAGCTTTTAAAAACAAAGTGAAGGCAACTAAAAAAAAACATAAAGAGAAAAGAAGATGAAATATAAAGGTAAGTTAGTCAAAAATATCAGAGAGGATTCCAAAAGATTTTTTCAGCTATATAATGAGTAAAAGAGAGATGAAAGTGGATATTGAACTAGTGGAAAATGATGTGGGAGAGGCAGTAATGGAGGACAAAGAAATGGCAGATGAACTGAAGTGTTTTGCGTCAATCTTCACCGTGGAAGATACTAGCAGTATGCCAGATATTCGAGGGAGCAGAAATGAGTGCTGTTGCTATTACTAAGGAGAAGGTGTTTTGGAAGTTGAAAAGTCTGAAGGTGGACAAATCATTTTTACCAAATGGTCTACATCCCAGGGTTCTGAAGGAGGTGGCTGAAGAAATTGTAGAAGCTTAGTAATGATCTTTGAAGAATTACTAGAATCTGGAATGTTTCCTGAGGACTGGAAAACTGCAAATGTCACTCCACTCTTTAAGAAGAGAGGAACGCAAAAGAAAGGAAGCTATAGGCCAGTTAGCCTGACTTCAGTGGTTGCCAAGATGTTGGAGTCCATTATTAAGGATGAGGTCTTGGGGTACCTGGAAGAACATGATAAAATAGGCCAAAATTGGCATGCTTTTTTTTAAGGGGAAATCTTGCCTGACATGCTGGAATCCTTTGAAGAAATGACAGGCAGCTTAGACAAGGAGAGTTAGTGGATGTTGTTTACTCGGATTTTCTGAAGGCCTTTGACAAGTTGTTGCAAATGATGCTGCTTAACAGGGTAAGAGATAAGAGCCCATGGTATTACAGGAAAGATATTAGCATAGACAGATTGGCTGACTAGCAGGAGGCAAAGGTTGGAAATAAAGGGGGCCTTTTCTAGCTGGCTGCTGGTGACTAGTAGTGTTCCACAAGGAGTAGTGTTGGGACTGCTTCTTTTAATGCTATATGTCAATAATTTGGATGAAGGAACTAATGATTTGTGGTCAATACTGTGGACGACACAAAGATGGAGGGGCAGGTAGTTTTGAGGAAGCAGGGAGTCTGCAGAAGGTCTTAGGTAGAATGGAAGATTGGGCAAAGAAGAGGCAAATGGAATATTGTTTGGTGTGAGGAAGTGTATGATCGTGCATTTTGGTAGAAGGTATAAAGGCATAGACTAGTTTCCTAATGGGGGAAAATTCAAAAATCAGAGGTACAAGGGGACTTGGGAGTCCTTGTGCAGGATTCCCTAAAGGTTAACTTGCGGGTTGAGTCAGTGGTGAGGAAGGAAAATGCAATGTTATCATGTATTTCGAGAATATAAGAGCCAGGGTGTAATGCTGAGGCTTTATAAGGCATTTTTCCTTCTGGAGTATTGTGAGTAGGTTTGGGCCTTTTAACTAAGAAAAGATGTGCTAGCATTGGAGAGGGTCCAGAGGAGGCTTACAAGAATTATTCTGGGAATGAAAGAGTTAACATATGAGGAGCGTTTGGTGCTCTGGACCTGCACTCACTGGAGTTTAGAAGAATGAGGGGGATCTCATGAATCCTACCAAATACTGAAAGGCCTAGCTAGAGAAAGTGGAGAGGATGTTTTCTATAGTGGGGGTGTCTGGGACCTGAGGGCACAGCCTCAAAATAGAGGGATGTCCATTTAGTATAGAGATGATGAGGAATATCTTTAGCCAGAAGGTGGTGAATTTGTGGAATTCATTGCTATGGAGGGCTGTGGAGGCCAAGTCATTAAGTATATTTAAAGTGGAGGTTGATAGGTTATTAATTAGTCAGGGTGTCAATGTTTACAGGGAGAAGGTAGGAGAATGGGGCTGAGAGAGATATCAAATCAGCCATGATGGAATGGTGGACCAGAATTGATGGGCTGAATGGCCTAATCCTGCTCCTATGTCTTATGGTATAGGTACATGAAAGTGTGCATATGGGCAGTAAATCGAACTTTGACTTTAACTCAATTTGTTAGCCAAAATCCATGGTCTTGCTCAGCTTAATCTCTTATGAGCATGTTAACTATATACTCGAGAAATGGAATATTCTATGGAAGGTTGAATTTCCTTTTCGCAAATTGTCCTTGTTTATTAAGATTTTTAAATGATAATTATTTTAAAATCTGTTATGTGTTATTTCCTTATTCAGCTCAGGGTATTTGCAAACTTCTCCACAAACGAAGAAGGCATTCCACACGTAATCGACCACAAGAGAACACTTAATTAGAACAAGCACAAATACAATACAGAAAGAATTACACAGATCTACAGTTGTAGCAGTACAGAAATCAAAATAATACTTATCATTCACTAAGCAAGCCTTCTCTACAAAGTCAGAGGGGGCTACAGTTTCAACAATCTTACACACTCTCTCTCTAAATCTAAGTCTAACTCTGACTCTCTCAGTATACTGTCCCCTATCTTAGCACTGCCAGTGTCCATGACCGAGCCTAAGACAAAACTCTCTTCCCCACACACTGGTACTTTTCCATGCATTTGGTACCTGCACCTGCAAAATGACTTTGCCTTCCAGTAAAAAACTGTTTTCCACTGTTATGGCTGTAGACTTGTACTCCCTTAACTTTCTCAAAAAATTGCTGGGGACTTTCTTAAAACAATCCTACTCCAAGCTAACACCATTTTGTCTTACAGACTTCCGTTTTATTTTAGCATATACTGAGGAGAAGCCACATTTCACGTTTTCCTTACATTGTATTGTTAATTATGTGATTATTGTTATTGATTATTGATTATTATTGATATACATTGTATTGTAAATTGTTTGGAAATAAGGATATAAATGGCAATCAAGAATATTATTTCCTTGCCTTTAGAAACCTCCCCCTCACTGGAAGCTTACTCAAGTCTTCATTAGTTTCTCGGAGCTTGGTTGAGTTTTTTTTTACCTCCGATTGTGCAGTGTTATGAATAAAATATTTGAGCAATCAACACAAGCATGACACCCGATCTTCACATCGTCACATCTCTGCCTGAGCTGTGACTCCTGTGGTGTGATGGGCGTAGCTGCATGACAGACACAGGCTTTCATACATGGGGTTGTGGAATCGGGATCTTAAAGGACAGAAGGCGCCCATTTGGCCTTCTGCACCTGCGCCAGCTCTTCAGACATGTTGTTCATTTAACTCCATCTCTGCTCAGTCTCCATTTTTTCAATATTTAATCCACTTCTCTTTAGATTTGGCATCCATGCTACAGCCTGAGGTGGATCTTGGATTTTGCTTGTTTTCTGCTTAAAGTAAGGCACAGGAATTTTGGCTCAGAGTAGCAGAAAGTGACTCTATTGTTAAACTCTATTAAAGGTGTTTATATCATACACATAATAATGCTCACGTCGGTTATTTACATAACTACATACAAGTATAGCATTCTACTTTCCCCCTTAGAAGAAAATGTGTGTAAAATATGTTCACAGATTTATATAACCTCAGCAGTCTTTTCATTGGCTTCTGTTGTCAATTTGGTCTCTTAAATTGCATATTTAGATTAGGCTAGATTATGAGGACACGTAGTCCTCTTTTATTGTCATTTAGTAATGCATGCATTAAGAAATGATACAATATTCCTCCGGTGTGATATCACAGAAACATAGGACACACCAAGACTGAAAAACTAACAAAAAACACGTAATTATAATATATAGTTACAACAGTGCAACAATACCATAACTTGATGAAGAACAGGCCATGGGCACAGTAAAAAAGTTCAAAGTCTGTCGAAAGTCCCACATCTCACACAGACGGGAGAAGGAAGAAAACTCCCTGCCATGCCCGATCACAGTCCGACTCTGAGTCGTCCGAAAACTTCGAGCCTCCAACCAGCCTTCCGACACCGAGTACCGAGCACCATCTCCGCCGAGTGCTTCGATCCCAGCCTCAGTCACCAGCAGCAGGCAAAGCCGGGGATTTTGGGGCCTTCTCTCCGGAGATTCTCGATCGCACAGTAGCAGCGGCAGCGAACCGGGCATTTCAGAAATTTCTCCAGATGTTCTTCTGTGCCTTCTCACGTCTGTCTCCATCAAATCAGAATTGTGCACAGCATCCTACTTACAAATACGATATCATTTCACCGGAGAGCTGAGCGCACTGCGTCACGCTGCCATCTCCTCCCGCCTACTATTACCTGAAAGTTGTAATCATTCCAGGTTACTGAGTGACTTGCAACATTCTGACTTGACCCATTAATTGCTATTGTCTGACTCTTTAATGGTGGTTAATTAGACCATAAAATATAGAAGCAGAATTAGGTCGTCTGGCCCATCGAGTCCTCTCCGCCATTTCATCACAGCTGATCCATTTTTCCTCTCAGCCCCAGTCACCTGCATTCTCCCAGTATCGCTTCATGTCTGCCTAATCAAGAATCTATAAACCTCTGCCTTAAATATATCCAATGACTTGGCCTCCACAGCCACATGCGAGAACAGATTCAACAGATTCACCACTCATCGGCTAAAAAAATTTCTCTTTATCTCCATTCTAAATGGACGTCCCTCTATTCTGGGGCTGTGTCCTCTGGTGGTAGACTCCCCCACCATAGGAAACATCCTCTCCACATCCTCTAAGGAGGCTTTTCAACATTCAATAGGTTTCAATGAGGTCACCCCTCCTTCTTAATTCCAACTAATAGAGGCCCAGCGCAATCAAATGTCCTTCATATAACAAGACTTTCAATCCCAGAATCAGTTTTTGTGGAACTCCTTTGAACCATCTCCAATGTCAGTACATCCTTTCTTACATAAGGGGCACAAAACTGCTCACAATATTCCAAGTGAGGCCTCACCGGTACTTCTTATAGTGTTTTACAGATCATAAACAGGTCCTTCAACCCATCTAGACCACGCTGAACTTTTATCCATCAAAATCTGTATTAATGTCTGAAATAAATTCACCATCATACATTATAGTAGCTTCAACACATTGTATGTTCCTTGCTGTGATCATTGATTTTAGATTCAGAATTGTCTGGACTTCCTCACTGAAGAAGTGAAGAAGGGGATGATTTTCATACACAAACATCTGGGGGATTTTAATCCTTTCACTCTAGCAAAGTTATCTCTTTCTCAATACATACCCACTATGTGAAATACTGCCCAGGTTGCTGCAAACCTCCTTTAAGTAGGCCAGAAACAAGCTCCTTCATATATATAAAGGTGATGAGAGACTTTTCTACCCAATATCTGATGATCCATGCAAGAATCAGAACGTAGCTTCGTCTCGAACACCGAGCACTTCTGCACAGTTCACATCCCATCTTGCCTGTTAATCTTTGTCTATAATCTATGGTTATTGGTAAAGTCCACCACAACTTTGGGTAACTTTGAAACTGTCATTCCCAAGATTTTCAAAGCTTGTCCCGAACAAGCCTTAAGATTGGACTTGTTCCTTAGCATAGATGGATAATGAAACTGCTTGCCATACATATCATTATCATTAATAAAATAGCTGGACTACGAGTCAATCTGTGCCTCTGTTGGCTTTCCCACAATCAGTCTCTTGAAGCTCTGTTAATTCACACCGCTGTTGTTTGCAATAAAATAAATTTGGTGTCCCATGCAGCAGTTAGTGTAATGTATAATGTTCAAGTTCCCTTGAGATGACTTCCAAAGAGAAACACACATCCTCTGAATTGAATTTGCACTTGAGATTACATTCCTGTTTTGTGTTTGATTTTACCAGCTTCTGTTATGTGTCATTTCTTGGATATGAGAGATACATAAACCCTTTTAAAAGATAGTTGCATGAGAAATAATTACCTGAGCTGGGGCCTCTGTTGGTCAAGGTTGACCATGGATGTTGCATCTGAACTGTCTGCATGATATACAAGTCAGGACAGTACGCTATGGAGAGCAAGTTGTTGCCCGTGTAACAGGGATCCCTTCTCCACTCATTTGGTGAACCCACACAAACAGCACAGGGCGATAGTTTGGCACCGGCAGCATCACAGGAGTTGTCATTCAGCATTGAACTCAATGTAGGACTGCCTTCGGGACTCCAGCTCCAGATTTTTCCCTCGGAGTTTATTCCCAAAGCTTCTCCATGAGTGTGTATAGCCTCAATGCAGTGGAGGCTTGAGAAAAGAGTTTTCCTTCTAGATGAGCTGCCAACTGTGGCTGACGAGCCCCATCTGCCCGAGCCGACTGTTTTTAAGGTGCCAGTAACCCCCCCCCTTGACTGTTCTCCTGTCAGTAGAAATGGTTCTGCCAAGCTTAGTAGCTAAATGACACGTGAAGGCCAGGAGCTGACTTGGTTATCAGGGCTGTTTAAGGTGCACGCCATTGGGAGCATTTAATAGGTAGTGGGAGCTTATCCCCACTACCATCCCCAGCTATAACAACCTTAAGGAACCTAAATTACCATAAATTACCCAGGTCATCCATTAAAGTTACATGTACCATTTCCAGACATATTATCATAGCCATGGAAGTTCTTGTTTGGCTGAAGGCCAACAGGGCAAAACACCCTGGCACTCTTGCCTGCTATCTCCATAGAGGTTGCAAACCTACACACAAATTCAAATTTAAACCTCTTAGTGTTTAACCATTTCAACTGCTTCCTTTCTTCTCTTGGATCACGCAAGAAGCTGTCTCTGGGTGCATGATCTAGATACTCTCCAAAGTTATCGCACCTTAATTGATTTTATTTCAGGTTGGATCCTGTAATTACCCCCAGTCTTTGACTGGGCATGCCAGATATCTAGATCTCCATGAACTTTCTAAATGAGGTACCAGTAGATTTCTGCAGAGCTACTGAGAAAGTGAGTAAGTGCTACAATCCAACACCAATTTTAGAAGCAATATTCCTTCTTTACATTCCCTTAGTGATATTCAATGTCTGCATATTTTTTTCTGCTGTCTTACAGATCGAGTGTAGTATTTTCTTTGGCAAACACCTCCACCTTCTCCAGGTGAACACACACAAATCAAACATCCAAGTTTCCGCTTTCATCTATTTTACTTTATAAATTGGTTTGCACCACCATAAGAACAAGTCTTGCTGTCCAGCAGAGGACAGAAGATGCCTGGATTTCCCATGTTTACCTCTAACTTAATCCCGTGCACATTGTCTTCCAAAGCTTGCAGAAGGGGAATTGAATTTCTAGGCCCGTATTTCTGCTGTTTTTGAATCTAGTTTAAATTCTTAGAGCCATGGAGTCCATGAAGTAAGAATGTCTCCTTTCTACAGACATTGCTGATCTCTTTTTATCTTATCCAATCCTCATTACCATTTGTTACATATCCTAATTGAGTGGTGAGGTGGAGACACTTCTCTACCAAAGGAGGTGTAAGGCGTTCCTTCCTTCCGCTAGCCTTCAGGTCACCCTTGTAGCATCTACTTACCCCCCACCACCACCCCTCAATCAGGGCTTCATAAAGCCATGGGAGCAGGTGGTGGAAAATTGTATGAGCAGATAGTGTATGTTACATGTCTTGGTTACGTGAGCACTGACGCCAGGCAGACAATCTCTGAAGAGTATTGATAATGGCTGGGGTCACCCATCTTGTAAAGTCATTGCCCAGAAGAAGGCAATGGTAAACCAGTTCTGTAGAAAAATTTGCCAAGAACTATCATGGTCATGGAAGGCCCTTGATCACCTACGTCATATAACATGGCACATTAAGGAACATACGAATGGTATATCCTAAGGTAGATCCTGAAGTTCTAGTGAGTTCTACTAACAATAACAGATGTGGGGCACAAGAGATTTGAACTGTAACCAACTCTCACGACAACTGTTGCAAACACAGGATAATGTCTTCACATCCTCTGGCTACGTGACTTAGTTACATAACACATGCAAGTCCATCACAGCTTTCACAATGTTTCCCAGAAGACTATTTCATGTCCCTACAAACCCTGCCATCAGTAAGCATTCCCAGCCTGCCCAATTCCTCTGTTTATCCCTTCCATTTACCAATTCATTAATGTATGAATTAGGATTTTCCCTATTGAAATACTTCAAACCTATTCCTAATTTTGAATTCCTCTTTTGAGAGCTTACAGCTTCACTGAAAAAAATTTAATTTTCTTTAGTGCTCTTTATTCCGGCAAGCTTTTCCATAAATTTTCCCTCTTTCAGAAAGTGGTGCACATAAATCTGACACAACGCTCCATCTGCAGTCTAACCAATAATTTTATTTACACAGAACCAAAATTTAACAGATTTTTGTCTGATAAAATTCACGAAGGAGGTTGGTTGATAACTCCTTATATTTCTGCTTCTTTACTCACTGATAGAAGTGAATTGAACTTGAATATGTGTTAGGGTTTTATTATTATTTATCCATAGGAAGTGGCAATTTGTTCAACATTTATTGCTCATTCGTTGTGAAGTTAGTGACTCACTGCGAGAGTTTCCTGTTCTAAAGTACTTGTCATTTAAGAACTCTTTATATCTTTCTTTTCTAGGTGGCTGGGGTTCTGCTGGAGCACATGATCTACGGTGCAAACGATGGTTCTGCACAAGTGGTGGGTTTTTGGACCGGCCGTACGGCCTGGCACTTAGCTATCTCCAGGAAGACGTGCTACTTTGGGGAGTGGCCCCGTGGATGACCCGTTCCTCACTGATTTTGCCGACTGAAGTGACGTGGCAGACTGAAGTATTAGGACAGGAGGCAGTGTGTGCTGCTTTCGGAGAAAGGCCCTGTACTCGAGCGATCCCTCTCCTCTCTTTCAATAGTGAGTGAGAGCCTGTCGGTCCTTGAGTCGGGGGGCTTGAAGAAGCGTCGCTGAAGACTGCAACATCAGACCAGCGAGTTGCTGGCCCCTGTTCTCGTTGTTGCAGGAGCGACGTCTCCCTCCATTGCCGGAGAAAGAGAGCCTGACTGAGATACCGAAGTGTTGCATGGACAATAGTATTTGCTGGACACTAGGTCAAGGTCTCTTTGGCTTTTGATATTGTTTATACGGTGGGGGAATGCAGGTTCAGTGCTCCTGCCGGCACAAGTGAGGGGAAGGGAGAATGTCTTGTATGTGGGGGGGGGGGGGTTGAAGAGTGCCTTTGGGGTTCTCATGTTCCTGTCATTCATTCTGTGGGGTTTCTTGTTTTGTGGATGTCTGCAAAGAGTAAGAATTTCAGGTTGTATATTGTATACATACTCTGATATTAAAGTGAACCATTTGAACTAAGATTTATAATTTAAATATGCTGGTTCTTCATTGAGTCTGACAATGACAGGAAATCTGTGCAGGAGAATTCTTAAAGTGGAAGAGCCATGGCACGGGGCAGTTCCACTCACTGGACCTCAGAAGTTCGGGTGCGGTGGTACAAACAAGCGTCACAAACCGGGGCTCTCCATGGATGGCCATGACATCTTCCATGCCCTGTCATTCCCTTCAATCTCCACAAGGTGTCGCACTACTGCCTTCCTAGCCATTGTATCTCACTGAGATCTCATTTGTCCAATCTTCCGGAGCTGACTTTATGTGCTAGGACAGGCATGTTCCTATTTCACTGGGGTACGAGACCGTCGGGGGCCCTCAACTAGTTCACCCACCTGTTGAAGCAGTGTACTGGGGCATGGCTGTCACTTGCAAACAGCTACTTGGAGCCACAGGTGAGAGCTGAGTGTCCGGTGGGGACCAAAGTTGAATGAGCTGCCCCAAAAAAGATATGACAAGACCCTTCATTAGAGGTGCGACCCTTCCCTGGACACCCTATATACCCCAATTTAAATATATAGATATTTTAAAAGGGTTAGGCCATTTGGCCTTTCGAACCTGCTCCACCATTCACCAAGATAGATAGATTATAGACTATAGATTATGAGGACACGCAGTCCTCATTTATTGTCATTTAATAATGCATGTATTAAGAAATGATATAATGTTCCTCCAGAATGATATCACAGAAACACAATACAAATCAAGACTGAAAAACTGACAAAAACCGACAAAAACCACATTATTTTAACATATAGTTACAACAGTGCAAAGCAATACCGTAATTTGATAAAGAATAGACCATGGGCATGGTAAAAAAATGTCTCAAAGTCTCTCGAAAGTCCCATCATCTCATGCAGAAACTCTCCCTGCCATGGACCTCCAGCGCCGCAAACTTGCCGATGCAGCACCCTGGAAGCACCCGACCACAGCCGACTCTTGAGTCCGTCCAAAAATATCGGGCCTCCGACCAACCCTCCGACACCAAGCACCGAGCACCATCTCTGCCGAGCACTTCGACCCTGGCCCCAGCAACAGGCTATAGGCAAAGCGGAGGATTTGGGGCCTTCCCCTCCGGAGATTCTCAATCGCACAGTAGCAGCGACAGCGAAGCGGGCATTTCAGAAGTTTCTCCAGATGTTCCTCCATGCTTCTCACGTCTGTCTCCATCAAATCAGGATTGTGCACAACCCCTACTTAACAAATACAGTATCATTTTGGAGCGGCCGTGCACGCTGCATTGCACCATCTTCTCCTCCCCTTATTATGGCTGATCTTCCATCTCAACACTATTTTCCTGCACTGTCCCCATATCACTTGAGTCATTTCATACCCAGAAACCTATCATACATGTATCTGTATATAGCCGTGGGATTCATTTTCTGGTGGGCACACTCAGCAAATCTATAGAATGGTAGCTATAATAGGATCAAAAAAAGATTGCTCAACTAGGGCGTTCAACCAGAGTGCAGAAGACAACAAACTGTGCACATGTAAATATAAATAAATAAACAACACATTTTGAGAACATGAGATAAAGAGTCCCTGAAACTAAGCCCATTGGTTATGGGAACATTTCAATGATGGGGCAAGTAATGTTAAGTGAAGTTATCTCCTTTTATTCAAGAGCCTGATGGTTGAGGGATAATAATTTTTCTTGAACCCAGTGGTTCGAGTTCTGGGGCTTTTGTACCTTCTCCCTGAAGGCAGCAGTGAGAAGGGGGCATGGCCTGGGTGTCCCCGATGATGGATGCTGCTTTCCTGCAACCGCATCACTATTCTGTCTCTATTCTAAACAAAGTCAATGGCTATTCCTCTACAGACCTCTGGGGCGGAACATTACAAATGTTCTCCACTGTCTGCATGCCAAAATTTCTCCACATATCCAATCAAAATGGCCTTCCTCTTATTGTGAAACTGCTGGTTCCAGATTCATCAGCTAGGGAGAGCATCCTCCTCGAATCCATCCTGTTAAACTATGGATGGTAGTATAGTGGTTAACATAACACTATTACAGTGCCAGTGGTTGCAGTCAGGATCCAATTCCCACTGCTGGAATAAGGAGTTTGTACATTCTATCTGTGTGCATGTGGATTTCCTCCAGGTGCTCCTATTTCCTCCCACATTCCAAAGACATAAAGCTTGGGGTTAGTAAGTTGTGTCAACGCTATCTTGGTGTTGGAAACATGGCAGAAATAGCATGCTGTCCCCAGCAGATTTATTCGGACTGTGTTGGTTGTTGATGCAAGCAACACATTTCATTATATGTTTCGATGTACATGCACCAAATAAAGCTCATCTTTATATCTTTAAACACTTTCTAAGACCATAAGACATAGGAGCTGAATCAGGCCATTTGGCCCATCGAGTCTGCTGCACCATTCCATTATGGCTGACTTATTATCCCTCTCAATACCACTCTCCAGCCTTGTCCCTATAACCTTTGATACCCTTACTAATCAAGAACATAACAACCTCTTCTTTAGGTATATCCACTAACCAAGCCTCCTCAGCCATCTGTGGCAATGAATTCCACAGATTCACCATTCTCACTAAAGAAATTCCTCCTCATCTCTGCTCTAACGAGGTGCCCCCTTGTATTCTGAGAGGGTACTCTCTGTCTCCTCGCTGGCAAATACTGTAGTTCTTTTACCAAAGTGCATGAATATATACTTCCCTGCACTAAATTCCATCTGCCACTCCTTTGCCCATTCTTGTAATCTGTCTAAGTCAGCCTACATAGCATCCATGAAGAAAATTCCTCTCTTTCATTTAAACTTTAGAGAATATAATTCCAGTTTACTCAAACTGTCCTTATTTAGCAAACCGACCATATATAGAACTAGTCTAGTAATTCCTTCAACTAGCCTCAGAGGCAGCTATATCATATTCAGGTTAAGGAGACCAAAATTGTGCTCAATATTCCAGTTACATCCTCTACAAAGCATTATACAGTAAGATATCTTTACTCCTGTATGCAGATCTTCTCATAACGTAGCTTTAACTAGTTATCTGTTACCTGCATTTTAGCTTTTGGTGACTTGTGTGTACACAGACACCCAGGTCTCGTCGAAGATCAAGATTTCTCAACTTCCACCATCTGCAAGTATTCTATCTGTTTGGTGCCCAAAAGTAGACTTCACATTCCACATGACTTTCGTGTCAGCATGGAAATATGATATTTAGCTCCCTCAGTTAAACTGTTGAGGTAAATGGTGAATAATTGGGGCCCAAGCACCAATCCCTACATTACCTAAGAGACCGAGCTGACTAGCCTGAAAAGAGTTACTTATTCAAACTTGTCTGGTAACCACTTCTCAAACATTAACTCTATGTCCCCAATCTTAAAAACCAACCATTTAAGTATTCACAAATACCCACCTGCTGGATCCAATTATCTAATCTACTAGAGACATCCTCAAAGGTCTCCTTAGATTACCTAAATATGATTTTCTTCTCATAAATGCATGCTGACTTTGTCTATCCTTTTATTCTTTTCAAGATGTAATATGATTATTAATTTCTATTTACCCGTTTGTCTTCAGATATTTATCCTTATTGTTATTTTTTCTGGCTTCTATTTCCTCCTTAGCATTCCTATCTGCCCTCTGACTTCTGAATTGCTCATTTCCTATTTTTCATGAACTGGTTTGGTTTTTTTTGGATGTGCTATTATGACTTGGTTAAATCAGGAGCAAAAACACCAAGAGTCTTATCCTACACATCGTTTGCAAACAGCAGATGACCTAGAACAGACCTTGTGAAACTCAGTAATTCACCACCCTAGAGGGGACTAATTTATCACCATTGTCCGACTGTTCCTGCTTTCAGTCCAGCAGCTAATTTTCCATTAATTCCGTGAGCCTTAACCTTTAGAAGCCTCAGGCAGACAAATTTCAAATGCCTCCTGAATAGTCAATTATTTCCATAACATAGACAGTTCTCATCCATTGCATTAGTCACCTCTTCAAACGATTGCAGTAGATTACTAAACCATGACATATCATGCTTCTAGATCCATGGTAATAAGCTCTTTAAGGTCTTCATGCTCTAAGCATCCCTGCTGAAATTAAACTCATTGTTCACTTATTCTATACCACTTGTACATTTTTACCAATTCTGGAATTTGTAATGCTAATGCCCAGTTCCCTGAGCTCAACTGTTCAGGATGCTTCCAGCTTGTTTTTCAAACTTTGTTCATGGGTGGCGCAGTGGAGAGACATTGGTACCAAAGGAGGTGTAAGGTGCTTGTTACCTCCGCTAGCCTGCAGACCACCTTTAGGCGAGGTATCGCACCCGCTTAGTCCCCCGACCAGGGTGACGTGATGCTATGGGAGCAGGTGGTGGATGGTCCAAAGAGCAGCTGGTGCATATCACAAGTCCTGGTTGTGCGACTATCAACACCAGGCAGGCAATCTCTGACGAGTATTGATAATGGCTGAGGTCACCTGTCTTGTAAAAGGAAACCTCTTCTGTTGAAAAAATTGCCAAGAACAATCATGATCAAAGAGCAGTTTTGCCCACGTCACACAACACAGCACATTTTGATGATGATGACACTGATTAAGGAAGTTGTAGGTAACTGGAAATAATTCAGCAAGACAGGCCACAGATCAGAGAAGACGTCAGCTTTGAAATACTACATCTGTGCATCCAATGAAATTAGTGGGGTTCATTTCTGAAAAAAAAAGAGCAAAGCACAGTACTCAATTGGCTCAGTGTGTTGAGACGTTTGCAGAACTGAGTTAAAATAAACCCAGATTACTCAGGTGGTCCAAACCAGCTAGGAGGTGGACTGAAAAGAGCTCAGCACTAGAGGATGAATGAGGTGTCCAGCAGTTCAGCTAACTGGCTCCGTTAGATATCCAAGGTGAAGAGAAGGAAGAAGGAATTTGAAAATAGGAGAGCGTACGTAGTATTGAGTCAAGAGAACATGAGGAACACACAGGATGAAGGTACAGGTGAACAATGGGCTGAGCATGATAAAAACAACACAGCTGAGACATCAGCGAAAGGCTCAGGAAAAGCTGAAAAACGCCGACTGAATATAACGGCAATTAAACTATCATAGTGTATCAATACCTCAAAGGACTTAATGTACAACTACCTGGCTCCCTTTATGAACCACTGTTATTAGCTTCTCTGTCATTAAACAACACTACAGCACCAGCACCTTGCAAATCCACAGTCCTCCCACTGGAACAGCAGGTACTGAAGAACCCCAGCAGCTGAAGACTCCCTTTAGGAGGCATGCTATTCTCACTTGGAAATAAATTACCATTTCTTCAGCATTGCTCTATCTAGATCATTTTTCTTGATTCACAAAGGATGTACGTTCTACCAATGCCCGGCTTGGCCTTCCTGCAGCAATGGGAGTTCACTTTTGTTTGACGAAACTCCAGTTTGTATCACTGGACCACTGTGGAAATCCAGCTGCTGTTCTCGGACATTTGATTTTTCTTGTTTCCTCCCTGTTTTCAGTAAGCAGAATCCACCTCTGCTGCTCCTCAACCTCTTGTTGGACTTGCTGTATGGTTACTTAGCCAGACCTAGCAACAGATATACAAAGTTATCTCTTTTATGTCTATTTGTTTGCTGTTCTCAAAAGAAAAGTAATTCATATCAGGATCCACATCTACCAGATTTAAACAGCATGGAAGTTTGCTGTTGTTTTAACAAAAGAGATGTTATTGGCCACTTATTCCTGAATCTCAGTGAACTCAGACAGTGAAGCACTCAAAGTTGCACTTGGCAACTGAGACTGTATTGATGAAATACCGTTTAAAGGTGTTCAAGATAAAAATGTACAAAATGGAAACTGAAGAAGTCCTTTAAGATCCTTTCACATGCTCTGCCATTCAAAGTAAAAGTTAATGTCCAAGTCAAACAGTATTGTCAGATGGACAAATACATGAATGCACGAGTGCATTGAAAACCCTACTTGCAGCAGCAACATTTAACGAATATCTACAAAAAATTAATGAAATCAAAATTAAACATGTTTTTCACAAGAAAGAACATAACGAAAAAGATGTCCATTTTAGTACAAAATGATTGAAGTGGACATAGTGGTGATAAACAGTAATAGGTTTATTATGGCTGATACTTGTCGTAGCATCATCTGATGCTAATTATGCAAAAGCTGATTGTGGACTTCAGAAAGGGTAGGACGAGGGAACACAAACCAGTCCTCATAGAGTGATCAAAAGTAGAGAGATTGAGCAATTTCAAGTTCCTGGGTGTCTAGATCTCTGAGGATCTAACCTGGTTCCAACGAACCGATGCAGCTATAAAGAAGACAAGACAGTGGCTATATTTCATTAGGAGTTTGAGGAGATTTGGTTTGTCACTTAAAACACTCAAAAATGTGCACAGATGTACTGTGGAGAGGATTCTGACAGGCTGCATCAATGTCTGGTATGAGGAGAGGAGGAGGTTACTGCAGAGGATCAAATGAAGCTACAGAAATTGTAGACTTAGTCAGCTCCACCTTGAGCACTCCAGGACATTTTCAGGGAACGTTGCCTCAGAAAGTCAGCGTCCATTATTAGGGACCCCCATCACCCAGTTCATGCTCTCTTCTCATTCAGGAAAAGATTATTATCTCATTGTTACTGTCAGGCACACACTCTGAGATTCAGGAAAAGTTGCTTCCCCTCTGCCATCCAATTCCTAAATGGACATTGAACCCGTGAACACTGCCTCGCTTTATTTTAATTATTTCTATTTTTGAATTATATTTAATTTAACTATTTACTACATACTTATTGTAATTGATTTACTTGGATTTTTTATATTATCACGTATTGCATTGTACTACTGCCGCCAAGTTAACAAATTTCATGACATATACCAGTGATATTAAACCTGATTCTGATCTTCCTGTACTAATACCATGTCTTTCATTCTCCGAAATACATTGACCTTGACTGGTTTTGACTACACTCAATGACAAAATTATCACGGCGTAGAGAACTCCAAAGGTGCACATCCCTCTGGATATATAAAAACATTCTTTTCACCTCAGTGCTGAATGGCCCACCCCACACTTGGAGATCCAAAACAGCTGGGAGGTGGACTGAAAACTCCTCAGCCCGAGAGGCTTTACTGAGGTGTCCATTGACGGAGCAGCTCCTCAGCTGACAGGCTCTGTTAGATCTCCAAGATGAAGAGAAGGGAGAGGGAATATGCAGATAGGCATACGTACACAGTGCAGAATCAAGAGTACATGAAGTGCACACAGCGGAAGGATCAGATGATTCATGGGCTCGGCATGGCTGAAACACTAGCTACAGGCTCAAGAAAAGCTGAGAATGTCTTCTGAATATAAGGGCAACTAAACTATCACAGTGAGTTCTTATTAAGGAGACCTATATCTCAAAGGCCTTGGTTCCAGACATCCCAGCTAGAATACAGATAAAGTGGTAGTTTCTTTCGCCAGAGGGCGATGACTCTGTCAAATTCATTACCACAGATGGCTGTGGAAACCAAGTCATTGCATATATATGAAGCAGAGTTTGATATAGGCTCTGAAGTAGTTAGGGTATCAAAGGTTATGGGGTGAGGGCTGGAGAAAGGGGTTGAGAGGGAAAATAAATCAGCCATGATCAATGGTGGAGCAGACTTGATGGGCCGAATGGCCGAACTCTGCTCCTATGTCTGATGGTTTAGGAGGGCGGGCCTGAGATTTCTGTACAGAAGTGATGGTCTGCTCCTGAACTGGAGGGGGACTAATATCCCAGCGGGAAGGTTTGTTAATGCTGCATGGTGGTGTTTAAACTAGAGTTGCAGGGGGATGGGAACCAGAGTGCCAGAACAGTTAGCGGAGAGGTTGTGGAGGCAGATGCTGGTAAGACGTCAGACAAAGTTAGGAAGCCAAAGTTTGAGCATGGTGCAACTAATGTCCTTCCTTTTTAAGCGTGTCGTACCAGACACTCAGCCATCCTTGTCTGGCACATGGCGTCAGGATTAACCGGGTCATGTTATGAATGTTCCTGACTCGACCCTTGTATTTTTTACGAGGCCGAGTGGCGAACTCGACACTCAACCCGGCACGGATGGAAAGTGTGCTCAGGGGTGGCCCGACCTGGATTCGAACTCGGGAACCTTTGCTCCGGAGTCCGGCACTAATCTCACTGCGCCACCAGCTGCATATATTTCAGTGCAAGAAGTATCGTAGGAAAGATGGGTAATAATGCTGAAGATGAGGTAGCTGGCTTACAGACAGAAGCAAAGTGTAGTGAGGAGTGGCTGTTGATAGGGCAAAGTTGCGGTTAATAGGATGAGCCGTAATGTAAAAGGCAGACAAATCGAAAAGGATGAAGACAAGATTGAAGGTGCTGTATCTGAATGCGTGCAGTATACGGAATAAGGTGGATGAACTTGCAGCACAGTTGCAGGTTGGCAGGTATGACGTAGGCATCACTAAATCATGGCTGAACGAAGATTATAACTGGGAGCTTATTGTACAGGAAGGCAGAGGGGCGGCATTGCTCTGTTGGTAAAAAATGAAATCAAATCATCAGAAAGAGGTGACATAGGGTCGGAAGATGTTGAATCATTGTGGATAGAGCTAAGGAACTGCAAGGGTAAAATGACCCTGATGGGAGTTATATACAGGCCCCCAAACAGTAGTAAGAATGTGGCCTACAAATTACAATGGGAAATAGAAAATGCATGCCAAAAGAGCAATGTTACAATCCTCATGGGGGGGGGGGGGCTTCAATATGTAAGTAGATTGGGAAAATCAGGTTGGTGCTGGATTCCAGGAGGGGGACTTTCTAGACTTCCTATGGGATGGCTTTTGAGAGCAGCTCGTGGTTGAGCCCACTAGAGAATCAGCTATTCTGGATTGGGTGTTGTGCAAAGAACCAGAATTGATTAGAGACCTTAAGGTCAAAGAACCTTAGGGGCAAGTGATCATTATATATGATCAAATTCACCATGAAATTTAAGAAGGAGAAACTAAAGTCAGTTTATTAGTACTACGGTGGAATAAAGGGAATTACAAAGGCTTGAGAGAGGAAATAGCCAGAATTGATTGAAATGGAACACTGGCAGGGATGACAGCAGTGCATCAATAGCTGGAAATTCTGGAAGCAATTCGGAATGTGCAGGACATATACATCCCAAAGAGGAAGAAGCATTTTAAAGGAAAGATGACATAGCCATAACTAACAAGAGAAGTCAAAGCCAACATAAAAGCCAAAGAGAGGACATATAATAGAGCAAAAAATAGTGGGAAATTAGGGGTTTGGGAAGCTTTTAAAAACCAACAGAAACCAAATAAAGAAGTCATTAAGAAGATAAAGATGGAATATGAAAATAAGCTAGCCAATAGTATTAAAGAAGATACCAAAAGTTTCCTCCGATACACTTAAGTGTAAAAGAGAGGCGAGAGTGGATATTGGACCACTGGAAAATGATGCTGGAGAAGTGGGGGACAACAAAATGGCAGATGAACTGATTAAGTATTTTGCATCAGTCTTCATGATGAAAAACACTAGCAGTATGGTAGAAGTTCCAGGTGTCAGGGGGCATGAAAATGAAGTGTGTGAAGTTACCATAATTAGAGAGGAAGTTCTTGGGAAACTGAAAGGTCTGAAGGTAGATAAGTCACCTGGAGCAGTTGGTGTGCACCACAGAGTTCTGAAAGAGGTGGCTGAATAGATTGTGGAGGCATCACTAGATTCTGGAATGGTTCCAGAAGACTGGAAAATTGCAAATGTCACTCCTCTCTAACGAAGGGAGAGGGGCAGAAGAAAGGAAACAATAGGTCAGTTACTCTGACCTCAGTGGTTGGGAAGATGTTGGAGTTGATTATTAAGAATGAGGCCTCAGGGTACCTGGAGGCACCTGATTTAGTAGATCACAGTCAGCACGGTTTCTTCAAAGGAAAATCTGGCAGAATAATTTTTTGCAAATACTTTGAAGAAATAACAAGCAGGTTAGACAAAGGAGAATCATTTGATGTGTACCTGGATTTTCAGAAGGTCTTTGACAAGGTGCCACCCATGAGGCTGCTTAACAAGCTATGAGCCCTTGGTCTTACAGGAAAGATTCTAGCATGGATAAAGCAGGAGCTAATTGGCAGGAGGCAAAGAGTCGTCTTTTCTGGTTGGCTGCCAGTGACTAGTGATGTTCCACAGAGGTCTGTGTTGGGACTGATTCTTTTTACGTTACATGTCAACGATTTGGATGATGGCATTCATGGCTTTGTTGCAAAATTTGCAGACAATATAAAGATAAGTGGAGGAGTACCTAGTTTTGAGGAAGTACAGAGACTACAGAAGGACCTAGACAGATTAAGAGAATGGGCAAAGAAAAAGCAGATGGAATATAATGTCAGGAAGTGGACGGTAATGAACTTTGATAGAAGAAATTAAAGGGTTGACTATTTTCTAACTGGAGATAAAATACAAAAACTGAGGTGCAAAGGAACTTGGGATTTTCTTCAGGTTAATTTGCAGGTTGAGGCCATGGTAAAGAAGGCAAATGTAATATTAGCATTCACTTCAAGAGGATGCAAATATAAAAGCAAAGATATAATATTGAGACTTTATAAAGCACTGGTGAGGCCTCACTTGGAGTATTGTGAGTAGTTCTGGGTCCTTTATCTTAGAAAGGATGTGCTGAAACTGGAGAGGGCTCAAAGGCGGTTCACGAAAATAATTCCAGGATGGAATGGCTTGTCATATGAACAGTATATGATGGCTCTGGACCTGTATTCACTAGAATTCAGAAGAATGAGGGGTGACCTCATTGAAACCTATTGAATGGTGAAAGGTCTTGATAGAATGGATGAGGAGAGGATATTTACTATGGTGGAAGATTCTAAGTCCAGAATAGAGGGGTGTCCTTTTAGAATGGAGATGAGGAAGAATTCCTTTTGCCAGAGAGTGGTGAATCTGTGGAATTCTTTGCCACCAGCAGCTATGGAGGCCAAGTGTTTATGTATATTTAAGGTAGAGGTTGATAGAGTCTTGACTGGTCAGGGCATGAAGGGATACGGGGAGAAGGCAGGAGATTGGGGCTGAGAGGAAGAGTGGATCAGCCAAATGGCAGAGCAGATTCGATGGGTCAAATGGCCTAATTCTGTTCCTATATCTTATTGTCTTAATGATCTAATAAACATTATTCATAGAACATATAACAGTAAAGCACAGAAACAGGCCCTTCAGCCCACAATGTAGAGCCAATCCAAATAAGAGGAGATGGCGACACGACGCAGCGCGCAGCGGCCACTCCGGTGATGAGTATCTGTTACTTGTCAAGTAGGATGCCATGCACAATCCTGATTTGATGGAGATATACGTGAGAAGCACGGAGGAACATCTGGTGAAACTTCTGAAATATCTGTTTCGCTGCAGCTGCTACTGTGCGATCCAGAATCTCCGGAGGGGAAGGACCCGAGTCCTCGGCTTTGTCTGTTGCTTGACGGCCGGGGCCGGGGTCGAAGCGCTCGGCAGAGATGGTGCTTGGCGTTCGGTGTTGGAGGGCTGGTCGGAAGCTCGAAGTTTTCAGACGGATCAGAGTCGGCTGTAGTCTGGTGCTGCATCAGCAAGTTTGTGGCGCTGGAGGTTCATGGCAGGGAGAGTTTTCTTTCTTATACCATTTGCATGAGATGACGGGGCTATCGGGACTTTGAGACTTTTTTTTTACTGTGCCCATGGTCTGATCTTTATCAAATTATGGTATTGCTTTGCACGTTGTAACCTTATGTTATAATTATGTGGTTTTTGTCAGTTTTAGTCTTGGTCTGTCTTGTGTTTCTGTGATATCATACTGGAGGAACATTGTATCATTTCTTAATGCCTGCATTACTGAATGCCAATAAACGAGGACTGAGTGTCCTCATAATCTAATCTAATCTAATACATTGGTAATTAGATTGCCAACTAAACTAATCCCCTCAACCTACACAATGTCCATATCCTTCCATTTCCCTCTCATTCATGAGACCTAAGAATCCCGAATGCGTCTGCGTCTACCACCACCCCAGGCATCACATTCCAGGCACCCTCTGTGTGCAATAATAAAGAACTACAGTTCCCAGTGTGCAATGCGGGCAGTTCACCCAGGACCGTCGGTGACCTTAGTGAGCTGATTGCAAGTGCTCAGACCGAGCTGAAGCCACAAGCTGGGCACACGCGCTCGTGTCGGGCTGAAGCCATATTACAGTTAGTAAATATGTGTTAGCATTTTCACCCACCCTGTTTGTCTTTATTAAGAACAAATATAATATGGTGTCAGAAGTCGGCGTGACATCTAAACACAGAGCGTAAATGAATACCACAAGCAACTAAGAAAGAGACGCTAGTTCTGACGGGGTAAAAAAGACTGCACTAGAAGCAAGTGAGGTCAGCGTGGCCAGCGTGGTGACACAGCACATTATTCCAGAAGACTACCGAGAGATTAAGGTGAGAGTTGCCGAAAATCCCCACAATGGATAACCTAAAATCCTCCTGCACCTATGCAGTTTACCAGCAATTTACCAGATAACTGGAAAAGGTTCAAACAGCAATTCAATATATATTTAGCAGTAAGCAGAGCTAGAGGGGCAAAGGAAAAGATTAAAGCATTTATCTTTCTACATATAATTGGCGAAAATTCTTTGGACATCTACAACAGCTTTCAAATTGATGAGACAGCCTTTACATTGGACACCCTGATGAAAAGATTTTTTTTGTCCCAAGTGAAAGCCTCATGTCTGAGAGATATATGTTCTTTTCCTGTGGAGGTAGGCACTTCCCAAAGACGTGTCCTACTTATGGAAAGTCCTGCAATAACTGTAGGAAGGAGATGCCATAGGAGATCAAAAGACGGACTGAAGCCTGACCCAAGAAGGCTGTCAGCCATTGAGAATGTGGAGATGCCCCAAAACAAAGAGGAGATGAGTCTTGTCATGGGGATGGTGACTTATCTGGCTAAGTTCCTCCCTGAACTGTCGGCACCACTTAGATCATTTCTTGAGCAGCGAAATGAGTGGATTTGGTCTCGTAAGCAAGAAGAGTGTTTGCAGAAATCGAAAATGATCCTAACTGAAGCAAGAGCCGGTGCTGGTTTTATGATCCAGAAAGGTGTACTAAGATCTTGGCCGATGCGTCCCGGTACGGCCTAGGAGCAATACTACTGTAGCAGAACAATGACACAAGGGAACCTGTGGCCTATGTATCAGAGGCTTTAACAAGTGTGGAAGCCGACGAGGCAAAGATAGGGAAAGAGCTTCTCGCCAGCACATATGCATGCAAAAGGTTCCAATCAATATATCTTTGATCAAGCTTTTGAAGTGTAGACAGACCATAAAACACTGGTCTGAATAATATCCAAACCACTGATTGACTGTCCCATGAGTATACAGTGCGTGTTGATAAGGCTGCAGAAATACGATGTGAAGATGATCTACACACCAGGAAAATATATGTTTGCTGCTAATGCACTGTCTCAAGCAGTCAGCAAGAAGAAAAAGAATGACCAAGAGATTAATGCTGATATACAGGCCGACACTGACATGATTATCACCTCTATTCCAGTATAGGTGTCCCCTGCTTTTTGAACGTTCGCTTTACGATACCTTGCTGTTACGAAAGACCTACATTAGTTACCTGTTTTCACCAACAGAATGTGCTTTCACTGTTACGAGAAAAGGTAGTGCGCGAAAAAAGCAGCGCACGATAAAAGGCAGCATGCGCCCCGAGCAGCCAAGCTCCTCCCCCGGAACTGCATTCTAGCCGGCATTGCTTAAACACGTGCCTGTGAGCAGCCGTTAGCAAGAGGAGTTCTAAAGTATCGGAAAAGCCTAAAACAGCTCGTAAGGGTGTTACACTTAGCGTAAAACTAGATGTAATTAAGCGTTTCGATCATGGTGAACAAAGTAAGGACAAAGTGAGTTTGGCTTGTGGAAGTTGACGAAGATGATGTTGAAGAGGTTTTGGCATCCCATGACCAAGAACTGATAGATGAAGAGCTGATGCAATTGGAAGAGGAAAGGATAACAATCGAAACCAAATGCAGTAGTGAAAGGACCGAAAGTGAAGTCATCCAGGAACTGAACATGAAGCAACTGCATGAGATTTTCGCTGCAATTAAAGTATGACTTTAATTTTGAAAGGGTACGTCGGTTTAGGGCATATTTGCAAGATAGTTTGAGTGCTTACAAAGAACTGTTTGATAGAAAAATGCGCGAGGCTAAGCAGTCAAGCATACTGTTGTTTTTCAAGCCTTCCACATCAGCCACAGCAGACGACAAACCTCAACCTTCGACATCGAGGCAGGCAGACATAGAAGAAGATGACCTGCCTGCCTTGTTGGAAACAGACGACGATGAGATGACACCCCAGTGTCCCACCACCCCAACTGCCGGGCTGCGGACCGATACATTGCCGCGAAGAATGCAACAGTAGCCGGGACGCACCCAACACATCTTTAACAAAAATGCTGAAATAAACAAGCTAATTAATTAGGTGCCTCCCGGCATGTAAATATACATACATTATTTCTACTTTATTTAGGCTGTGTATTTTTGTGTGTTATTTGGTATGATTTGGCAGCTTCATAGCTTAAAGGTTACTGGAGAGAGTGTTTCTGCCGAGAGCGTCTGCGTGAGATCTTCGCTACGGAGAACAGAGCGGCAATGATCATACAAAAGTATTTCTACTTTATATAGGCTGTGTATTTATCATATCATTCCTGCTTTTACTATATGTTACTGTTATTTTAGGTTTTATGTGTTATTTGGCATGATTTGGTAGGTTTTTTTGGGGTCTGCAAACACTCATAAATTTTTCCCATATAAATAAATGGTAATTGCTTCTTCACTTTACAACATTCCAGCTTATGAACCGTTCCATAGGAACGCTCTACCTTCGGATGGCGGGGGAAACCTGTATCTCCTGATAGAACAAAGAAGTTTAGGAAAGCAACAGGGACAGATGAAATAATCAAAGTATTCAAAGAGACAATACAGAAAGGATGGACAGCAACGAAGAATGACTGTCCAATGTGTGTTCAGGAATATTGGGCATGCAGAGCTGAAATGCCAGTCATGGAAGATGTGGTCTTCAGAGGGAACAGGTTTGCAATTCCAGTGTGACAAGGAAATGCTCCAGAAGATATGTGAAGGGCATTTTATTGGGCAAAAATGTAAACAAAGAACTTGTGAAATGATGGACTGGCCAAGAATGAACCAAGACATCAGCCAGATCACTGCCTCATGTGAAATTTGTCTTACATACAGACCAAAGCAGCCAGCAGAACCACTTACATCACACCCTGTACCAGGCAGGTTGTATTTCAAAGTTGGTGTGGATGCGTTGGTTTGTAATGGGAAGAGACTACTTTTCAAATTACGCAAATGGTGCAACACCGCAACCAACATCCAGCAAAGCAGTCATCAATTTCCTGAAAACTGTGCTCAGGAGGCACAGAG
Organism: Mobula hypostoma; assembly: GCF_963921235.1. Lineage (NCBI taxonomy): Eukaryota > Metazoa > Chordata > Chondrichthyes > Myliobatiformes > Myliobatidae > Mobula > Mobula hypostoma. The sequence continues at coordinate 26,015,826 of NC_086123.1, forward strand.
TTCTATGTGAAGTGGAATCAGATAATGGGCCACAATTTTTGAACTGTGAATTTGAGTTCTTTCCCAGTCATTGGCATGTAACTTCAAGCCCACATCACCCAAATTCTAATGGCCTAGCGGAGAGTTTGGTCAAGGTGGTTAAGGGTCTCATAAAGAAAGTGCAAGATGGACAAGAAGGCTTCCACAGAAGTCTGATGATTTACAGAAGTGAGCCATTGCAGAATGGCCTTTCACCAGCCTGAATGCCAATGGGCCAACACATATGCACAAACTTTACAAAACATGAAAACTTGTTGACACCTAAAGGAGCACACAAGGTCAAAATGACTACAGAGAAAGGGAAAGAAAAACAGAAGCAGTAAACCTACCATTCCTGAAGCCTAGAGACAAAGTGTGAATCCAAGATCACAATTCCGGCACATGGTCCATGCAAGGATATATGCAAGAGGAAGTTGCTCCACATTCCTACCAGATCCAGACAGAGTGAGGAATACCTCTGAGAAGGAACCATGTGGATTTATGACCACAAGCTCCAACCCAAAGCTGTGATATGTCACCTGTCTGTGCACAAAGGGGCCAGCAGATGTGAAAAATAAACTTGTTGTTCAGAATTCACAGAAAGACACAAATATTAACACACCAGGTGAAAACAATATAACTGTGGAGACAAACAGAAGATGAAAAAGGATCATCAAACCACCTCAGAGACTGATTAAAAATTGTAGAGTGAATAAGGGACTGTACTTGCTCATTACAATTGAAGTTAATGTAAATACTTTTGTTGGAAATCATTATTGTTTCTTGCAGGTTTATGAAGACATAATATGGTATTTGGCTTTTCTTTAAAAGGGAAAGATGTGTTATTATGTGTGTACATAATAAAGAACTGCAGTTCCCAGTCTGGAATGCAGCCGGTTCACCCAACACCAGAGATGATGATAACGAGCTGGCTGCAAGTGCTCAGATCGAGATGAAGCCATGAGCTGAGCACACATGCTCGTGTCAGGCTGAAGCCATATTACTATTAATAAATATGTGCTAGCATTTTTAAACACGTTGTTTGTCTTTATTAAGAACACACATCGCACCCACCACTCTCTGTTTAAAAAACTCCTTTGAAATTACCCCCTCTCGCCCAAAATGCATGCCTTCTGATATTAGACATTTCATCCCTGTGAAAAAGATATTGTCTGTCTGCTCTATCTATGCCTTTCATAATCTTATAAGCCTCTATCAGATCTCCCCTCAGCCTCCGACGCTCGAGAGAAAACAACTTGTTTGTCTAACCTCTCATTCTAACACGTGCCCTTTAATCCAGGCAGAATTCTGCTGCACCTCTTCTGCACCCTCTCCAAAGCCTCAACATTCTTGCTACAGTGGCTCGACCAGAACTGTAAGCAATACACCAAGTGCAGCTTGATTAGAGTTTTACTAGAGGAGGAGAAGATGGCGGCACAACGGCAGCGTGCGCGGCCTCTCCGGTGATGAATATCTATTATCTGTCAAGTAGGACCGTGCGCAATTCTGATTTGATGGAGATGGACGTGAGAGTATGGAGGAACATCTGGAAAACTTCTGAAATGCCCGCTTCGCTGCCGCTGCTACTGTGTGGTAACCAGAACCTCCGGAGCAGAAGGCCCCGAATCCTCGGCTTTGCTTGTTTCAGCGGCCGTGGCGAGGTTGAAGGCGCTCAGCAGAGGATGGTGCTCAGGAGGCTGTATCAGAGGGGCTAGTCGGAGGCTCGAAGTTTTCGGACGGATGGACTCAGTGTCGGCTGTGGTTGGCTGTTTCCAAGGCATCGGAAAGTTGATGGTGCCTGAAGGTTTATGGCAGGGAGTTTCTCCCTTTTACCGCCTGCTGTCAGGGACTCGGGAGTCGATCGACTCGGGGACTTCTGAGAATGTTTCTACCGTGCCCATGGTTTGTTCTTCATCAAATTATGGTATTGCTTTTCACTGCTGTAACTATATGTTATAATTATGTGGTTCTGTCAGTGTTAGTCTTTGGTTTGTCCTGTTTTCTGTGCTATCACTCCAGAGAAACATTGTATCATTTCTTAATGCATGTATGCATTTCTAAATGACAATAAAAGAGGACTGAGTGTTCTCATAATCTAATCTAAAGCTGCAATATAATTCCTGAATTTTGAACTTTATGTCTCTACTAATAAAGCTAACCATGTCAAAGGACTTCATAACCACCCTTTCTACCTGTGTCACCACTTTCAGGGAGCTGTCAACTTGGACTCCAAGCTCTCTCTGCTCATCAACACTGCTAAGGGTCTTGCCCCTACCAATGTACTGTCCCTTTACATTTGACCTGCCAAGGTGCAACACTTCACATTTTGCCAGGTTAAACTCCATCTGGCATTCCTCCGTCCATATCCGTAACTGATCTTTGCCAGTCATCTGCAAACTTATTAATTCACCTGTGCACATTTTCTTCCAGCACTGTGCAAACTCTTAGGCACATATATATACAGTGCTGCTATAAAGTTTGTGGACCCTGTAGAATTTTTTACAGAACCTCTGTGGTAATGCCTTCTACAAAAGCTATTTGGAGTCGGGCGTTCCAATTAATGAGATAAGGTGGATTGTTAAAATGCCCTGCTCTATAAAATGACATACACAGTCAGGTTGCTGACAGAGCTGCTCTTCTCAACAAAGATCTGTCTATGTGTATCATGTCTTGATCAGAACAACATTCAGAGGACTCTCGAAGAAGAATTGTAGAGATGCATCAAGCTGGAAAAGGCTACAAAATCATTTCTAAAGACCTGGGTGTTCATCAGTCCACAGCAAGAGAAATTGTCTACAAATAGAGGGAATTCGGTACTGTTGCTGCTCTCCCTAGGTCACACCAAGTGCACAACATGAAATGTTGAAGGAGGTGAAAAAGAACCCAAGGGTGGCAGCAAAAGACCTGCAGAAATATCTAGAACTTGCTAAAGTCTCTGTTCGTGTGTCTACTTAAAGAAAAATACAATAAGAATGGTGTTCATGGAAGGATACCACGGAGGAAACCACTGCTCTCTAAACCATATTGTTGCACGTCTCAAGTTTGCAAAAGACCACCTGGATATTCCACAACACTTCTGGGACAATGTTTTGTGGGCAGATGAGACAAAAGTTGAACTTTTTTGGCAGAAATGCACACCGATATATTTGGAGGGAAAGGGGTACTGTACAGAAACACCAAAAAGTCATCCCAATTGTGAAGCATGGTAGAAGGAGCACCATGATTTGGGGCTACTTTGTTGCCTCAGAGCTTGGACAGTTTGCAAAAGTTGAGGGAATAATGTATTCAAAATTGTATCAAGACATACAGGAGACTGTTTGGGTAGCAGTCCATCACCTGAAGCTTAATAGAAGTTGGATAATGCAACAGGACAATGATCAGAAAGACAAGACTAAATCAACAACACAATGGTTTAAATAGAAGAAAATTTGTCTTTTGGAATGGCTGAGTCAAAGTCCTGACCTTAGTCCTATAGAAATGTTGTGGAAGGAGCTGAAGCAAGCAGTTCATGCAAGGAAGTCCACCAACATCCCAGAGTTGAAGTAGTTTTGTAAGGAGGAATGGCCTAAAATTCTTCCCTGCCAATGTTCAGGACTGATCAGAAGTTATCTGAAATGGTTGAAGCCATTGCTTACAAGGGGGTCACCCAGTTATTGAAAGCAAAGGTTCACATACTTTTTCCAACAAATATTGGCTCATTTTTCTCAATAAATAACTAAATGAATAAATATTAGATCAGATTAGATTAGATTATGAGGACACGCAGTCCTCTCTTATTGTCATTTAGTAATGCATGCATTAAGAAATGATACAATGTTTTTCCAGAATGATATCACAGAGATACATGACAAACCAAGACTGAAAAACTGACAAAAACCACATAATTATTACATATAGTTACAACAGTGCAAAGCAATACCATAATTTGATAAGAACAGACCATGGGCACGGTAAAATCACAGGGTCTCTCGAAAGTTCCATCACCTCACGCAGACGGTAAACCTCCAGCACCACAAACTTGCTGATGCAGCATCCTGGAAGCATCCGACCATAATCCAACTCCGAGTCCGTCTGAAAACTCCGAGCCTCTGACCAGCTCCCCGACACTGATGCACCGAGCACCATCTCTGCCGAGCGTTTCGACCCCAGCCCCGGCAACATGCGATACGCAAGGCCGAGGATTTGGGGCCTTCCCTTCGGAGATTCTCGATCGCGCAGTAGCAGCGGCAGCGAAGCGGGCATTTCAGAAGTTACTCCAGATGTTCCTCCGTGCTTCTTCACGTCTGTCTCCATCAAATCAGGATTGTTTTATTCTGGAAAATATAATGTTTTTTGTGTTATTTAATTTGGTTCTCTTTATCTGGTTTTAGGACTTACATAAAGATCTGATCACATTTTAGGTCATATTTATGCAGAAATAGAAAAATTCTACCAGGTTCACAAACTTTCTAGCACCACTGCAGCTAGGGTGCTTTACCTTTTTTGCACAATGCTGAAATAATATTATGTATTGCACTGTACTGCTGCTGCAAACGAAAACAAACATCATGATAAATGAGTGATGATAAACCTAGTTCTGTTATGGGTCTCTATTGTGGACTGAGTGGGAAAGGGGCAGGGAGAGGGGAATCATTGTGGGAAAAGGGGAACTGAGAGGGGAGGGAGTGGGAAGCACCAGAGGGATATTCTGTGATGTTCAATAAACCAATTGTTTAGAATCAAATTAGCTTGCCTGGTGTCTCAGGGCTGGGTGTGTCTGCACCTGTGCCCCACTCCACTCCTGTCACTCCTCTTTGCCACCTGCCCCACACCTCTCCCATGGTGCTCCACCCTCACCATTCCCAACATTTGCTCCTGCCAGATTTACAAACTTGCTCTCAGCCCCACATTGACAAATACAATACTGTGCAAATGTCTTAGGCACGCTAGCTATATATATGTGCATAAGATGTTTGTACAATACTGTAAATACATCACAAACAGCAGAGGTCCCAGTACAGATCCCTGCGGAATACCGCTAATCACAGTGCTTGAGTGTTTTTTGGGTTTAGGTCATTTACATTTAGCAAATGGCTTTGGCTATCAGTCTTCTGTTCCTTGAAAATGTATTGTGGATTTAATTTGGAACAATGGATTCCTAAAAGCTGTGAATCCCAGTCCAGACAATGCTGGCGTCTGTGGGATGGATGTGAATCATGAATTAGGAAGTTTGTATGTTGTTTCAAAAGAAAGCATTGCCTATACTTAGTAAACATCAAATTGTCCTTTGTGTTTAGCACATAAATATCGAGCCCCACATTCGGCCAGTGGACCTTTTCACCGAAAGCATCTCCATATGATGCCTGCTGTACCTTGTTTTGTCGAATAAAGAAGCTGCTTTGTATGTACCAGTAATTTTCTCTGGCAATTTCATTCACGCAACAACAAACAGACGTCCAACTCGAAAATGTTCCTTCAACTACTACACTCCGTCTTCTACAGACAAGCCAGTTCTGAATTCAAATGGACAATTCACCATCAATCCCTTGCATCTTAATCTTCTGGATGAGTCTTTCATGAGGCACCTTGTCAACTGCCTTACTAAAACTCATGTAAACATCTACAGCTCTATCTTCATCAACTACCTACATCACTTGGTCAAAAACCTCAATCAAGTAAGACAAATATGACTTGCCCTTCACAAAGCCATGCTGGCTCTTCCTAATTAGGCCATAGTTTTTCAAATTCTCAATAATGCCCGAAGAATTCTCCCCAGTAACTTCCCTACCACAGACGTGAGAGTCACAAATCTAATGATTCCAGGATTATTTCTGGATCACTGCTTGAATAACAGAACAACATTAGCTACTCACCAGCACTCCGGGACCTCTCACATCAACGTGCCCTGAGTCCCCTCAGAGTGTTTCAATATTTACATCTCTCATTCTTGTAAATTCTACACTCTTTATGTCTAAGCTACTACATCTCTGCTTATGGTTCAAATCCCCAACTCGGGAATCATAACTAAAACTGTAAATAAATCAGTCCTGATGAAGGGTCTCAGCACAAAACGCTGACTGTTTATTCCTATCCATAGATGCTGACTGACCTGTTGAGTTCCTTCGGCACATTGTGTGTACTGCTCTTGAAGTCCAGCATCTGCAGTATCTCTTCTGTGTGTAAATAAATTTAGATTATGAAGACACACAGTCCTCTTTTATTGTCACTTAGTAATGCATGCATTAAGAAATGATACAATTTTCAACTGTAAATCAAATCTGAGGACTCAGAAGAAGATCTCAGCCCAATATGTGGAAAGCAGCAGTAAACTGATTGCTAAGCAAACTGCTGGCTCATCAATAGTTTAACTCTGAAGCAGGACACACAAAATGCTGGAGGAACTCAACAGGTCAGGCATTGCCCATGGAAGAGAGCAAACAGTTGACGTTTCAGGCCAGGAAGGGTCTCAGCCCAAAACATTGACTGTTTACTCTTTTCTATGAATACTGCCTGACCTTTTGCGATCCTCCAACATTTTGTGTGTGTTGCTTTGGATTTCCAGCATCTGCAAATGTTCTCATGTTTGTGCTTAACCCTAAAGATGTTTTTCACCTTCAATAAAAAGCTCCATATCTCCATCCTTTACAGTGGTGCAAATGTGTCCATTTGAAATGTTTTGGCAGGTTGACTAAGAGTGGACAGTTATTGTCACGCAAAGTATTGACATGTAACAAGTTTTATTTACAGAGCTAAGGCAGGATAAAGTATTTGAGAGGGATAATAAATCAGCCATGTTGGAATGATGGAGCAAGCCAAATGGGCTGAATGGCCTTATTCTGCTCCTATGTCTTATGGTCTATAATTCCACTTCTTAACGTTACCAAGAGAGAGAGTATGATTGATTTTACTTTGCTAATTGAGAATAAGTTATATAAATACAAATTGATGTCCATAAATCAATACAAGATAGCCTGAAAGTGTGGTGAAAATGAGATGCAATATTAACTTTCAAACAGCAATTAAATATAAGCTCAAATGGAAAAATACACAGGGCTGTGGGGAAAGGATAGGAAACAGGTGCAGCTTCTACCAAGGACAGAGAAGATGTTTCCAGTAGTCGGAGAATCTAGGGCCAGAGGGCTCCACCTTGGAATAGAGGGACATCCATTAAGAATCGAGATGAGGAGGAATTTCTTTAGCCAGAAAGTGCTGAATCTGTGGAATTCATTGCTACAGGAAGCTGTGGAAGTCAAGTCACTGGGTATATTTAAAGCAGAGGTTGATAGGTTCTTGATTGGGCAGGGCATGAAGGGATATGGGGAGAAGGCGGGAGATTGGGGCAAAGAGGGAAATGGAACAGACTCGATGTGCCAAGTGGCCTAATTCTACCCCAATATCTTATGGTGTTGCGTTCGTAAGGCAAGAGAATGGGTTGAGAGGGATAATAAATCAACCATGATGGAATGGTGGAGTAGATTCAATGGGCTGAATGGCCTAATTCTGCTCCTATATCCTTTGGTCTAATCACTTCTGTGGGTACTCATCTCATGTTAAACTCCCTTGACAGCCAGGTCTTGCTTGTGGCTCCAGCGTGCTAGTTAAGCGTTAATATCCAGGGTGCATTAAAATGCTGTAAGGAATGAAGGGGCAACCAGTCTCATAACCCTGCGACTGGCACTGAGGTCAAAGCACAGAACCTTTAACTGGCGTCTCACTGCTGCTCCTTGCGCCTGTTGCCAGTATTTTTGTGGGTGTTTGATTTTGGTCCTGTATCATGGGTAAATGATGCAATGGAAGAAACTGTGTGTTCGGAAACCCGTGATCTTATGAAATGTGCACAGAAGTAAATTCAATTCCTAGTGCACTCAAACCCTGGTATTCCACTGTCCAGAAAATTTGAATGCTTTATTGTTTCAGTAGATGCTCATCAGGAAGTGTTTGGAAAGGAAAGTACTGATCCAGATTCCAGATAACAAGAAACATCCAGAAGCACCACGGATGTTTTACATAAATGATGTACAAATATTAACAGGTTGCATATCAGTATAGACTAATGTCTCATAACTTGAGCATAAGAGGAGTAGAAATTACAATAAGAGCGGTCTACTTAACCCTTCGGGTCTTCAGAATTTTCATTCAGAATCAGAGTCCAGTTTATCATCACTGATATGTGGCATGAAGTTTGTTATTTTGTTGTGGCAGTACAGAGGAACACGTTGAAAAATTACTGTAACTTACTATATATATGTGTGTGTGTGTGTGAAAAGAGGTTAATGCTCATGGATTCATGGACCATTCAGAAAGCTGATGTCAAAGCAGAAGAATCTGTTCCTAAAACATTGGTTGTGGGTCTTCGGGCTCCTGTAACTCCCCTTATGTTTGTACATCAGTAAAGACTACAATAGATTTCTACAGGTGTACTGTGGAGAGTATTCCAACTGGTTGGTATGGAGTGGCCACTGCAGAGGATCAGAATAAGCTGCAGAAAGTTCTGAACTCAGTCAGCTCCATCACAGACAGTAACCTCCCCAGCAATGAGGACATCTTCAAAAAGGTGATATCTATCATTAAGAACCCCCGTCACCCCAGGACGTGCTCCCTGCTTATGACTACCATCAGAGAGGAGGTACAGAAGCCTGAAGAGGAGCCACGCTCAATGTTTTAGGAACAGCTCCCTTCCCTCCACCATCAGATTTCTGAATGGACAATGGTCAGTTTTTTTATGCAGAGAGTGATGAGTGCGTGGAATGGGCTGCCGGCGGCGGTGGTGAAGGCGAAAACGATAGGGTCTTTTGAGAGACTCCTGGATGGCTAAATGGAGCTTAGAAAAATAGAGGGCTATGGGTAAAGCTTAGGTAGTTCTAAGGTAGGGATATGTTCGGCACAGCTTTGTGGGCCTGTATTGTGCTGTAGGTCTTCTATGCTCTATGTTTCTATGTTCTATGAACACCGCCTCACTATTTGTTGCTCTCTTTTTGCACTACTTATGCTATTTAATTTTAATATCTAGTTATTATTGTAATTTATAGTTTGTTTATGTGTTGCACAGTATTGCTGCCATAAAACAGATTACACAACATGTCACTGACATGACAGGAACAGTTATTACCCCTCAGTCATCAGGCTCTTGAACCAAGTGGGATAACTTCACTCAACTTCACTTGCCCCATCATTGAAATGTTTGCACAACCAATGGACTCACCTTCAAGGACTCTTCATCGCATGTTCTTGATATTAATTGCTCATTAATTATTATTACTTTTTCTTTATATTTTTTGTATTTGCAGCTTGTTGTCTTCTGCACACCGGTTAAAGGCCAGTTGTTGCGGTCTTTCATTGACTACGTTATAGAAACATAGAAACATAGAAAATAGGTGCAGGAGTAGGCCATTTGGCCCTTTGGGCCTGCACCGCCATTCAGTATGATCATGGCTGATCATCCAACTCAGAACCCTGGACCTGCCTTCTCTCCATACCCCCTGATCCCCTTAGCCACAAGGGCCATATCTAACTCCCTCTTAAATATAGCCAATGAACTGGCTTCAACTGTTTCCTGTGGCAGAGAATTCCACAGATTCACCACTCTCTGTGTGAAGAAGTTTTTCCTAATCTCGGTCCTAAAGGGCTTCCCCCTTATCCTCAAACTGTGACCCCTCATTCTGGACTTCCCCAACATCGGGAACAATCTTCCTGCATCTAGCCTGTCCAATCCCTTTAGGATTTTATATGTTTCAATCAGATCCCCCCTCAATCTTCTAAATTCCAACGAGTACAAGCCCAGTTCATCCAGTCTTTCTTCATATGAAAGTCCTGCCATCCCAGGAATCAATCTGGGGAACCTTCTTTGTACTCCCTCTATGGCAAAGATGTCTTTCCTCAGATTAGGGGACCAAAACTGCACACAATACTCCAGGTGTGGTCTCACCAAGGCCTTGTACAACTGCAGTAGTACCTCCCTGCTCCTGTACTCGAATCCACTCGCTATAAATGCCAGCATACCATTCGCCTTTTTCACTGCCTGCTGTACCTGCATGCCCACTTTCAATGACTGGTGTATAATGACACCCAGGTCTCGTTGCACCTCCCCTTTTCCTAATCGGCCACCATTCAGATAATAATCTGTTTTCCTATTTTTGCCACCAAAGTGGATAACTTCACATTTATCCACATTAAATTGCATCTGCCGTGAATTTGCCCACTCACCCAACCTATCCAAGTCACCCTGCATCCTCTTAGCATCCTCCTCACAGCTAACACTGCCACCCAGCTTCGTGTCATCCGCAAACTTGGAGATGCTGCATTTAATTCCCTCATCCAAGTCATTAATATATATTGTAAACAACTGGGGTCCCAGCACTGAGCCTTGCGGTACCCCACTGAGTCACCGCCTGCCATTCTGAAAAGGTCTCGTTTATTCCCACTCTTTGCTTCCTGTCTGCTAACCAATTAACCAATTATGGTTATCATTCTCTGGATTTATTGGCTATGCCTGCAAAAAGGTGAATCTCAGAGTTGCATATGGTGACAATATTTGATAGCAAACTTACGTTGAACTTTAAATCCGATTCTGGTTCTGACGGTAGAAATGAGAAGAGGACACGATATGGATGGTGAGTGTCCTTACTTGCCACCTTCTTGAAGCATTTCCCTTTGAAGATGTCCTTGATGGTGGAGAGGTTTGTGCCGATATGGAGCTGGCTGAGGCTACAGCCCTCTGCAGCCTCTTCCACATCTGGCAGTGACGTAACCAGTCGGAATGTTCTCCACAATACATTTGTAATAAATAAGGTCATATCTGATTATCTGATCCATGTCAGCTTCACCCTTCACATAATTACCTTATTCTTTCATTTCTTTAATATCTAAATTCTATCATCCTCTAGTAAGTGACCTTTCAAAGGCCTCTAGAGAATTCCATAAATCATAAGCCGTCTGATTGAAGACTTTTTTCTTCCCCTCAGCAGTTCAACTTACTCTTTGAGGGTGAGAGATTCATCAGTCCCTGCATTCCCCTGAGTCCACGGTTGCCTTGTCATCCTGAGACTCCCTAATCCCCATACACCCCGAAGCTTATCAGGTTCCCTGTGACATCTTTAAAATCTAGTAAGAAGTGTACTGTGGAATTAACAGGAATGACATCCAAACGTCCAGAAACTTCGCTATTCCGGTACCACAAAACATGCCATAAATGTCAGATTATTAGACTTTTACTGTAGGCACAACTTCAGCCATGAATTATTGTGATCACAATCTAGCCCAGGGAGAACAGTTTTTTATGCTGATTTCCATTAGAAAGAGTACAATGGATTCAATTTTCAGTTTATAAGCTGGGTAATAGCAAATCCCTGTTAATAGCAAGCAGACTAGGTGCCTTTAGCATTGATCAAATGGCCTACCTTATAATTCCAATCAAGTGTCTCAAGTTGATGTAAAAGACGTCATGATACTGTTTTGATTGAGATCAAGTGAGTTTTCTATGGAGTGTAAGGCAATTCTTATCCTGAAATGAAAATCCTAGAGCAGATTATCTCATTGACATAACATTGCCATTTGCGGGAGCTTTCGGTATATAAACTGGCTGCACGTTTGTTACTAGACTTCAAAAGCATTTCATTGTTTGTAAATTGTGTGGGAGTGCCATGGAAGGTGTTAAAACTGCCCTTTCTTTCATCTGTAATTGCTTGACACTAGGTGCAACAGACTATTAGTGGATACAGGAAGTCTCAGCATAACTGGGCAATGAGCAGATTCAGAATCATGAAAAGGTGGTGTTTGCCTTTTGCCCTTATCACTGAGAGCCCCACGCTTCGTTACAGTCAGAACCCACCAATGAAATGTTGTAATGTAAAGGGGCATAGCAACCAACAATGTGAAAAGATACTGAAGTTCTCCTGTGATGCTATCGCTGGGCAGAAAAATATTGATCTGGATATTGATAGGATGTTTTACATAAAGTACATAATTATAGTTAATATCGGTATTAACAGGTTGTGTATGAGTGTCGATTAGTATAAGACAACAAGTAACAAATAGCAGGACTAGAGAACTTAGCCTTGTGAAGCTTCACAATATTCATTAACATAATATCCAATTAACCTCAGATTCACCCTTCACACTATTGGTATTGGCATTGGTTTATTATTGTTGCATGTATCATGATACAGTGAAAAGCTTGTCTTGCATAGTCCTGGCGAGGGGTCTCGGCCTGGGGCGTCGGCTGCGCCTCTTCCTGTGGATGCTGCTTGGCCTGCTGCGTTCACCAGCAACTTTGATGTGTGTTGCTTGCATACTGTATCTATAGATCAACTCATGACACAGTGTGCATTGAGTTAGAATCAGCATCAGATTTAATATCACCGGCATATGTTGTGAAATAATAAAAATGCAGAATGAAGTTTAAAAGCTACTGAAAAGGTGCAGTGCATATTAATGATCAAGTGGAAGATCATATGGAGGTAGATTGTGAGGCCAAGAGTCCATCTTATTGACAAGTAATCCATTCAAGAGTCTGATGTTGATGGAGGGAAGCTGTTCTTATGCCTGGTGGCAAATGTTTTCAGGGTTTTGTATCTTCTGCCCAATAGGAGAGGGGAGAAGAGAGAGCGACTGGGATCGGCGGGGTCTTTGATTATGTTACTGCTTTACTGAGGCAGCAAGAATTATAGACAGAGTCCACAAAGGGAAGTTTGTCCCTCGTGATGTGCTCAGTTGTGTCCACAACTCTCTGCAGTTTCTTGTGGTTGTATGCAGAGCAGCTGTCATACCAACCCATTATACATCTGGAAAGAAAGTTTTCTGTGGTGCATCAATAAACTATGGTTATGGTCGACAGGGACATGATGAACTTCTATTGCCTTTCCTTGTCCTTTCATTGCTTTGATGTCTTCTATCACTTGTGCTCTTGAAAATTGATGCCTCAAAAAGATGGCGTCCATCATTAAGGACACCCATCACCTGTGTCATGCTTTGCTCTCATCAGGAAGGAGGGACAGGAGCCTTAAGGCACACACTCAATGACTCAGGGGCAAATTCTTCCCACCTGCCATCTAATTTTTGAATGGACATTGAATCCTTGAACACTACCTCACTACTTTTTTAATTTCTATTTTTGGATTCCATATTTAATTTAACTATTTAATATATATATATATATATACTTACTGTAATTCGTATTTTTTCTATTATGTATTGCATCATATTGCTACCACAAACACAACAAATTGTGTGACATATGGCTGTGATATTAAACCCAATTCTGATTCTGAACTTACACTAGAGCATCAGCTTGCAAAGACCGCTGGGTTCGAGAATTCTGAAAATCATAAACCGCCTATGTGCTACTAGCGCAGAATGTTTCAGGAAATAACAGAGAGTTTAACAATAATAAAAAGGCATTATTGACTAAAGTGACATCAGGGAACTCCCATAAAATAGTAAAAGGAGTTTATACAACTGAACAAAGTTACTGGAAGAAAATTACATAGATTAAGAGAAAGAAGAGGATTTAATCTGCTAGTCATTGTAGCACAGAGATGAGATTAACAGATTATATGAAAAATAGTCTGGGTTATTCTACTATTGGGTATATTTAAAGTGGAGGTTGATAGGTTCCTGATTAGTAAGGGTGTCAAAGGTTATGTGGAGAAGGCAGGAAATTCAGGTTGAGAGGGAGAATAAAACCAGCCATGATGGAATGGTGGAGCAGTCTTCATTGGACAAATTGCCCAACACTGCTCCTACGACTTATGGTTGACCATTACAGTTTATCATGTTTCTCATGGTGCAGAGGAGGGAGGTCTGCCCCCGAGCATGCTTGCCCCTCAGAGACACGTTTAATATCACTGACTCATGTTGTGAAAATTGTTGTTGTGTAAGCAGCGGTACAATACATAACAATTAAAGACTGTAAATTACAATAATTATATAGTATATGAAATTAAAATTTAAAGGTAGTGCAAAAAAAAGGTGAAAATTGTGAGTTAGTGTTCACGTATTCATTGTCTGTTCAGAGATCCGACGGAGGAGGAGGAGGAGTTCAGCACCCGTGGGTGCCATGGTAGTGTGGCGGTTATTGTGACACTATTACAGCTCGGGACGTCGGAGTTCAATTCTGACGTCATCTGTAAGGTGTCTGTACATCCTCCCCATTGATTGCACAGATTTTCTCCGGGTGCTCTGGTTTCGTTGGCCCGTGAATAGGTTAGGGTTAGGTCAGGGGCTGTCGGGACTGCTGGGCAGCACGGCTTGAAGGGCAGGAAGGGCTATTTCTCCAAATAGATAAATAAATTGGCTGTTCCTGAAATGTCTGGTGTGTGTCTTCAGGCCGCTGTACCTCCATCTTGATGGTAGCAACAAGAAGAGGACTTTTCCTAGGTGATGGGGGTTCTTAATGATGGATGCCACCTTCTCAGGCATCACCTACTGAAGATGTCCTTGATGCTGGAGAGGCTAGTGACCATGATGGAGCAGACAGAATTCACAACTTTCTTCAGCTTTTTCCGAAATTGTGCATTCCGGAAGGCGATGAAGCCGGTTAGAAGGCTCTCCACTGTATATCTTTAGAAATTTTTGAGTGTCCTTGGTGACATACCAAGTGTCCTCGAACTCCTAATAGACTATAAGCTGCTGCTGTGTCTTCTTTGTAGCTGCACCGACATGTCGCACCCAGGATGGTTCCTCAGAGATGTTGGCACCCAGGAGCTTGAAATTGCTCACCCTTTCCACTTCTGATCCCTCAGTGAGACCTGGTGTGTGTTCCCTCAACTTTCCTGTCCTGAAGTCCACAATAAATTCCCTGGACTTGCTGACGTTGTGTGGAAGCTTGTGGCTATGGTACATCTCAGCCAGCTGATCCACCCATCTTGCTCCTGTACACCTCCTCGTATCCATCTGAAATCTGCCAACAATAGTGGTGTCCTTGGCAAATTTATAGGTGGCATTTGAGCTGTGCCTAGCCACACAGTCGTGGGTGTAGGGAGAGTAGAGCAGAGGGCTAAGCACACATCCTAAAGGTGCGCCAATATTGATTGTCAGCGAGGAGGAGATGTTACTTCTAATCTGCACAGACTGTGGTCTACCAGTGAGGAAGTCAAGGATCCAGCTGCAGAGGGAGATACAGAGGTCCAGCTTTTGAAGCTTGTTAATTAGAACTGAGGGTATGATTGTGTTGAAGGATGAGCTGTAATCAATAAACAGCAGCCTGTAGTAGGTATGTAGTGTATCACTATTGTTCAGGTGAGATTGCATCTGCTGTAGTCCTATTGCGGTGATAGGCAAATTACAGCATGTCCAGGTCTTTGCTTAGGCAGGTGTTGATTCTAGCCATGGCCTACCTCCCAATGCACTTCATCACAGTAGATGTGAGTGCCAGTGGGAGATAGTCATTGAGGTAGATCACCCTGCTCTCCTTGGGCACCCATAGGAATGTCACCTTTTTGAAGCCGGTGGGAACCTCTGACTGCAGCGATGACAGACTGAAGACGTTCTTGAGCACTCCTGCCAGCAGGTTGGCACGGATTTTCAGACCCCTACCTGGGCCTCCATCAGTGCCCCCCACACTCCCGTCCAGCTGTCAGTCTGGTTGACCGTTGGGCAGGATCTCACCCAAAATTGTTCAGCTGAAGCCCAGTGCAGATCCATGGGCCTGCTTTCACTGAGTCTGTGGACTACCACTGGGCCAACCTGTACTCAGCCATCCTTACTGAGCCATTGTTACCTTAACCAGCCAAGAATGGCTCCAACTCTTGGATGACAGTATGCAATTGAGATCCATGTGTGCATTCCTTAGAGTTCTTTATCAAACTTTATTGAAAAGCAGATTCAAAGGTGATCTAGAAATAAATAATTTCTTTTGCAGACACAAGATGCTGCAATCTGGAACAACAAACAACCTGCTCGCGGAACTCAGCCGCTCAGGCAACATCTGTGGAGAGAAAGGAATGTACAACGTTTTGGGTCGAAACGTCGCAGGTGACTTGGTGAGTTCCACCAGCAGTTTTGTAAACGATTTGCACATCATTTGTTTGAGCTTAGTTCTTGAAGGAAACGCTATTGATTTCGGAGAAGCAGCCAGTGTTTGCATTCTGACTGCTGCCTCCTCTCCCCAACGACGTCCCCGGCTAGCATGCCAAGAGCTCCCAAAGAAAAAACTGCAACTGGAGAATTGGGCTTCCTCTCGGTAGTCACCCTTCCTGGGGCAGACTGCTCCTCTCGTGCAGGGGTTCCAACCTGGGGTTCGGGGACCTCTGGGTTAATGGCAGGGTTAATAAAGGTTGGGAGTCTCTGCTCTAGTCATTTCCGGGTGTTGGGAGTTTGATGTTACCACAGTCTGAAAAAGCTGTGACTGAAGGAAAAGTTGAGGGATTTGACAGCAATGGTTCATTCATTCTGGACATGAACCAAGCATCAGTGCACAGCAATTTACTTAGTAATGATGAGACAAGAGGCTGTAGATGCTGCGATCTGGAGCAACAAACAATCAGCTGGAAGAAGTCAGTAGGTCAAGAAGCATCTGTGTGGTGGGGGGGAGGGGGAAGAGGAACTTTGCTGACATCTCAGTTTTAGTCCTGATGCAGGGTTTTGATTCCTCCACCCCTCCCCCCAAACAGATGTTGCTCGACCCACTGAGTTCCTCCAGCGGGACTGTTTTCACTTCTTTCGCACTTGGATTTTCCAGAATTTCCGCCGCCACGAGACATCGCGGCGTCATCCTGGCAAGAGACGGACAGCACTTGGCCCAATAGGTCAGTGCCAATCCCACGCAGAGCAATCTGTACATAACGTAAACGTATCAGACCCGCTCAGAAAACATTGGAACTGACTAATGGGGCCTGAGGAGATGTCTGGGATTCTGAGCACCAGCCAGGCCCACACTAATTACCAGTAATTGGTTCACACACACACACACACACACAGTGAGTGCCAGAGCTCAAGCAGGAGTGATTGAATTCACAATGCCAACCTCTGAGCAGGATGTACTGAGTACTACAGAGACGTTCATTAAAATTGCAAGCTTGGGCTGAGAGAAGTATATACGTGTTACTGACGAAGCAGCAGGTTCCACAGCACTGTTACTCCACATTATGGCTTCTTCCGAGGCTGCTGATGCCCTAAACAATTGTGGGTGGCACATCAATGGTTCGTACAAATAAGCTGATGGCGTCACTAAACGAGACCCTTGACAGCACCTACGTGTCAAACATCCCCATTGCTTTATTTTTAACCATGCCACAGGAGGTGGGGGTGGAAAGTGCCTTGTCTGCCGAGGCACTCCCATCGCCAACCATCTGCCAAAGCGAGTTTATGTTTTCATAGAAACCTAGAGGGCACAGTGGTCACAAGTTAATTGCAGTTGCCTGCAGAGGGGAGAATGGTTTCCACAGAATTTGAGTGAGGATCGCAGGAGACCGAAGGGTAACCTTCTACACAGGAATACATGCAGCCATCATTATCATCAACATGTGCATGTCGTATGACATCATCACTATGTGCCGTGTTGTATGACGTGAGCGATCATGGTCTCCATGCTCATGATTGTTCCTGGCAATCTCTTCTACAGAGGTAGTTTGCCATTGCCTTCTTCTGGGCAGTGACTTTACAAGACGGGTGACCCCAGCCATTATCAATGCTCTTCAGCAATTGTCTGCCTGGCGTCAGTGGTCGCATAATCAGGACTTGTGATGTGCACATGGAGTGGAGAGTCAAAATCTCTTTCCTGTGGCAAAAAAAACAGGAGGGTGTTACTTTAAAGACAGAGACCATAAGACATTAAGAGCAGAATTGGGCCATTCATCCCATCGAGTCTGCTCCACCATTCCATCATGGCTGATTTATTTTTCCTCTCAACCCCATCCTTTGCCTCTCTAACTTTGAAGAACCTAATCAACCCCTGCTTTAAATTTACCCAATGACTTGGCCTCCACAGCAATCTGTGGCAATGAATTCCACGATTTCCCCACCCTTTGACCGAACAAGTTCCTCCTCATCTCTGTTCTAAATGGATGTCTCTCAAGTCTGAGGCTGTGCCCTCTGGTCCTTGACTCGCCCACTACAGGAAACATCCTCTCCCTGTCCACTCTAATATATCCAGGCCCTTTAAGATTGAACCAAAACAATCAGATTCCCCTCCCCCTTCTTCTAAAGAGAGGGAGGAGTTCTAAAACTGACAGATAAGTTTTATTCTTTTTACAGAGAGTAGTTGATATCTGGCACTCACTGCAGGAGGAAGCCGTTGGATCACTGTTTATTTTACAGTACAAACATACAAATACTAAGCAAACTAAGTAAAGAGTTGAGAAACAATGCTGAGGTAAATAACAACAAACAGTGTGAAGACAAAAAAAAGAGTAAAGAAGAAAAAGATAGCTCTTCTGAAAAATCCATCAATTTTATAACTGAGAAGAGAAATTCCTTAAACACGAGGAAATCTGCAGATGCTGGAAATTCAAGCAACACACACAAAAAATGCTGGTGAACGCAGCAGGCCAGGCAGCATCTATAGGAAGAGGTACAGTTGATGTTTTGGGCCGAGACCCTTTGTCAGGACGCAAGAGAAATTCCTTAGATAGAAATAAGCTAGTTAATAGGCTACATAATAAGAACAATTAAATCATATGGGTAATATGCTAATACTTATCCAATGAAAATGAGAAAGGCGATGAACTGTCAGTTGAGCTGCTATACCACTTTCTGCCAGTGGGTGGGGATGAACCACCACATACTGTGGAAAAATAAATGAGTCTGCTAGAGAGTACAAATGTTATATTATTTAATTAAAAATCACAGTGGCTTCCAACAAGGTGTTGAAATCAGATCCGATCACTGCATCTAAGAGGCATTTCAGTGGATTCAATCCAAATGTGGGCAAATGGAATTAGTGCCCAATGGCAAAAAGGTCAGCACAGACACAATGGGCCAAAGGGCCTCTTTTGGTGCTGTACAACTCTGTGCACAAACTCCCTCTGACAGATTTTCCATGTTGCATTCACAAGGATCCGTAACATTGGAACTATTGTTTGTGCGGGTGCTTGGTTGCCTGTTCTAAAGTGTCTCTATGGGATTGAATTGACTTTATTACCTACATCCTTCATATGCATGAGTAAAAATCCCTTACGTTATGTCTCTGTCTAAATGCGCAATGTGCAATTAATAGTAATTTGTAATAAATAGTATGCACAATAGGTCAGTCAACATAACATAGAAATACAGATGTGTCAGCATGAATTAAGCAGTCTGATGGCTTGGTGGAAGAAGCTGTCCTGGAGCCTGTTGGTCCTGGCTTTTATGCTGCAATACCATTTCCCGGATGGTAGCAGTGAGAATAGATTGTGGATGGGGTAACTCAGGTCCCCAGTGATCCTTCGGGCCCTTTTTACTCACCTGTCTTTGTAAATATCCTGAATAGTGGGAAGTTCACATCCACAGATGTGCTGGGATGTCCACACCACTCTCTGCAGAGTCCTGTGATTGAGGAAAGTACAGTTCCCATACCAGGCAGTGATACAGCCAGTCAGGATGCTCTCAATTGTGTTCCTGTAGAAAGTCCTTAGGATTTTGGGACCCATACCAAACTTCGTCAACCATCGACTTGGATGAGGTGCTGTCGCGCTTTTTTCACCACACAGCCAGTATGTACAGACCATATGGGATCCTTGGTGATGTGGATGCCAAGGAACTTAAAGCTGTTCACCCCTCAACCCCAGATCCATTGATACCAATAGGGGTTAGCCTGTCTCCACTCCTCCTGTTGTCAGTCCACAACCAACTCCTTTGTTTTTGCAACATTGAGGGAGAGGTTGTTTTCTTGACACCACTATGTCCAGTTCAGTTTATATTCTGGCAAAATAATTTTGGATACTATACTGTAGCTGTTATAGTATTTTGATGCTTCTGATACCCTTCCACAGCTGGCTTAAAGCTAATCACATCCCCTGCACAACCTGTGCCCAATCAAGTCTGTCCATGACCGTCTTACACAAGGACTGGATGACTCTTACCTTAAAGCAGAGGTTCCCCAACCTTTTTAACATCGTGGACCTCCTACCATGAATCGAGGGTTCTGTGCACCCCAGGCTGGGAGCGCCTGTGTTAGAGGATGGCACGGTGATACAGTGGGTAGCACTGATGCTTCAGAGAGCCAGGCTGTGTCCGTGCGGACTCTGCACGTTCCTCCTGTGACCGCGTGCGTTCCTCCGAGCCATCTCATCCTACCACATCCCAAAGATGTGCGGACTGATACTTCCATTTGCCACTGCATAATTGCCCTTATTGAGGGATAGAATCTGGGGGCAGCGGACTAGCATGTGGGGGAAACATAAAACTGGGATTAACACAGGATAAGTGTAAAGTTGGTAGTGTAGGCTCAATGGGCTGTGGTGCCCACCAACTCCACGACTAAACTGGATCTGTGACCAACGACACAGCCACCAGAGTGAGTCACGTGGCAGGGTAACAGCTAAGCTTCTTGTTTTCTTACTTCATTACACAGTTATGGCTAACAAGACCAGGATTTGTCACCCAGTTCCACCGACCCTAAAGAAAGTTGTGGTCACCCACCTTTTTGAACAGCTGCAGTCTTTCCAGTGATGATATTTCCACCACGTTGATTGCGAAGCTTGTGCTTTAGACTTAGTGACGACAAAGGATCAGTGATGTATTTTTAAGTCAGAATGGTGGGTAAAATGTGGAGTGGAACCTGCAGGTAGGGGTGTGTGTGTGTGTGTGTGTGTGTGTGTATATATAAAAAAAATGTTTTGTAACTTCAAACTATTACACTAATTCAAAGGAAGACACGGGGAGTCCAAAAAGCAGGTGTAACTTCCAGTTTTCTTTAAGCGAGGCACTCACACGTAATGTATTCATACACACACACACACACACACACACACACACACACAAAGGGTGAGGCCCACTCTGGCACAAACAAGGCAAGAAACTGCAGTGTATGTTGGCGATAGTACACCAAACAGTCTAAACTGCAGTGTTACCATCACAAGGATAAAGATTAACTCTATCTCAAACCTACTTGAAAATAGGAAATTGTTGCATGATAAAGAGTGACATCATTGAGGGAAAAAATAAATATTTGTATTATACTGTCTTTTACAACTCCTTGTAAAACAGGTTTTTACATTGAATTGTCCATAGAGCACAATCCTGTCAATAGAAATATGATAACAACCTGATAATCTGCCTCAATGATGTTGGCTGAGATAAACACTGGCCAGAACAGGAGGAAGCTCTCCTAGAAATAAACATAAATGCTGGAAATCTGAAAAAAGTGCAGTACACACTCTCGTCAGATAAAAATCACTCTGGGGAAAGCAGAGGTAAGCATTTAGGGAAAATATCTTTGCTGAGGATTTTCCCAGTTCTGGCAAAAGGCCTTCAATTTGAAACATTAACTCTGCTTCTCATTCCTCAGATACGGCACGACTTACAGAGTTTCCAAGAATGAGCTTGTATTTCAGTAACTCTCAAGTTCTATGTTGGCGTCATGTACACAACCGCGACATTTACAATCTATGCCTGTATACAGAAATTGTTGGAGTGGAATACACAAGATGCATGCGTTTGAGCAGTTCTCCTCATCCCCTGGTGGCCTTTTTCATCCTAGAATAAGCACCAACATACATAATTGGTATGAAAAGCACAGACAAATACAATCCATAGAATTATTGTTCTGCAAGTTTAAATCTCCTCCTTGACTTCTCAATATTCTGAATTTAGTTTAAAATACTAAATTAGTTTAGTTTAGTTAAAGTCTTAAAAGCATTATTAAAACCTAACATTAATACTTGAAGGAGATTAGGGTGACTGAAATCTTTCCTTCCCATCCACAAGGTGCTGGTGGAAGAGATAGGAGGTCATTGAGTTGGTGCCCCCCCAAAGATGACCTCCTTGGAGAATACCTTAGACAGCAGGCAGGGGATATGGAAATAGATTAGGGTGAAACAGAGCCAGAGGACCAGAGGCCATGGCAGGACAAGCCACTGTACCGTCACCAGACATCAGAGGTGGCTAACATAAGAACGTCCTCCCAATGGCTGGAAACGGCAGGGCTGAGGGACAGCACAGAGGCACTGCTCGTGGCTGCACAAGAACAGATGCTGAGCACAAAAGCAAGAGAAGCAGGGGTCTATCACACCAGACAAGACCCAAGGCGCAGACTGCGTAAGGA
The DNA here is from genome assembly GCF_963921235.1 of Mobula hypostoma. Taxonomy (NCBI): domain Eukaryota; kingdom Metazoa; phylum Chordata; class Chondrichthyes; order Myliobatiformes; family Myliobatidae; genus Mobula; species Mobula hypostoma. The sequence continues at coordinate 26,038,000 of NC_086123.1, forward strand.
ATCCACTAAAACTATCCAGCAAGGAGTAGCAGGGTGCAAGATGCAGGCAGGAACAGCATACACTGAACAGCACAAGCAAGTTGCAGGAATTGTGTACAGGAATATCTGCACATAATATAAATATTATATATATGGATTGGACACTCCCAAGTCCAAATGGGAAACACCGAGAAGGTAGTGGAGAACGACAGAGTGAAGATACTGTGGGATTTTCAAATGGAGATCGATAAGCAGGTACTGGCCAACCAACCGACAAAGTAATACAGCACAAGGAACGGAAGAAAGCGATAGTAATAGATGTGGCAATGCCGAATGACGGTAACATCAGGAGGAAAGAGTATGAGGAGCTGGAGGAATAGCAGGGCTTGAAAGAGCAGATGGAAAGGCTGCGGAAGGTTAAAACTGGAGTAATCCCGGTGGTGATAGGAGCACTCGGAGCTGTGACACCTGGACTGGGAGAGTGGCTCCAGCAAATTGCAGGAACAACATTTGATACCTCAGTCCAGTAGAGGAAAATACACATACACATCACCCATAAGGGGTGAGGAAAAGAAGAAAAATCTTATATATACATACATACATACACACACACGAGAGAGAGAGAGAGAGAGAGAGAGAGAGAGAGAACGAGAACACGAACGAACATAGAATAGTACAGCACATTACAGGCCCTTCGGCCCACAATGTTGTGCCAACCCTCAAACCCTGCCTCCCATATAACCCCCCACCTTAAATTCCTCCATATACCTGTCTAGTAGTCTCTTAAATTTCACTAGTGTATCTGCCTCCACCACTGACTCAGACAATGCATTCCACTCAGCAACCACTGAGTAAAAAACCTTCCTCTAATATCCCCCTTGAACTTCCCACCCCTTACCTTAAAGCCATGTCCTCTTGTATTGAGCAGTGGTGCCCTGGGGAAGAGGCACTGGATATCCACTCTATCTATTCTTCTTATCATCTGTACACCTCTGTCATGTCTCCTCTCATCCTCCTTCTCTCCAAAGAGTAAAGCCCTAGCTCCCTTAATCTCTTATTATAATCCATACTCTCTAAACCAGGCAGCATCCTGGTAAATCTCCTCTGTACCCTTTCCAATGCTTCCACATTCTTCCTATTATGAGGCGACCAGAACTGGACACAGTACACCAAGTGTGGCCTAACCAGAGTTTCAAGAGCTGCATCATTACATCACGACTCTTAAACTCTATCCCTCGACTTATGAAAGCTAACACCCCATAAGCTTTCTTAACTACCCTATCCACCTGTGAGGTAGCTTTCAGGGATTTGTGGACATGTACCCCCAGATCCCTCTGCTCCTCCACACGACCAAGTATCCTGCCATTTACTTTGTACTCTGCCTTGGAGTTTGTCCTTCCAAAGTGTACCACCTCACACTTCTCCAGGTTGAACTCCATCTGCCACTTCTCAGCCCACTTCTGCATCGTATCAATGTCTCTCTGCAATCTTTGACAATCCTCTACACTATCTACAACACACCAACCTTTGTGTCGTCTGCAAACTGGCCAACCCACCCTTCTACCCCCACATCCATATATATTTAAATGTACAATCTCGATTCTGATTCAAGTCCTAGAGAAATATAGCATGAAGACCATCTCCTCCATGCTGACCAAAATGTCCATCCAAACTAGTCCCATTTGCCTGTGTTTGACTCCTATCCCTTTAAAGTTTACGCCATGGACCCCTAACATTAACTGAGGAGTCCACGAACTCTAGTTTGGGAACACTTGCTAAACTTTTCCTATCCATAGAGTAATAATATTCAACATTATGCCTCCATGGAGAGTATCCAGTCAACATTTCGGGCCAAGACTCTTCATCATGATCAAGAAAGATCTCAGCCCGAAACATCATCTATTTATTCTCCGCCATGGATGCTATCTGACTTTCTCAGTTCCTCCAGCATCGGCAGAATCTCCTGCTTGACATGGGATTTGCACTGTAAGGATCAGGAGATGGTGTGTGAAAGACAACTCCATCACTTCCTGAACTCTAAGCACTGGGTTGGGAGGGATGCAGAATGCTGTTCATAGACTGCCCAGAGGCTTCTTACAACTGGCACAATGCCACCTTTCACTTCTATGCCCACTGAACTGCAAGCAAAATGAATGATAGGCTGATATGTGCCGGGCTGTATTGTATTTAACATTCCCAGAGAGGAAATGCTTTTAAGCAAGTTGATTTTCATGTCAAAGATTAAGATTTACTGCAACAGAATTGATAACTGATAATATGCTCATTTTAGATCAGTGGTTCCTAACCTTTTTTTATGCTATGGACCAATACCATAAGAAAGGGGTTTATGGACCACTTATGTCTTGTAGTCTAAAAAAAGCAGAATCAGGCAATCTGCCCACTGAGCCTGCTTTGCCATTTCATCCATTTCCCTCTCAACCCCATCCTCCTGCCTTCTTCCCGTAACCTTTCACGCTCTGACTAATCCAGAACCCATCAACCTCCGCGCTACACACCCAAAGGCCTGCCCTCCATGGCCACCTGTGACAACAGATTCCAGATTGACCACCTTCTAGCTAAAGAAATTCCTCTTCAGCTCTGTTCCAAATTGACTCCACTCCTCCCCCCCAGCCCCGCCACCATTCTGATGCTGTGTCCTCTGGTCCTAGACTTCCCCCAACACAGGAAACATTCTCTTCACATCCACTCTATCCAGGCCAATAGGTTTCAATGAGATCCCTCCTCAGTCTTCTAAATTCCTGCCAGTAAAGGCTCGAAGCCAAATGATCCTCATGCAATACGGCTTTCATTCTAGAATCATTCTCAGGAACCTCCTCTGAACTCTGTCCAATGTTAACAGATCCTTTCTTAAATAAGGGGCCCAAAAGTACTCATAATACTCCAACTGAGGCCTCACCAGTGCCTTATAAAGCCTCAGCATTACATCCTTGCTTTTATATTCTAGTCCTCGCAAAATGAATGCAATTCAGATTGAGGACTCCCAAGACGTTTTGCACATCAGATTTTCGAATTTTCTTTCCATTTAGAAAACATGCATGTTGACAGAATAAAAGTAGACTGACCATACACTTCCCACACTATATTCCATCTGCCACTTCTTCCCCCATTCTCCTAATCTGTCCAAGACCTCCTGCAGCCTCCCTGTTTCAACACCACCTGCCCCTCCATCCATCTTCATTATTATCCAAAACCCCAGCTACAAAGCCATCACACCAGCTCTGGGTTTTCCCCATTGGGATTTACTCCTGAAACCTCCCCCACGAATGGGTACAGCCTCAGGTAGCGGAGGTTTGAAATTAAGAGTTTTCCTTCTCCTAGATGAGGGGCTAACCACGACTGACGAGCCCCATCTCCCCGGAGCGACTGGTTTTAAGGTTCCAGTCACCTGCATTTGCCCCTTCTCCTGTCAGTAGAAACAGTTCTGCCGGGCTTAGTAACTAAGCTACACGTGAAGGCCAGAAGCAGGACATAATTGTCACAGGCTATTTGAGATGCACACTAGTGGGTGTTCAATAGGTAGTGGGAGCTTATCCCAACTAACACCCACCCCCCACCCAAGCTATGACAACCAGATTGTAAAACAGATTGAAGTTTTTAAAATGTATGTAGCATCTCACTTGTCATGGACACCAGGGAATTTGCAGCACCTTTTCATAATTAACTTGCAGACGGCTTAACAGATGTTCTTCTTATCTAGGAATGGGGAAAAAAAGACATCCTGCGACTAATACATACACAAATAAAATTTATTGAAAACATTTCTGGGGAAGACATACAGGATGGAACACCAAAGAAGACAAAAACAAAAACAGTGGAAGTAAGTAATTCTGCATGGGCTACACTGAAACCCCAAGCACTGGGTTCCTTACAAAGAAACTGCTTCCATGAACCACCGTTCGCAAACTAACCCCAGCGAGAGCCAGCAAAGCTACTCAGTTAATCGAAGCCCTTGGGTATCCAGTGATAGCTCCGGTTGTACCTTGTTATCAGATGACAGTACAACATTGGATCCACATTTCTGGCTGATAGTCGACACCTTGCTCCTGATAGTACCAGCCCTCAGCATCTCCCTGGATTTACAGAAAGGACCACTTCTTCTCCACCTCCCTCCCCCGCCCAATATACTAATCCGATCCAGCCCTTTTTATCCTCATGTCTCAATTTCACCCCAATCCCAAAAAGGTAAAGGACAATTTAACACCTTCCTCGGCTAGCAGGAAGAAAATTACTGTAACAGTACAGCAGATGAGACAACTGCTTAAGTGGTCCTGTCATGATCAGGCCTAGCCCCAGACTTTTAAAGAATCAGTTATCCTGCTGCCGGTATTAAAATTCCCCTATATAACCTGGTGACTGAACACACTTCTTAGAGAAAAGGTGAGCCATTTCACTGAGGTAGATCAAGAGGAACCTCCAAAGCACTGCTAAGCAGTCCACAATGCTTTATCAATTCAGATACATGAACCCTACTTCAACATGACAGTCAAGAGATAAGAACAGCAGGTGCACTGTTTACAGTAGGTATCTGAGATGGGAACGGTTGCTTCCCCACCATGACCATCACCGTAGCCTACCTGCTTCTATACTAAATTACAGCATTCAAGAGCTGAAAATTAAAATAAAAGTTGAGGTTGGAATTTTGCTTCTCCCTCCACAGATGCTACATAACCGGCTTAATGCTCTCAGCACTTGATTGTCCTCCACATCTGAAGAACCTTGCAAATCGTCACACAGAGCTGGCAAGTCAGGATGTGAATTAAACCAAGTGATCTACTCTTTTCTTGGGTTAGCTCTGCTTACGTCACATGACAAGTCCTCTGGTGTTTACTTTTGCAGTACGTGCTCCAAGTTAACGGAAAGGATTCATGCATTTGTGATTCAAGTGCAGCAAAGTGCTTTAATTCTGCCAGCCTGGGAGAGAAGCTGCACAGAACTAGTTCACAGGTCAGAATTGGCTGTGATCCTTTTGTGCACAATGCAAGGCCTTAACTTTTGAGTACAGAATGCAAGCCTGATTTGTGCAGAATGCAGGCCCGATTCTGCTTGCAGTTACATCTTTATTCAAAATTCAAACATTTCACGTAATAGAATCTGAGGAAATAGCAATTACTTAGTCCATTACCAATGCTGACAACTGGTGCTTGTTTATACAGTAATTATATACTGTATAAACAAATGTATACTTTATACTTCGGTCAAGTACATTTCAAATGGAGAATGCTGTTTGCATGGCTTTGCACACAGCAAACAGCTTGTGAAATGCCCTTGGCACTCAGTCCATGATCTACATCTCGTTGTAGAAACCACTGCTGCTTATAGAAGAATTATGAAAGGTCCCCTCCCGGCAAACAGTGGAGCCTCTTGCTTTCCCTGACAAGTATAATACATTAGAGAATGGGGGCTACCTGCACAAGACCAAGATGGCAAACAGCCATAGTCAACTTCTCTCATATTTAAAAGAAAACCCTGAAAAGTGATTAAATTTATTTTTTTTAAACCAGAAACTTTGTTTGAGGGGTGACCCAATACTTTGAATAACCCGAATCGAGTCACAGAACCGCACTCCCTTCCCCACACCTTCGAAGTGTCACATGCAGAGATCACATAAACTCCTCGCCAGCGGCCGCCCTGGAAACCCGATTCCACGGGTCCCTCTAAGAGACGGGGCTGAACAGTTCTCCCTTCACGATCCTGCGTTTCAGTTCATTCCACAGGAGCTGCCGTTCCCGCTGGGTTCCCGCCACCATGCCCTTGTTTTCCTGGGCGCGCCTGGACAGGTAGGGAATAACTTCCTCCACTGGACCGTAGGGAACGTACTTGTACACAGGGTATCCAGCATGGCCTGTGAGGGAGAGATAGAGGGTTAGCCTATAATACGGTTCCAAAGCCACAGTTTAACACTTCTCACATTATTGGCAGCACTTCATTCAGAATCAACTAAACCTGGCAAAGGAAATGCCTTAAGTTTTTCAACGTATCAATCCTGGATGCTGGAACAGGCCCCTGCAAATATCACGGACACACAGACCCAACAGGAAATCTGGCCAAAACTGAAATTAAAAGAGACCCTATATGGTGTTGTGTGACACTGAAGAGACTTGGGGTATCTGTTACGAGAATATTACCTGGACTGAGGAAAAAAAGATTTGCATAACATCATTCTCGCCCTCAGGCCTGCATTGGAATATCAGGCTAGATCTAATGGATCCATGTTATCAGCTTAGGTCCATGTGCACAAGTTTCTAGGGTAGGTGTTGAACCGACAACCTACAGAGTTACAGTAGGAGGCCAGGTCATTAACATCTGAGCTATACGAAAGTTTGCATTACCCAATAGTGGGTTGTAGGTTCACAGATTTACAGCTTACATACCAAGAGGGAAACTGATCTGATCAGACATGCCCAGCAACTGGCCGAAGTAGATTTTCCTCTCTGATGGATGAAGGCCCAGATCATGCATCCTAGGAGGAAAACAACTTGGAATTAGGAACTAACGGATGGGTACACACCAGCATAGCGAGCTCCAGTTTCTGGAGAAGCTGCATGCACTGTGGCTTTACAATCTCCAAAGATTCCCTCCAACCACTGACACTTTGATTATAGATTCCATTAGCCAAAATCATGGGTGCACTGCCAATTTTACATCACAGCCTAAAGCATCACACACAATGTGAACACACAGCAACAAGAATGGCAACACGAGGAAGTGCAAGCTGAAAATATATATTTTTCACATTTACCCAGGGAGAAGTACCAAGGAACGGCAATGAAAGATAAATCTCCAGCAATAACTACGCTGCCCAAAGCAAACACCACGAAGGTCTCGCTCCAGGCAAGAGCTGGAATTCCATTGGAAACAAGGTGGGGCAGCGGAAACCTGATTGGAAGAGGACTAACCAATCAGGAGGGATGGACGATGGGGGTATAATACCATCGGACTAGACATGCCCAGGCATCGTCCCTGATAAAGATGGCAGAGTTTGCCAGCAAGAAGTCAATTATAAATCAATACCTGTACCTGACTGGAAGCCTGAGAATTTTTATTTGTCAAACACTACTTGTTCTTGAAAGCTCCTGTAGAATTGTGTAAAGGTTAGCGGGGGAAAAAAAACTATATTTAGAGATAGAGTACAGTTACAGGCCCTTCCAGCCCAACAAGTCTGCGCCACCCAATTACACCCATGTGACCAATTAACCCAATAACTCTGATATCTTTGGAATGTGGGAGGAAACACACATAGTCATGGGAGAGATTGTACAAATCCCTCACAGAGAGTGGCGGAATTGAAACCGTGTCAGGGGCTCTACAATAGGGTTACGCTAACAGCTATGCTACTGAGCCGGCCGAATTTTAATCACGTCACCACAGCACATGAAGAATGAGACTGCACAAAGGGAGAGGGTGGGTACAGTGCTTTCAATGGAAAAAGAAAGCATGCGGGTTGTTCTTTTAAACAAAAGAGGCAGAGTGGAGATCCTTTGGATGTTTATAATTGTAAAAACGAGCTGAGAGGATCAACAACCACGGAACACAACTTTTGTCTCAGAAAACAGATGCAACAAGTTGAAAGGAGTTGAACAAAGGTCTTGGCACTGTGGGAGTGGTAAGGGTCTGGCAGAGATTGTGTTGCCCTTAAGGCATTTATTTGACTTTGTTGGGTCTACGCTTTAAAGGATTTGATTGTAACTATTTCCTAGTTAAAGTTAAAGGTTGATTATTAAATGACAGTATCACAAAGGTAAATTCATTGTCTGCGGTATATCGCGGCCGGTGATGATGTCACCTCCGGTTTCGCCGCGTCCCGGTTCGGAGAGGGTGCAAAGGTGGGTGCCATGCGTGCAGCATGATCGTGAAGAGCTCCGTTTCTACCCACAAAGAAACATTATAGAAGTAACGCCGTAAGTTCTTAAGAATATATTTGAAGTAAAAATATTAATGCGGTTTCTGTTAAGGAAGCAGCGGTTGGGGCGGGGCGCGTGCCGGCTTTTCAATTTCAAACGTGGGGTGGGCTCGGTCCCAGCGGCGGTTTGACGGGACCCCCTTGCCCGCTACTCGGGGTGGCTGCAGACACTCGCTAAAAGAAAAGAGCGCGCCTGGTCTCCAGAATGAAACAGACGCTGTATATGTTTGTATTTTTTTATCAACAGTTTTCACCATACAATGTTAATGTGGAAGAGTGAACAGTAAATGGTTAACCTTACTACGACTCTGTCTTCATTGGCTCCGGTTTAACTTGGTGTTTGGTCAGAGTTTCAACACACTGCACGAGAACACTATAGAGATATCAAAAGGTAGCCCTCACCACAATTCAAGTATTTGAAGGGATAATCTGCACAGACCAGCAGTGAATTGGGTCTAACTAGCTCTCTTTCACAGCTGGCATGGGCACGAGGGGAAGAACAGCCAAAACTTGATGCATAAGCTGTGATGATCCAATGGCCAATATCTGCGATCTGTAGTGAGGTGTCCAGAGAGAACACACCCTGAAAAAGCCAATGTCAATGTGGCTGAAATGCCAAGAATCTCCCGTTCCACTGGAGGTCAAATCATGTTGGGCACAGATAAAAATAATCCCACTCCGTTTGCATGTTATGAATGCAAGTCGTGTTACTTAAAGACAGGATGCCCACAAGGGTCTGTAGCAGAATAAAGGTTGGGATTCCTTGCCTAGAGGCAAAGGAACCAGAAGGGGTGGGGGTGGGGATACAGGCAGATCAAATTTTTCAGCCATCAAGTCTTCAATTCATGTTGTATGTGATTCTGGGTTCTGATTACTCCTTTTTTAAAATTGCTCTTTTGCGCAATTTTGATTGGGTTGGACAGGCTCTATGGCCTACACTCAATGAATGACACAGCACTAAACTGAATTGAACTGAACATTCCTGGACAGCTTCTGTGGTTTGAAAATTAATATTCTGCATGCCATTCTCTTGTTTTTTTTTTGCAGTTTGCCTGATTCGTTCGGTGCTCTTTTTTTGCAATTTGGGTGTTTGGTGTTTCCACGGTGGTTCTTTGTTTCGTGGCTGTCTGGGGGAAGACAAATCTCAGGGTTTTATATTGCATATATATTTTGATAATAAATGTGCTTTGAATCTTCAAACTTGCCTCAGCGAAGAACGGAAAAGAAGAGGGCACAATATATCAATCACATATTTTACACGATCGCCAGAACAGAGGGGTGTTAGCTCAGCAGCAAAGCAATGGAGGAGGATTTATTGCACGATGAAGTTAGAGCACCTGCGTGGCTCACAGCCATACCTCTGCAGCGTGTAGGTGACCGTCTGCTCATTGTGGGACGCCACCATCACACTGGCCTGTCTGCTCCCTTTAATTTCATCCAGGATGTAATCCAGGCACCTGCAATGCGAGAAGAGCAGGAGCCTCAGAAAACCGGGAGACACGGACACACGGGCAACAGAAGTTACATCACCACCCCAAAACTTCAGTTGGTGGCGGGCTACAGTGAAGTTTGATTCTACCCGTTCGAGATGGAAACCTGTGTTTTTTTTTTTTGGATCGCCAGCTTGCAGCCCACACTGTGAAAGCATGAAGGGGGAGGCATGGAAGCTAGGCAGAGGGATGTCAGCCCTTTACTGTGCTCCATTTATAACCCCATGGACACCCGGCACTGCCTTTCTGGTTAATGATTTTTATTTTTTATTTAGAGATACAGGTGGAACATGCCCCTCTGGTCCAATGAGCTACAGGCCTATTTAACACTAGCCTAATCACCCAACAACTTACAGTGACTACACAACCTACTAACCTGCATGTCCATGGTCTGTAGGAGGAGATCGGAGCACCCAGAGGAAACCCACGAGGCCACAGGGAGCACGTACAAATTCGTTACAGGTAGTGCTGGAATTGAACTCCGAACTCTGACCCCCCCCCCACCAAAGCTGCAACAGCGTCGTGCTGACCGCTACGTCACCATGGCGCCACGATGATGGAATTCGGTTTCCAGCCCGAAAGCTGGGCGGTACGGATGAACCCGCCAAAGGGGCTGCAGTTACCACCCCAGCTTCAGCTGACAGTTTCTTTGAATCTGAGAGTACAACAGCATTGTCAGGAGAGGCAGGACATATGCCACCAGCTAAGGAAATTCATGAACTAGCCTGACTGCCTGTTAGTGATTACGGAGAATTTCTAAAAAAGAAATGGCACTATCACCCATCGATTTACCCAGAGGATCTTCTCTCTGTGGGGCCAAAAGCAATTTCAGCTCTCCTCCTCCTCTGATTAATGAACATACACAGACAATACCTGTGGTACATAGCATTCGTTGTCTCGTAGTTTTCGTTGATGGGATCTTCGTATCCTATCTCTTTAGCACGCTTTCGTTCCTGGTCCATGTATGCTCCCCTCACCAGCTTTGCCCCAAAGTGCCAGGCTTCTCGGCGAGACAACTCCACGTCCACTGTCACATTATCATAAGCATCCTGGGAGCAGGCGGGAAAACAAGGACAGTGGATAAAGCATCACGGCCGGCCCTTTTCGCACAGTCAGTATGGATTAAATAAGGCACTGGATGTTAATTCAGTGACACAATTAGTCCTGTGCAGTGAGTTTCTCAACTGCTCCCCCGCCAACCCCTGTGATCTCTGCAACCTTCCCTTCCACCATGTGCTCATCCAGTCCAACCTATCCTTCCTGGGGGAACACGTCTTTGCCATCATCTTGTGCCACATGGCTTCCACGTCAGTTCTCAAGCTTCCCTCTGAGGACCCCACTTACTCGCTTCTCCCGCCACACCATGCTTTCCCCAATGACCATCTCGTCTAACAATCAAATTCCCAGCTCTTTACTTCACTCTCTCCTGGTTTCACCCTTCACCTACTACCTTGTACTTCTTCCCCCCAGTCCTGATGAAGGATCGCGGCCTGGAACATCGACTGTTACTCCATAGGTGCTGCCTGACCTACAGAGCCCCTCCAGCGTTTTGTGTGTGGTGCTTTGGATTCCCTGCAACTGCAGATTTTCTCGTGTTTGTGAACCTCTCTATCTATTTCAGTGACTCAAGGGATTATGCAGATGCTGGAAATCCAAAGCAACGCGCACACGAATTGCTGGAGGACCTCAGCAAGTCAGGCAGTGTCTATGGAGGGGAACAGACAGTCAGTGTTTCGGGCTGAGACCCACTGCCAGTCTCGAAGGGTCCTGGCCCGAAATGTCAACTTTTTAATTCCTCTCCATTGACGCTGCCTGCCCTGCTGAGTTTCTCCAGCATTTTGTGCATGTTGTTCATTTCATTGGGCAGTTAGCAGCCAATCACATTGATCCATCAGGGAGTCACACGTCGCTAAACCAGGCAGAGCTATCTCTCAGGTTTCGTCCCCTTAAAACCATTAGTGAACAAAATCGCTCTTTATAACAGCACAGTAGTTCATGTTCTGGAACGCTATTCCAGGTATTTTAATTAAACTCCCAGCTACAGTGAAGGGATTAGAATACCCTCCCCAGATCAAAGCCGATAATTTAACCATTGCAGCACTGTACCCCTACAATGACCATGCTGGATAGGTATGGGGGATGGCTTCCTTCTGTCAATCTCTTTTGTGCATGTATGTAATGATGAAAGTATAAGCCATCAGCATATTGTGCTGTGCAGTACCGTACCCACAAATTAATCCACACACCCAACAATTCTCTGGATGCTTCCATCTCCACCACTGTCGATTGCCTCCATGGTTCACATCCCTAGCCGGTGTCCTGATGCTGTAAGCTGTAGTCACACCCTAGCGCTAGGTAACTTCATGCAGACTGGCACAGCTCCCAGAAGTTGATACATTGAAGAGGCCTCAGAAGTCCTATCTGAAGCTGACCGCCTGTCTCCTAGGGGTCTTGGGGTGTTGAAGGTCGGAGTTTAATTCAGTCTGAAAGGAATCTTTGAACATCCGCCCTGTGCAATGCGTGGGTTTTGCCCGGGTGCTCTGGTTTCCTCCCACAGACCAAAGATGTATTGGGTAGGATAACCGGTCATTGTGAATTGTCCCATGATTATGTTAGAGTTAATCGGGGTTGCTGGGGCGGTGTGGCTTGAAGGGCAGGAAGGACATTTTCCAAGCTGTATTGCTAAAGTAAAATAAAAATTTAAGATTTCATAATGTGGACGGGGAGCCGGGAGTTGCTGGCCGACGCTTATCGCTGTTTGAGGCAGCTGCCGGAGAGCGACCCGACTGTCACGTTTCTCACGGTACAAACACGTTTGTGATTCACATGTACATTGGCTGTAGAGCTCGCAAGGTACACTGCAGTCACAAAAGGTACGAGATAAGGACAAGTCGCCATTCTGCTCCCCTCAAGTCTTGCCCATTGCCAAGCTGGGCATTTTACTATTGTCGATCAACATGATCGTCACCGCACAAGAACCAGGCAGTTCCTTTGGACATCAGAAAGGCCTGCACCAGAGGCCTTGGAGAGGGTCAGGAAACAGAAGGTTCTGAACAGTAGGAAAGGGAAACCTGGGATGCAGCTTCTGAGCCTACCTTCAGGTAGCACTGGTAGGTGTTGAAGATGACGGGTTTCTCCGTGTTGAACTTGCGTTGCATCTCCAGGGTCAGCCTGCTGATCGCTGGCTGGAAATAGGTCTGCTCGGCGTCAACCATGAGGCACACACCCATCTCCATGGCTTTCTGTAGTAGGCACAAAAGGTTCATTATTGTTGACCCTGTCCCAAAGTGCTGCTACATTTCCAACTGACTCCTGAGCCCAACTTTACCGGTGCCACAGCAAGGGTTGCCGACTGTCCCGTATTAGCCGGGACATCCTGTATCCATACGGGACCACCCTTGTCCCGTATTTCCCCCGCTAACGTAGAGCATTCCTATGAAACCTTTCACGCCGAAATGGCGTAAAGCAAAGAACCAGTTACCATTAATTTATATGGGAAATATTTTTCAGCATTCGTAGACCCAAAAAATGACCTACCAAATCATACCAAATAACAAATAAAACCTAAAATAACACTAACATACAGTAAAAGCAGGAATGATATGGTAAATACACAGCCTATATAAAGTAGAAATAATGTATGTACAGTGTAGTTGGGAAGATTAAGCCAAAACCGATTTGTGGAAAAAAAATTGGCACGTCACACATGCGCACACAGGTGCCCGCGCAAGGCTTCATGGTCATGGTAGTCTTTTTCGGGGTAAACACAAGTGTCCTGTATTTGACTGCTACTTTTCTCCCTTATTTGGGAATGAGAAAGTTGGCAACCCTAGCCACAGGGCCTTTTAGTGTCTTCTCTCACTAATCGTAGCAATTGGTTTACTGAGATCAGGTACAAGCTTCGTGAAAATGAACATTTCCGGGCATCAGAAATATAGTCACATGTCCAGGGATTTATAAAGTCAAAGGGACCTGTATAAGGATGGCCACAGGCAAGTTCCCCAGCATATGATAGTCCAAAAAACTATAGTCTGCCACAAGCAAGACTGCCCAGCGGCCAAACATTTTAATTCCCATTCCAACTTGGCAGTCAATGGCCTCCCCCTTGGGCCAAAATGAGGCCACTTTCAGGATGGATAAGTAACAGGTTCTCTCTGGCTGGTCTCCAACCTAATGGCATGAATATTGATTTCTCCTTCTGGCAAACAGACTTCCCCCCCCACCCCCTCCTCTGTTCCCCATTCTGCCCTTCTACTTCTTCTCACCTGCCTATTACTTTCCCCCTCTCCCCAGATCCACCCCTCCTTCCCTTTTCTCCTATGGTCTACTCAATCTCCCATCAGATTCCCTCTTCTCCAGCCCTTGATCTTGCCCACCCACCTGGCTTCGCCTATTACCTTCTAGCCAACCTCCTTCCCTTCCACACATCCCCAATCTTTTTTATTCTGGCATCTTCCCCCTTCCTTCCAAGTCCTAAAGAAGGGTCTCAGCCCAAAACGGTGACTGTTTATTCATGTCCATAGATGCTGCCTGACCTGCTGAGTTCCTCCAGCATTTTGTGCGTTACAATAGGACATACATTTAAAATATGAATGGAAAGGGTGTTGCCCTTAAGGCATTTATTTGACTTTGTAACTATTTTCTAGTTAAAGTTAAAGATTGGTAATTAAGTTACAGTATCACAAAGGTAAATTCATTGTCTATGGTATATTGCGGCATGTGATGACGTCACCTCCAGTTTTGCCGCGTCTTATGTGTAACCTCCGGTTCAGAGAGGGTGTGAAGGCGGGTGCCATGCGTGCAGCATGATTGTGAAGAGCTCCGTGTCCACACACAAAGAAACATTATAGAAGCAATGCCGTAAATTCATAAGAGTGTATTTTAGGTAAAAATATTAACGCGGTTTCTGTTAAGGAAGCGGCGGTTGGGGCGGGGCGCGTGCCGGGTTTTCAATTTCAAACGTGGGGTTGGCTCGAGCCTGATGGTGGTTTGACACGACCCCCTCGCCTGCTACTCGGGGCAGCTGGAGCCACTCGCTAAGAGAGCACGCCTGGTCTCCAGAATGAAACAGACGCTGTATATGTTTGTATTTTTTTTATCAACAGCTTTCACCATACGACGTTAATGTGGATGAGTGAACAGTAAATGGTTAACCTTACTGCGACTCTGTCTTCATTGGCTCTGGTTTAACTTGGTGTTTAGTCAGAGTTTCAACACACTGCACGAGAACACTACAGTGAAAAGGTGAAATCATTAGATGTTTCGACAAGTGGTACGATGGTTTCGCGATCAAGCATCAAGTCACTTGCACTCAGCGCCAAGAGCAGTAGGATGTCAACAAGTGTGGCTGCCTCGCAGGAGCTAAAGCAGAAGCCGCCAAGGTGCGAGCGTCATACGCTAACCAAGAAGCAAAACTGAAAATGGAAAAAGCTGCCAGAGAAGCAGAAAACCAGTTGGAAAAGGCAAGGGTAGATACAGAGTTAGAAGTGCTGACACTACAACGAGAAGCTGATGCTGCCGCGGTGGAAGCACAAGTGTTAGAAAACCCTGAAGAAATGCACGTTCCAGACGAAACAGGAAAATCTGTGTCAGAAAGAGACAAATTGGAATGCACCAGTGAACATGTCCAATCTCAAACTGACCTGCAGGTTCATTGCCCCTCTCCATACTTGCCTGTTGGCGTCCCATCTCATGTGAAATCACAGAGAAGCTTCGTTGCATCGCGTCCACCTGGGGAAGACAACTCACAATTGCACCTTGCCACAAATTCAAGTATGAAAGGGCTGACTACGAATACTTCCCGACACCAAACTTACCAGATCCGGCGAGATCAGCGACAAAGGCTGAAGTCAGAACATCAAGTCACATCATGAACGTACACACTCGGTCATATGTCCCCCAGCTAGCACACCACCTGCAGCAGAACCCTTGGCACAGTACTGAGCACGACGAGACCTCGTCAATTCAGGACTGTACCAGTTTGACGATAAGCCTGAAAATTACCGTGCATGGTACTCCTTATTCACCAGTGCCAGCGGCGGAGTCCAGCTCACAGCAACCCAAGAGTTGGACCTTATGACTAAATGGCTGGGAAAGGAATCAAGTGAACAGGTGAAACGCATACGCTCAGTGTACGTCAACAACCCCAAGCTAGCCTTACACAAAGCATGGGAGAGACTACGGGACTGCTATGCGGCCCCTGAAATTATTGAGAAGGCACTGTTTCAACGGCCGCACAATTTTCCTCGGGTGTCAGCCAAGGACCACACTAAATTACGAGGACTCGGAGATTTACTCATGGAGATTCAAAGTGCTAAAGAAGACGGCTATTTAACTGGCCTGTGGTATCTGGATACCTCACGCGGAGTTGGACCAATTGTGGACAAGCTTCCATTTGGGCTGCAGGAAAGATGGGTGTCTATTGGCTCAGAGTACAAGGAAGAGAACGGTGGTCGATTCCCTCCCTTTGAGTATTTTAGTAGGCTTGTGTGCAAGGACGTGAAGAGGCGAAATGACCCTAGCTTCATGAATCAAGGCAGCACCACCACTCACACCAACCCAGTCAAACCCATTTCGAACAATTTTGTCATCATTAAACTCGTCTCTGTGCATAAAACGGAAGTCTTTGCAATCAATGATGACTCTTGCAAGAATTGTCCATTGCACAACAAACCCCACTTCCTCAAAAAATGCAGAATGTTTCCAAACAAACCCTTTGACGAAAGAAAGGTCCTTCTCAAGGATAAAAGAATATGTTTTAAGTGCTCTTCCTCTACCTCCCACCTCGCTAAAGAGTGTACATTCTCCGTAAAGTGCTCGGAATGTAACAGCACTAATCACGATGGAGCCATGCATCCCGGCCCGTCACCGCAAACTGCCAAGGCTCCTCCACTCCCACAAGAGGATGGCGGACTGGGAGATACAATTATTGTCAGCTTGAGCTGCACAGAAGTTTGCAGTCCAGGTCCGTCGAGCCATTCGTACTCAAAGATCTGCCTCACTAAGGTATACCCTAAGGGAGGCAAAGACAAGGGCATCGAAGCCTATGTAATTCTGGACGGCCACAGCAACCACTCACTAGCGAGACCATAGTTCTTCGAGTTGTTCAGCGTAAAGGGTAATCCATTCCCATACTACCTCAGTACTTGCTCTGGCATCGCAGAAACCTATGACAGGAAGGCCAAAGGCTTCCAGCTCGAGTCGCTGGATGGCAAAGTCGTCATCAGTCTCCCTCCACTCATAGAGTGCAATGAGATCTTGAATAACCGATCCGAGATTCCAACGCCAAGCGCAGTGCTGCAACAGCCCCATCTCCACCACATTGCCAAGCACATCCCAGAACTGCATCCAGAAGCAGAAATACTCCTGCTACTCGGAAGAGATGTTCTTAAGGTGCACAAAGTCAGGCAGCAGGTCAATGGACCACACAACGCCCCCTTCGCCCAACGTCTGGATCTGGGCTGGGTGGTGATAGGAGAGGTAATTAAGTTACAGTATAACAAAGGTAAATTCATTGTTTATGGTATATCGCGGCATATGATGACGTCACCTCCGGTTTCACCGCGTGCTATGTGTAACCTCCAGTTCGGAGAGGGTGTGAAGGTGGGTGCCATGCGTGCAGCGTGATCGTGAAGAGCTCCGTTTCTACCCACAAAGAAACATTATAGAAGCAACGTCGTAAGTTCATAAATAGTAAAAACATTAACGCGGTTTCTGTTAAGGAAGCGGCGGCTGGGGCGGCGTGCGTGCCGGCTTTTCAATTTCAAGCACGGGGTCGGCTCGAGCCCGGTGGCGGTTTGACGGGACCCCCTTGCCCGCTACTTGGGGTGGCTGGAAACACTCGCTAAAAGAAGAGAGCACGCGTGGTCTCCAGAATGAAACAGACGGTGTATATGTTTGTATTTTTTTATCAACAGTTTTCACCATACGATGTTAATATGGAAGAGTGAACAGTAAATGGTTAACCTTACTATTACTGTCTTCATTGGCTCCGGTTTAACTTGGTGTTTAGTCAGAGTTTCAACACACTGCACGAGAACACTATAGAAAGACTAAAGAAAACTAGATCGGACAGGCTACCTTTCCTTGCTGAAAGTGGGTGGTGAGTATTTGGAACGAGCTGCAAGAGGAGATGGTAGAGGCAAGTCCAATTAGGGCTTATTTAAAAGAGATTTCGATAGGGAAGTTTTCTAGAGCAGGGAAATGGAATTTGCTCAGTTAAGACAGTTTTGTCAGCACAGACAAGTTGAGCCGAAGGGCCTGTTTTCCAGGCTATATATGTTAAGACTTTGTTCTTTTGAATAAAAGACACTGCAATTTAGATACCCATGCTTCACAATAAAATTCCTTCCCTGATTTTATCCCTGGCACCAAAGACTTGATTGGGGCCTTCAGAAAGGGTAAGATGAGGGAAAACACACCAGTCATCATTAGGGATCCGAAGTGGAAAGAGTGAGCAATTTCAAGTTCCTGGGTGTCACCACCTCTGAGATTCTATCTTGGGTCCAACATATCGATGCAGCTACAAAGATAGTATAACAGCAGCTACATTTCATTAGGCTTTTGAGGAGATTTGGTATGTCACCAAAGGCACTCGCAAATTTCTACAGATGTACCATGGAGACCATTCTAACTGGCTGTATCACTGTCTGGTGTTGGGGGTGGGGAGGGGTGCGGCTACTGCACAGGATTGAATTAAGCTGCAGAAAGTTGTAAAATGAGTCAGCTCCATCATGGGCACTGGCCTCCGTAGTATCAAGGACATCTTCAAGGAGCAATACCTCAAAGGTGGCATCCATTATTAAGGATCCCATTACCCAGGACATGCCTTCCTCTCATCACTACCATGAGGATGGAGGTACAGGAACTTGAAGGCACATACTCAGCAATTCAGGAACAGCTTCTTCCCCTCTGCCATTCAATTCCTGCATGGACATTGAACCCATGAACACTACCTCACTACTTTTTTTAAAATTTCTATTTTTGCACTACTTACTTACCACGTGGCCAAGTGGTTAAGGCGTTCGTCCAGTGATTTGAAGGTCGCTAGTTCGTGCCTCGGCTGAGGCAGCGTGTGTGTCCTTGAGCAAGGCACTTAACCACACATTGCTCTGCGACGACACCGGTGCCAAGCTGTATGGGTCCTAATGCCCTTCCCTTGGACAACATCAGTGGTGTGGAGAGGGGAGACTTGCAACATGGGCAACTGCTAGTCTTCCATACAACCTTGCCCAGGCCTGCGCCCTGGAAACCTTCCAAGGCGTAAATCCATGGTCTCATGAGACTAACAGATGCCTACATTTACCACACATAAAGATATATATAGATACACACACAGTAATTATTTTTCTATTGTTATGCATGCATTCTACAGCTGCCGCAAAGACAAATTTCATGACATATGCCAGTGATACTAAACCTACTTCTGATTCTTCCTACCTTTGCCAGAATATCCATTCTCTGCAGCATCCTTTTCATCTGCAGCTCTTCCTCCTCTGTGAACTTCAGGAGGAGTGGTTCAACCTTGCCTGTCTGCAAAAACACCACAGATATTACCTCTGCCCCTCCCCAGAAACACCCATTCTTCCTCAATGCAAGTTACCCAGAACAAATGCACAGTAAAGTGAAGCAATTCTGCAGCACCCAGCCTAGCTGGTCAAAGCACAGCGACCAGTTGTGGAATGAAGTGGGAGGCCCAGAGCCCGAAAGAGTACTGGAGCCCTGAGTTTGGAGACCACAGCGACAGGGAATAGCAAAGGCAAGAAGAAATCAAACACAAGAACGAAAATCTGACTAAAACTTGGTTTCGGTTGTCAATCTTGTCTCAAATGTCGAAAGGCGATTGTTGTTAGAAGGTCAGTAAGGAAGGCCTCAGGTAAATAAATACATCCCAAATTTATTTACTCTAACCATCATTTAGTCTACATGAGCTGTTCAGGCAATTCTGTTGGACTGGTGCAAATTTATACCTACTTCAAATCAAACCAAATTTAGGAGTGCTTGAAGGAAAATTGTGATGGGCATTTGATTTTGCATTCAAAACGAAGACCAGCCAGGGAACTGGAGTGAAAATAAGCAAAGTGAATGCAGAGACAACTGAAGAAATCTAAAGGGTATGGAACAGCACTATTCAGGCATTGGTTTTGAAGAGCAAATAACCCTATGTTAACTACAAAGCCTACTGGGATTTGGTCCCCTCTACTTGTTGATTTGTAAATTCAGAGGTTGTCAAAGGCCACCAACTTGCCTTGTCCAGTATCAAGACATGGGAAAGAGGTGACCTGGAGGCCTGGGGAACTTTTGCCAAGAAGATTCTGGGCCCAGGAAAATGCACGTCCAACATTCGTGACTGCTCTTACCTACTGTTGGCTTAAAATATGAAAATTCAGACTATTCTCCTTCCGTTTTAAAGTCAAAAATATTTTTGCTTGTTCCCTTGAAAATTGTTCTAAATACTGACAACACTGGTGACCATATTACCTTCATAAATATTACTATTCTTTCAAAAATAATCTGAACGTAATACTGGTCCTTGTCAAACTTTTGTTCAATTTCACCGAATAGTGTTATGACCACTATTACTTAGATGCTCCATCTTACAAATACAACACTGATTCATCATAACCTGAAGACAAATCCTCCTCCATCAGAATTAATACATGCTGTGTGGGACGCGCCTTACAGTTAATGATATCTTTACCATTATTAATACACAATATTCCCAAATATTTATACCCATGAACAGGTATGCGTCGCTTAACGCCCACGATACGTTCTGTGAAATCGAACGTTATGTGATTTGGACGTTGTGCGAACACCATTAGATACTTAGCAAACCTATATGGAGTACTGCAGTGCACCTGAATTGACTAAATCCATGTCATTAGCAATTTCTCCATATCCGATTATAGGTCCCTCTCGCGTTTTTGTCAGCCTTGTAGTTTTCAGTGAAGCTGATCCTTTAACAGCTTCGAGAATTTTTTTCTGTTTTTCAGGATCGTCGTGATTGTCGAGTGCGACATGCCTAAATCCCGAGCAATAGCATTCACTGGTTTTTCACCTTCATATTGTTTAATAACCTTTTGTTTTACTTCCAAATCAATACTTCTCCTTTGCCTCCTGCTGCTGCTATCACTAGGAGTGGTTTTGCTGCGTTTGGAACTCATGATGTACTTTATGGTAATATTTTCCAAAGAAAATTAAACAGAGAGATAACCCTACTACACTCAAGAGACGCACGATACATGAGATTGATTACGTCCGCTACGTCACGTTCTCTGTTCGGGACTATGGACGTATATGCGACCGGACGTTGTCCAAATGAATGTTAAGCGGCGCACACCTGTATTCATATACCATACAAAATAAGCCCCATTATCTAGACACATCCAGCAATCTAAAGATATCCCACACAAAACTCTGCGCTTAGGATTTCTACCTTCAGATTTGGAAACACGAAGAGCTTGGCAACTTTCGTTCGGTTGTCGATCAAATTGTTCCAGTCCAGGAAGTCCACAGTGCTGAAAACAAAGAAAGAGGAAATAAGGGTTAATAATATGCTGTTGGCCATACCCAGGCCAAATCAGTCTTGCAAACCAAGATTAAAGGACATGCAGGTCTTTAACTTCCCCATAGGAGATGGTCCTCTTTCGACCAGATCAATTTCCATAATTCGCAGCCTTCTCTGCTGCACGTTCTTCTAATGACACAGGGCATAGTTATTCAGCCCACTGAGTTCATGATAGCTTCTCAGGGACCAATCCCATTTCCTCTTCTCTTGTTAACATAACAATTCTCTCACACAAGCCTATCAACTGCCCTTAGATTCTTTTTGCCAAATGACCTACCAACATTTGTTTCGAAACCAGAACGCTCAAGGGAAAACTCACGAGGTCACAGGATAAACATCTTTTCCTGCAAGTTCCAGCAGTGGTTAGCAGATATCAGCAATGGGGCATCCATGTAGAAGATTAATGACTGAAGCATGGAAGAAAATTGGGCGATGTGGAATCAAATCAGACACAAAAGAAATAGAAAAGACAAAAAAATGACTGAATAATGAAAAAAAAACCACGAAAGAAAGAAAATCAAAATTTTAAAGTAAATAATCTCTAAAATCCACTTAGCACCTGTAGCATTGAAACTCCAGAGATTTAGCAATAAAGACCATAATACATACGAGCAGAATTCAGCACTTTAAGTTGCTCCGCCATTCCATCGTGGCTCGTGCCTTCTCCCCACAAGCTCTGACGCTCTTACTCATCACAAACGTATCAATCTCCATTTTAAATACACTCAACCACGTGGCCTCCACTGCCGTTACTGGCAATGAATTCCACAGATTCACCACCTTCTGGCTAAAGATTATCATAACAGTGTTCCCCCTCATCCCTGCCCTAGAGTTAACTCCTTCTATTTTAAATTGTGCCCTCTGGTCCTTAGACTCCACCGCTATAGGAAACAAACTCTCTCTATTTAGGCCTTTCAATATTCAATAGAATTTTTAAAAGGATAAGATAAAACTCAGCGCATGCCAGAGACACAGAAAGACAGAGCACTAATATCGACGTACTTACACTTGAGTTGCTCTACCTTCCTCAGATAAATGTCAATTACTGCGGCAGCTTCCTGGAAGATCAGAGACGACCCGCCATTTACACCGGTACAATCATCAGAGGAGCGCAAACCGCCCACCAGCTCTTTGCAATTCACCGGGTATTTCTCCACGTTTCAAGTTTGGGGAGAGTTTGCACTCCGACAACAGACATCAGAAGCTCACTGTTCCCCTGGTACCAAAGACTTGGGCATCATAAAATCGCTTGTGACAAAAACTCATAATAAATGCAGTTTAAAAAAGAAACTCTGCGGCAGGCCGCTTTGTTAAATTTTTAACACAGCCAGTGGGTTCCCAGATGGTGGAAGCTGCACAGCAGATGTCACCCAAATCCACTGTGTCCTCCAACTGCAGAGTAACTACGAGAGGTTCACCAATTACAAAAACTCAGTGCAGCAACCCTCAAAAGCAGGGGTACTTTAGTAAGAGGGGTGGAGGTCAGGTTGGGGTGTTGAGGAATAGGGTGAGGTTATCACATGCAGGAGTGTAAATGACCATCATGTTAATAGAGTTCGACCATACCTGTCAGAATACCTGGATTCTGATTGGATGAGGATACCCCTTTACGCTGGAGGAACCCCTCAGGCAACTGATTGATAAAACTCGCCCATGCATTACACTTCCTGCACTCGAAAAATCACATGTCCCCCACCAGCGGCTTTTGCTTATGTCCCAGACAGGATCTGAGTAATTAATCTTAATGTCAGCGCTGGAGGGCTACCACCCAGAAAACGGCCAGAGAACAATCTGGAAAAGCAGAGGATGTCAGCGAGCAGCACGCAGACCCGTACACTGAGCAAGATGCAGAGAAATTTGCCTCAAACCAGTGCCTACCCAGACAGTCCAATCTTCTCGCCGTTGAACCAGTGAGTGATTTCGGCCAAGGTGCCAATCCCAAGTCTAGCCAAAGACTCCTGAGTCAAAGAACAAAGAGAAAGTGGTTTAAATTGTGGTGTACGAGTGAATCCTTTCTTTGACATCCCAGAAACAAACTCATTGTAACCATTCTGATGGATTTAAAGGTGCTTGACCCCGAACTTGACTGAGGTCCTAGCAACTGGCATTAATACATGGCATGGTACCAAACTGCTTTTATGCCTCTCCTGATACTCACACTTTAAAACAGAGTAGGGCAACGTGGTTAGCGTAATTGCTTTACAGCACCAACTGGAAAATCGGGGTTCGATTCCCAACGCTGTCTGTAAAGAATTTGGACGTTCTCCCCGTGCCGTATAGGTTTCCCCCAGTACTCCAGTTTTCTCCCACATCCCAAAAATGTACAGGGTAGGGTTAGTAAATTCTGGACATGCAGTTAGTGCCAGAAGCATGGTGACACTTGCAGGCTGCCCCAGCCCTGTCCTAACCGATAATCTGATTTGATGCATTTCACTGTATGGTTCAATGTACATCTGAGAAATAAACTTTTAAGATAATTTAACATAAATTTTCATTGAACTTCAAAACCAAATTATGTTGCAATTGACTCTTGCTTTTCAGAAACCAGCACATGATCCCACTATCTGCAAGCTTGTTATTGGCTGTGAGAAGCTAATTGACTTGTCCACTTGATTTTGTCTTGGTGGTGTGACAATGGGATTGAGAAGCAAGAGCCAGAGGTCTGGAAGTGCAACCTAGACCCACTGTACAGCAATAACTCTCTACAATGCCTCCAAACGTACTATAAGCGCACTGGAGTTTCGTCTCATCATGGGCCAGTTGCTGATAAACAACCCGCTTCCTTCACCATCCCCATCCAGAACTCGTGAAACTCTCGCCAGCCACGTACTAACCCGCAAATGATCCAAATCCAACTTCGTGTCCAAGGCATCCTGGCCGCCCAGTCCTTGCTCAGCAGCGAGCTGACGGAAGAAACCGCGCCATTTCACCAGCACCTCAGAGAACTGGAGCTACCGGGGGTGCAAGAGACAGAAAGAGTCAAGACTTGCAGTTATAATGTTAGACCAGAATCAGCTGCCAATCAGCAGGCCCCACCCTCAACAACAAACCACCCAATCCCTATAAACTAGGTCAGTCCCAACCAAACAACCAATCCCTATTTAATTGGCAAAAGGAGGGGACAGCTTAATATTAGTTCAGGAATGTTACCAGAAGTGGATAAGAGAACATGCCCTCCCCACTTGGGAAGTGTGCCAATCACCGGGTGGTTTTATTTCAATCCAAAATCAACTTTATTCATAATTTTTTTTAAAAAACAAAATTACAAGAGTAAACCAGCTTTTCATTCTCATGTTCATAGAGGATGCATTAAGTAGTGTTAAGTTAAATTTTAAAAAACAATATGACTACTGCCACTCATGTGGTCACCTGGGGAGGTACAACATTACAATAATTGTGAAGCTTTCTCAACAACCAAGCCCCACCCCCACCCAACAGTGGAAGAATAGTGATCCTTCCCGCCGAGCCCTTGTGTGACCTGGAGAACAGGCCACAGATAAGAGAGTCCTCGGTCACACAGCCACTTCTGATGAACTGTGATAAAGGCCCTTGCACCTTCCTCCACACCCACATGAACTGTCTGAACAGTGATTTTAAAGATTAACGTCAGTCAGTGCACATTCCCTGATATAATCCATTCAGAAACATCAAGTGCTACTGAACTGGACAAAATGTTTAGTCACATATATATAGCTAGGGTGCCCAAGACTTTTGCACAGTACTATACTTGTCAAAGTGGAGCGAAATGTCTGTGATCTGGTGGGACCAAAGGATGTTGGGAATGGTGGGAGTGGAGCACCACGGGAGGGGTGGGGGGGGGGGGAGAGAAGGGGGTGGTGCGGATGCAGACACAGTCCTGAGACACCAGGCAAGGTCATTACAGAATGTCTCTCTAGTGCTTCCAGCTCCCTTCCCATTTTCTGAACAAAGATTCCCCTCTCCCTGCCCCCTCCCCACTCTCATATTAGAATCAGGTTTATCATCACTTGTATATCATGAAATTTGTTTGTTTTTTTGCGGCAGCAATACACTGTGATAAATAAATTTACTACAGTATTGTGCAAGTCCTAGGTATGTAATTTATATACTTATATATATCCCAATATAATATGCCCAAGACTTTTGCATAGTACTGTATAATCCACATGAGGATCCATTTTATAGAGGGTGGTTGGAGCATGATATGATCTGCCTGAAGAGATGGTGGTGGGGATACTCACATTTGAAAAGTGTTTAGCAGGTACTTGAATTACCAAGGCATTCAAACCTTCGGACAATGTGGATAAATGGGATTAGTGTACATAGGGAATATCTCTCTCTCTCCCCATCATAGTTCCGCTACAGTTCCTGAAACTATTCCACATCAGCCAATGAATCAGTGACCTAACAGCCCTCCAACTTTTGGAAAAAGAACCTGGGGTCCTACCAGAAACTGTGGCCTCCCAAGGGCTGTCAACTTGATGGCAGAAAATCCATCCTCAGAGCTGCCACCTAGGGAGTACATTCAACAGTTACGATCATTTGTTCCAGAGAAGTCCAAGCAGCAAGAGCTACTGCCAGGAACAGAGGCCACACAGCCAGCAAGGAGCAGGGCACCTGCTACAGGGGCAACAATGATCCAGGCGGAAGGTGCCTGGTACACAAGCAAGAGTATAATGAACTGTGAGCTGCACACTGTAAACTACAGGGGCAAAAGTAACCCAGCTTCCGAGTAGCAGGTTGTAAACTATAGAGTTGAGAGTAAAACAGCCAATGAGGAGCAAGGCATGTGGTCCAGAACGAGAGCAATACAGCTTGTGAGAAGCAGGTGACAAAAACAACCCAGGTTATATGCTAAAGAGGTGCTTAACTTGTCCAACCTGCTTCACAACAGAGGAGTTATTTATTCAAAATGTTGCACTCAGTATTAATTTAACAACTACCCAATACACATTGGCTTGGAGTTGTGGAAATATATTTGACACTTTGAAATGTTTAATGTATCTAATCTTATAATGTGTACAAAATTGAACCGGTATAATTCCAAATTGCTTCACTATATGCTAAGTGTATACATGACTGAGGTACATAATGTTCTGATCACTGTGCAGCCAAGGGGAGATTGGTACATTGAGGTCTTGACTAGAAGAGAAACAAGACTAACAGTTGCTAAGTGGGGGGACTGAGCCAGGCAGAAGAGATAATAGCCAAAGAATTGTGTAAAATTCTTGTATAAATTGTAGCTGGATTTACTCCTGCAATTATTGAATCCTGTTGACATTTTCCAGTTAAGGTGGTGCTACTGAACGTGTGCAACAGCTTCCTGGTAGTCAGAAAACTAAGAAGTCCAACTAAAAACTTCACTAAAAATATCTTTCTGGGGTAATGTGCTAAATTATCATCGTAAACAGTGAAAGGCAAGCAATGATGAGATGAATTCAGGGGATGAATTGATGCAGATGGAGTTCCAATGCCCATACAGCTGGCTTACTCTGGGCGTCACAAGGAAAACTCGGGGCCCAGGCAGAGAAGATTCGCTTTCAATGCTGATACGGGTGGCCTGGGAGCGAGGCTAGATCGTTCTGGGTGCTGAGCTGATTTGAACTTGAGCACGGCTTTGGGTTGGGCAATGAAATCCGTGCCCGGAGCGAGTCACTGGGTAGCGTGGTCTAAAGCACACTGCGTTTCGCAGGAGCGGCGCCTGGGTCCAAGTGCAAAGTACAACGCGCTGTTTTAGACAATTTAAACACTGGCCCAGATCGGAGGCAAGAGCCAATTCGCTCCCTCTCTGCAATTTCCACTCCTCTCTCCGTGGTGCCAGGGCCTTTCACTGTTCCATTGGTGGGTCACTTTAAACGCCAGCCCCGACAGACTGAAAGGACAGGGTGACAGTCTGGATGAAAGCTGATTTCGCTCGTTCTCTGCAATGGTCAACTCCAAGTTACTGAGGCTATGAAGACTCCCCCAACTGCTGTGCTCTGTGCCCGCTAGTATGATGAATTGATAAGCGAGGCCATGGGCCTACTCTGGGCTGCTCCAGCATTCGGATTCAAGGACTTATTTTGGTTCACTTCAGTTGTTTGCATAATTTGTATTTTTTTTTCCTTTCTCTTGCACTTTTATTTTTATTCTTTACTTTTCTTTAAATTGGGTTCCTTTGGGTGTCTTGCTTTGTGGCTACCTGTGAGCAAGCAAATCTCAAGGTTGTAAAATTTATACATTCTTTGAAATAAATGGACTTGAGTTGAAAAGTAATAAATGTGCGTTTCAAAAGATCCACTCTTGCATATATCATTCTTCTCTAAAGGCCTAGCAAAAGGACATGACAGAGTGCTGGAATGGGGAAAATGCTCTCCAGTACTAGGGACAGAAGTAATTTATTTGAACAGCTAGCTCAAAGGTATAGAACATGTTTAAACTAGAGGTTATTTTGTCCATTATTCATTCTGTATTAATATACCAAGATTATTTTGTACCTGAAGCAATGATACACTTCAAGAAGGTCTCCATGTACTGATCACACTTGGACTCATCTGCGTAAAAGTATGTCCGAGCACTGATGACACTTTCTCTGCGGTCCCCGAACTGCCGATGAGGTTGGAATTTCTTCTCTCTTTGAACTTCTCCTGCATAGAAAAGAAACTTCAGAGCAGCCTGGAAATACTGCCATCTACAATAAAATGCAGACAGTGCCTCGATCTAATCTATACATGGCAAGTACAAACTATATAACAAGTCTATAATGCAGCTTTTATTGACTACAGCTCAACATTCAACACTATCATCCCACTGAAACTCATCAATAAGTTCCTAGACCTGGCCCACTATACCTCCTTGCGCAATTAGATCCTCGATTTCCTCACTGGCAGGCCCCAGTTAGTACAGATTGGCAAAAACATTCCCTCTAATCACCATCAGCAGCACAAAGATGTGTGATTAGCCCCCTACCCTCACCACTTTACATGTATGATGGTGTGGCTATGTACAACTCCAGTGCTGTGTTTAATTTGCTAACAATACCGATGTTGTCAGCCGAATAGGTATATAGGGGGAGACTGAAAATTTGGTTGAGTGATACCACAACCACCACTCACTCAACGCCAGAAAAACCAAAACGCTAATTACCGACCACAGGAGGAGGAACTGGTGGTCTACGAACCAGTCCTCATTAGAAGAGCAGAGATGGAGAGCGTCAGTAACTTGAAATTCCTTGGCATCAACATATCAGAGGATCTGTGCTGGGACCAGCACATAAGGATTGATAGTACCTCTACTTTCTTGGAAGTTTATGCAGATATCATGTCAACAAAAAAGAACCTCTTGGCAAACTTCTATAGATGTACAGGGGAGAGTAACCCAACTGGTTGCATCTTGGCTTAATGTGGAAATACCAGTACCTAGGAACAGAGGAAGCTACAGAGAGTGGTAAATGTGTCCCATTCCATCACACGCAAAGCCCTCGCCACCATTGAGTACATTTGCAAGCAGCAATGCCACAAGGAAAGAAAACTTCCCACGCACCTCCCACCACCGCAACCACCATCCAGGTCATGTCTTCTCACAACTACTACCAGGCTAATGAACCACATCAGGTTCAGAAACAGTTATTACCTTACAACTATCGGGCTTCTGAATCACTCACCATTACTCTGAACTGATTCTACGACCTGCAGTCTCACTTTCAAGGTCTCCTCGCATCTCATGTTCTCAATATTATTTTTATTTTAAGTTTGTCTTCTTTTGCACATTGGCTGTTTGTCAGTCTTTATGTATAGATTTTTGTAAAATTATAGCATTTTTTGCTGTAAATGCCAGGAAGAAAATGAATCTCAGTGTAACATACAGCAATAAACTTTAATAAGTTTACATTGTTTGAGTCATAGTTCATTATTTGTGTCACCAAAAGCAAATCAGATAGTCCAACATCTCACCCTGTTGTCACTTCCCTCTTCTGATTTATTTAATTCCCCTTCGAAGACTTTTCATAAAATCTTTACACCTCATCTTCATGTGTCAACATGTTCCAAAACTAACTACTTCTATATAACAATTTCTGCCTCACATAACCACAAATTATTTTAAGTTTATTGACCTTACAGCCATTGGTAATGTCTCTCTCTGTTCATTCCACAACCCTTCTTGTTAGTGCACATATCTTAGCCTTCTCTGCTGAGTACCCCGACCACTATTTCATCAGTATGGAAGTAAACAGAAGATAAAACCAGAAATCAGTCTGAGAAATCTTGTCCAAAATAGTCATTCTCTTCCAAAAGTGGGGTGCCCAGATGGACTCACTGATTGGGACCGAACCAGTGTTTGCTGTGGATTCTATTAAATGGCTTTAAGCCCATGAATTTCTGTATCTTGATTTTAAACAACCCATCCCCCTTCACAGAAAACAGTGACTCATGCCGAGTTGAAAAACCAACATTACAACATATCTAAACCTTAAATGCTGCAGGCAACTTGAATATAATAAGCAGCCAAGCCGGTGCTGTCAACCACATACAGCTAACAATATTACTATCCTTGATAAAAGGAAGCACACCTCAATTTATAATGTAAGCACACATCACCCTAAGCATTGGAAATTATCAAATGTATTTCAAATAAAATCAGAAAATGCTGAAAATACTCAACAAGTCAAGCAGCATCTGTGAAGAAAGAAGCTTGTTGTTTCAGGTTTGGGACCCGTCATCAGAACATTAGTTAATTGTTTCTCTTTCTATAGGTGCTGCTGACCTTCTCAATGTCTCCAGCATATTCTGTTCCTATTTCAGATCTGCAACAGCCGCATAAACAACCTTGAGATTCTTATCTTGTGGGCATCACTCAACAAATCTATAAAATAGTAACTATAACATGATCGATGAAAGATCAACCAGAGTGCAGAAGACAACAAACTGTGCAAATGCAAATATAAATAAAAAGCAATAAATAATAAGAACATAAGATAATGAGATAAAGATCCTTAAAGTAAGATAATTGGTTGTAGGAAAATTTCAATGATGAGGCAATTGAGAGAAGTTATCCCCTTCTATTCAGGATCCTGATAGTTGAGGGGTAGTAACTGTTCTTGAACCTGGTGGTGAGTCCTGAGGCTCTCGTACCTTTTTAACTGATGACAGAAGTTAGAAGAGATCATGACCTGGGTGGCGAGGATTTCTGATGACGGATGCTGCTTTCCTGCGACAGTGATTGATGTAGATGTGCTCAATGTGTGGAAGTGGTGGACTGGTCCAAATACTCAGCTTTTAGTACTGAATTTAGTCATACCTACTTGGTTTCATTCCATTCCCTCACTCCCCATTATTTGTCCATGTCAGTCATAGAAACAGCTTTTCACTCAAGGATTCAGTGGCTTTTCTGGGAAGTTCGTGGTTGAAGCTATTGATTTGAGCCTGCAAGCATTTTCTCTTGTGGAGTTAACCAGAAAATTAAGTGTCAACTGCACATGCCCAAAGAACTCCAGGGACTGACCAGAGGTCAGTACCATCATTAGCCATCTTTCTTCTCTATTCACGCACCGAGTTTGACCATTCTCTCTACCAGGGCCTGGAGCCTAATTACAGAACCAGCTGAGAGCAGCCAAGAATGCCATTTACCTCAGAAATTTCTTTCACTTACAGGAAAAATACAATCAAGAACACAAGGCAGGAATGACTCAGTTAACGAAGTCATTCTTGTTTTGAAAGAGTACATCTGTTCTTTGTAAGCTTTGCCACTCTCACAGCACCACACATTATACTGGTGATTTGCATCAGCGGCAGACATCAGGTGCTAGCACCAGTAGAATATTTGGCCAGCTGTTGATTTTAAACAAGCCAATTCCCCAACATGCACATCTTCTGACCACCTGCACATACAGAGAAGGAAAGCTATCAAAGCAAACAGTATTCGCCTTTACATCAAGGAGGTTGGACAGCAAGTATAAAACTGAAATTGAGTATGGCTGTGGCAAGGTACACTGAGCATGCTGTGTACTTCTAGTCTCTTTAGAATCCAAAGAACTTCTCAGAGTGCAATAAAAATCCACTGGGGTGTATTCCTGGAAATGAAATGGTTACTGTGGAAGGAAAAATTGAGAAATTGAGTAGAGTTGATCTCCACTTTCTGGAGACCAGAAGAATCCCAGCAGGGGTTTAGAGAGGTGTTTCTCCTGGCTGGTTGGTCCAGAATTTGGGAAGTAATATTTCTGGGATGAGCTATCTATTATTTGGGGCTGAGATCAAGTAATATCTCCTCACTTCAAGTTACAAAACAGTGGAATTCTCTTTTCAATCTTTATATTAAGTGCACTCAAGGCTGAATCTGATCTGTCTTTAAAACACCAAAGGTATCAAGGAACATAAGAATAGCACGTGAAGCCAGACGTTGTATCTTGTCACAGCTTTACTTAAAGGTGGAATAGGTTCAAAGGCCAAATCGTGTTGTTCTCAAGATTTACTTACTTCTCCACCCTACATACCAAACAATTAATTTAGATTAGAGGCTCTTCTGTTCAGGTAGGCAGCTCAGGAACCTGCACTCAGAAGTTGCCTAGACTTTAAGGAAAAGCACTATGCAATTTTAAATTTGTAAGAGGGCTCACAAATTCCCAGTAACAGCCTCTATAAAATATGCATCAAAATACTAATCAAGAAGTAAATACATGTCTTATTTAACGGTAATAGCAGCCCCTGTTCCCTCTAAGCTGCCCTGGTGCACGGCTGCACAGTAACTCAAATGCTCCCGCGCACATAGCCTTTGTTGCCTTGCAGCTGGAATTTTCTTTTTGATAATGTCTTATTAAAGTGCCGCGCAGTTTTCAGTCCATGTAAAAAATTTCCTACTGAGAGCAATGGTTGGTCCACACAGCTACACATAAGAAGATTTAGAGGGAATGTTGATGACTGCTAATGATCTTGGGGCTGGAAGGTCTTGCCTTTAATCAGGGGTTCCCAACCTGGGGTCCACTGACCCTCATCAATAGCAGGAGTCCATGGCATAAAGCTTGGGAACTGCTGCCTTAAACCAGTGGTCCCCAACCTCCGGGCCGCGGACCGATATATTGCCATGAAGAATGCAGCACTGCAGCAGGAGCCGGAACACACCCAGCACATCTTTAAGAAAAAAGCCAAAATAAACAAGCTAATTAATTAAAGCAACACACATCAAAGTTGCTGGTGAACGCAGCAGGCCAGGCAGCATCTCTAGGAAGAGGTGCAGTCGACGTTTCAGGCCGAGACCCCTCGTCAGGACTAACTGAAGGAGGAGTGAGTAAGAGATTTGAAATTTGGAGGGGGAGGGGGAGATCCAAAATGATAGGAGAAGACAGGAGGGGGAGGGATGGAGCCAAGAGCTGGACAGGTGATTGGCAAAAGGGATACAAGAGGATCATGGGACAGGAGGTCCGGGAAGAAAGACAGGGGTGGGGGGGGTCAGATCAGAGGCGATAGCCGATTGCTTCGCCACTGATCTGGGCCGACATTTACATGCCGGGCGACACCTAATTAATTAGCTTGTTTACTTCGTTTTTTTTCTTAAAGATGTACTGGGTGCGTTCCCACTACCGCTGAACTGCTGCATTCTTTGCGGCAATCTATCGGTCCGCGGCCCGGAGGTTGGGGACCACTGCCTTAAACTATTGACTTGGAAACTATGTCAAAAGGCAATCTCTAGTCTAAACCCTCCTCAATGCAACATTCAGACAAGCTGCAGAGATTCAGACTTACCTTCAACATCTTTCAGTCCAACAGACTCACAAGATCTAAAATAAAATATATAAGGAGAATAAAATTAGCATTTTAAACAAGGATGATGCTGAACAGGGAGCCCAGAAAAAAAAAGCGAAGAAACAGGTCTTGGAGTGGAAATAAAAGGAACATTATGCAGTGGAGGTGACCTTCTCATTACACCGTGACCAGGGAAAACATGGCAGTCAAACTGGCAGCCTTAGTTCTACGTCATCAAGCTAACTGGGACTATATGCCGTTCAGTAAAACATTGGAATTAGGGGCAAAGGATTCAACAGGCACTCTATTTAAAAAAAAAGAGAAATCAGAAAATGTATGAATTACTGGGATGCACAGTAGAACCAGCAGCTGGCACTGAAGTAAATGCTGCAAGACAATTAAAGTGTTTTTCAAACTGTTTCAAATGTTTCGCAAAGCAAGACTACAACAGGGATGTGTAACATTATTATCAGCTCTCTCCTATTTACTAGAAAGCTGGAACAAAAGTTACTCTATTCCAGTTATCCATGACCTTTCTTGCCCAACTCAGATTTCAAGTCACAAGACGGCGCATGTGACAGGCCACGAGCACCAGCAGGCACAAGATTACATTCCAAACTTATCAAAGGTGGAACCATCCCAAAGAAGTGTCTTGGAAGAAGTGGAATGGGGAACATAACACAGGACCTGGAAGTTTTTCCAGTATCGATACTAACACTAAACTACTTACAAACCAAGAGACTGCAGCCATGATCCAATTCACGTAATTAATACTCCCTGAATGATACAAATTTAACTCCATTCGTTTTGGTTGCTTGACTTTGTAAGACAAACTGTAGAATTTTTCCCCCTATTGCTTGGTGCCACGCACTATTCCAGTGGGAAATACCCAACATCCAGCAACCAGAGTACATTCCTACCAAAGAACACCCAGCCATGGTATGTGTAGCTAGGGGAACCTTACACACAAAAAATAGGCTTCTCTATTTCAGTCACTAGTAATAATAGCACACATGCTCAATAACTGATCAGTGCAGACAAAGATAAAACGGTAAAGTTCCTGTTCACGCCTTAATTGGCGCATTGGACGGCACTCCTCCCACTTCTTTAGCATTTGGGTGGTGACGAGGCCAAGTTGCCAGCTCAACACCCAACCCAGCACAGATGGAAAAGCTGCTAGGAGCTGGTCAGGTTCAAACGCAGGACATCTTGTTCCGAAGCCCAGACGTAGAAATGACTACACCACCAGCAGAGACAGTACACACAAAACACCTCAAGGTAGGTATTCAAGAAAGTCTCGAGTGTTAAATTTTCCAGACTACAAACAAAGCAAAAAAAAACACAATATTGCTCAAATTTCAGTGGTTTACATCCAGACTCTGCTTCAGAGTGACTGGTTATATAAACTGCATAACTTACCATGCAAATCAGTTCTATTCAAAACTGTTACGCTCACAGTAACAAAAATAACCAGTGTGGAAATGTTGATACGGGAAATCTATTTTGATGGCTGGCTCTCACTTGCCAAATATAAAGGAAGCCACAAGAATTGCCAAAGTTATTAAATTAGTTTATAAATGGGTCAAGGAAGTCACAAGAGGCAGACCTCAACTTCACCTGCAATAAGTAAACGTTAAGAAATTACCATAATCAGAACAGAAGGAAAACAGGAATAGTCTGCACAGCCCCTCAAACCCCTCCACTGAATAAAATCATGTGCCTTGTCTACTTTCCCTTGCAGATCTCCACATGCTTGCCTACTTTCCTCCACTGATCTCCACATCATCAAATTCCCTTCGTGCCAGTAAACCTAATGGCCCAGACCAGTGACCGAGCAACAAAAGAGTTTTTTAAAAATTGTAACATCTACACAAACAAAAGAAAACTGCTAAACTCAATCCCAAATGGCTGCTCTTTAACCCAAGGCCATACCCTCTGCTTCTACACTCATTAGCCTGGCAGATCCATTTCTTAACATCTATTCCGCCAATTCACGAGATCTCTCAAAGAAACAGTGCCAGATATTGAACCCCAATCTTTCAACCTCTGGTGCTGTGAAATGCTACACTCTTTGTTACAGTGCCACTTTCATTATCTTTACTAAAATTGTTTCTTCCCCATCACCCTTTTTTCGGTGAATAACATGACTTTTCCACCATATACTCTTCCTGGTGCTGTCATACGTGTTATAGACTTTGAACTCCAAATAAAAAAAGAGATCGAGAAAAGAGCTATTACAGGATTCAAATATACCAAGCCCCCTCAAAACCTGAGGACAAGGTGATGAACAGTTGTAGAGCTAGATGTATACTCTGGGTTGAATGGTTTCAAAGTTCAAAGTAAATTTATTATCAAAGAACAAGTATGTCCCTATATACAATCCCGAGATTCATTCCTTTGCGGGCATACTCAATTAGTCCTTAATAGAATAATGACCATTATAGAATCAGTGAAAGACCACACCAACTGGGCGTTCAACCAGTGGGCAAAATACAAGGTCTTTTATGGCCTTGTACTTACCTCAAAATGGTTGCCATGGAAAAAAATCAGGTGAAGGCAAAATTAATTTCTTCAATATAATAGTAATCTTTTGTAGACTTAATGAGCTGGAAGATAAACTTGGAGACCAGGGGTTCCCAACATTTTTTATGCTACGGACCAATACCATTAAGCAAGGGGTCCATAGACCCCAGGTTGGGAATCCCTGCTTTAGACATGTTCCAGAGGGCTGTGACAACATCCAAGGATTTCTACTAAACTGACAGCAGGAATTAAATGGCCATGCCATCATAGCACACAGCAACAATGTTCAAGGAAATAGTGAAACTGTATCAAAAATGATGGCCACCGTTTAACAAGCTGCAGTAAAGGTCAGAAGCTTTAACAGTATCATCCCATTAGCTCTCAGGCCCATAACTACACTTGACACTAGACAATCAAATCTCCCACACAACCAGCCACATTCACACTCGTAAACTCAATCTGCTCAATTCATCACACCAATCAGAGCTTGAAGGTCTCCAAACTGCAAATAGACACAAGGCTTTAAGAATTAAAAATGCTTTCCTAGCCATCAATCTCATTAATGCCACCGTCTATGCTGGTCAATTAGCCGGAACAACAATTTCCATCTCCTGAAATGGCTTACAATATGTATAATTTATTTATTGAGGAAGCAGCAGAGTAGGCTCTTCCAGCCCTTCGAGCCACATCACCCCAGCAACCCCCGACAAACCCAATTGACCAGAACCTAATCCCAGAACAATTTACAATGATCAATTAACCTACTCCGTAAGACTGTAAGATATAGGAGAAGTAGGCCATTCGGCCCATCGTGTCTGCTTCGCCATTCAATCATGGGCTGATCCAATTCTTCCAGTCATCCCCACACCCCTGCCTTCTCCCAATACCCTTTGATACCCTGGCTCGGAGAAATTCCAGACATTCCACAGGGAGGACTTATTGTTGTCATTCCTTTATGCAGCTTGTGGCACATCAGGCAGCATTTTTGCCATTTCCGTAACATTAGACTTGTGTGTTTTTTTTTAAACGAGGCCCAGTTGCTAGCTCGACACTCAACCCAGCACAAACGGAAGGAAGCAAGGTGTCGGCTGGATTTGAACTGGGAACCATTCGCCTCAAAGTCCAGTGCTGATACCACTACACCGACTGGCTGGCTAAAAGGAAGGACTTGCAAAGACGCCTTACAGAACAGCACTGGTATTGAACTCTGAACTCTGGAATGCCCCGAGCTGTAATAGCCTCGTGCTAACCGCTAAGCTCCTGCGGCGCCCAAGCTCGAACAATTACTGGGAGTATCTGTCCTTCGAGTCTACATTACAAGTAGGTTAGGTCTGATAAACAACAGTTACCTCCAAATAGTTAGTGCAAGTTTCAGCATTCAACAGGGAACTGCGTTGGGATGGTTTGCAAAGAAGTCTACCTCCCACGGCAAGCAGAGTTGAGTGCACAGAACCATCCCTAACTGAAGTGGTGTAGAGAGGGTTTACATCAGTGATGACCTACATCAACAGGCCCTCAGCTCTTGTGTGCCTTCTGCACCAGCAGCTTAGAAAATTAAAGAGAGGTAGAACCTTCTCATTTGGCGTTAAACCAGGGATTGTGCAGCTCTCAGGTACTGGCCACCATTGAAAGCATTACTGCTCTTCACCTGGCTTTTCCCTTCCTTCCTGTCCCCCTCCCCATGCCAAAACAATCTCCCCTCCTCCTTCCTATCATTCTACCATCTGCCAACCCATTTCTGGCCAGATAATGAATTAAAACTGCTCATTCCCAGCACACCTGAAGAACTTTTCCTTTTCAAAACAGATTTGCATATCCAACATGAAAATAATTTTTCCCCAAAGCCCTCCCCCCTTCCTCATTCCATCACGCCTCAGCGTTTCTCCGAGCCTGACATTGTTAGCTTACCAGGGGGACATGTCAGCATTGCAAACCCTACCTTGTCATCCCTCAGATCACAATGAGATTGGAAAAACATCATTAAAAACCACAGTAATTGTCAGGTAATTCATAATTAAAATCATACAAACCATCAACAGGTCCTGACAGATTTTTGTCTGCGAGGCGGCAGCAACAAGTGCTCGTCTTTAGAACCCATCAACGACGATGTGAGGCTTGTGCCAAATTAGAGCCCAACTAATCCAACTGCAAAAAACTAAGGGGACGATAAAACACTCCACAACTTTCAGCACACAAAAAAAACATTCTGTGCACATAATATACATTTAGCAGGTGATGACACTGCCTTAAAGGCAACTTTATTGG
Source organism: Mobula hypostoma (assembly GCF_963921235.1). NCBI lineage: Eukaryota > Metazoa > Chordata > Chondrichthyes > Myliobatiformes > Myliobatidae > Mobula > Mobula hypostoma. The sequence continues at coordinate 26,075,440 of NC_086123.1, forward strand.
CAAAACTCACACTGAGATGAGCAGCACAGTGGTTAAATTATTGCACCAAAACCTGAAGTTCCAGATCATTGATCCGGAGGTGTGAACTTAGAACTCTTCAAAGCAGTTCAAGAATTTAAATTGCTGGTCAGTTATACTTGGACTTTTAGTCTAATTACTATTACAAATTTATATTGTTTTTTTCAAAATACATCAGTAAAGATGATCTGCCAACACATGCGAAACACTGGAAGCTCAGGAAGTCAGCCAGCATCTATGGATGGGAATAAACAGTCTTACGTTTCGTTCGGGTTGAGACTTTGGGTCACAGTTCAAAACATCAACTGTTTACTTGCCTCCATGGGTACTGTCTGACTTGCTGAGTTCCGCCGGCATTTTGTGTGTTGCCCGAGATTTCCATTGTCCGCAGAATCTCTTGTGATTAGACAGTCTGCCTGCCTTGGAAAGCAAAATGATCTGTAGATCTGAACAGGAAAATCCCAGAACAAAATGCTGGAAGCCTATGCAAAGAGAAATAGTGTTAACATTTCAGGAGAAATATGCTTCACCTGAAGCGGGTCTTCAGCCTGAAATTTTAACTGTTTCTCCTTCCACAGATACTGCCTGACCTGCTGAGTGTTCCTGTCCTTATTTCAATTTGCCAGCACTACCTGGTGACCTATGACCTGTGTTGCCACTCTACTGCCCTCAGAGTCCACAGGTAGTCAGAGATCACAGTAAGTACTAACATTGTCAGCAACTCCCACATCTTGTGAACAAGGAAGAGACAGAGAAAAAAAAAAATGCAGGCTGTTAAAGCAGTGAAATCATGTATCAAAAATACTGTTGTGACGAAAGACCAAGTTATCAGAAGATTGATGCTGATGAGAGAGATAAGAGAGACAAAGAGAAAAGCGTTCAAAATGTTAATGAGAGAGAAGAGAGGTTAACGAAAAGAGACACAGTTCCGAGTATTGACAGACCGGTTGCTTTGAACCTGAACTGTTTGAAGTTTGATGGACAGGTAATACCCCAGCAGGGGGATAAAAGGAACAGGTTCGCTAAGGCACGACAGACACGAGATCACGAGATAACGAGACCCTGGAAGAGCGGTGTGCTCCTGCAAGTTGGTGGGAGTTTGGAGGTCTGGTCGCGGGACCGACCATAGACGCACAGGGTGAAAAGGTACGATTGGCGGGAACCTGGTATGTGTGTCCGCCTTTGCCTGGGTGCCAGGTTCACCGCGGAAGAACGATCATATCCGGAACGGAGGGTTCACAGTCGGTGACCTCAGAAGACATTACAAAGGGCTCACCCGAAAGCTAACTGCAAGGAACATCAAAGGTCTGTTTGAATCAGCAATTTGCATATTCGCTCTCTCTCTCTCCAACGCAACAGCACAACAGCGATTACTGTGAACTGTACTCAGCTGAACTGAACTCTACGTCACTTGAGACTGATCATTTTACCCCTAGACTGCGATAGAGCTTGATTGATTCCTATTATCCTAGTTCTGTGTACGTGTGTTTTACCATTGCTAACCTGTTGCATTTATATCCTTACGATTAGAGTACTGTGTTACTTATTTCTTTAATAAAACTTTCTTAATTCCAGTAATCCAGACTCCAACTAAGTGGTCCATTTCTGCTGGTTTGGTGACCCGGTTACGGGGTACGTAACACTGTATATTCCCAAGTAGAGGAGGCTAGAATTACTCAGTATTAAGAACACTGAACAAGGTAAAGATGCAAAAGTATTCCATAAAATTATTGATTTATTTTATATAGAGAGCTGCTCCAGAGTTATGCTTACATAACTCTATACAAAAAAAAGAGTAAAATATCAATCCTGCACCTTAATAACTTCAAAATTTCAAGTCGGAATCACATATAATATCACTGGCATATGTTGTGAAATTTGTTATAGAGTAGCATATTGAAAAGCATAATAATAAACAAAATTACAGAAAATATAGATAATAAAAAGTTTAATTAAGTAAGTAGTGCATAAGGAAGGGGAAAAAGTAGCGACCTAGTGTTCCTGAGTTCAACATCCATTCGGAAATCTGGTGGTAGAGGGGAAGATGCTGTTCCTGAATCGTTGAGTCATTTTCAAGTGTAAAGATAGACAGAGGGAGAACATAATAGAAAGCAACTTGGGTAGGGTAATAAAAATGAGCTTGGAAAAATCTGCAGTAAAATAGAAATATAATGGAGATGATAAAGAATTGAGAGGTGTTTGATGAGTTGCCGAAAGAAAAACCAACGGAATACATCCTATTTGAAAGGTGGTTAGTATTGCCTATGAGGAGTTACGGATGCTAGCAAGGACTGACTACAGACACCCCACCCTGCAAAAACTCATTTCAGGGAGGTAGCACCATCAATTTGCGGGAGACTTCCGGGAGAGGTGGGATGTCTGCAATAGAGTAGCTCCTTAGCAGCTAGCCAGCTAGTTTAAATAACGTTAGCTATGCTAATGAACGAATGGCACCTGTTAAACTCACCTCAGCATGTCTTTTACAGTCTTAACCCACCATGGGCAATAGAAAAGTCACTGTTGCAAACAGTGCAGCAAGCAACACTGTCATTATTTTTGACCCCTATTAGGCAGGGGTACACTTTAGTGTAGACCGGGGTAACATACGTTTTTTATTTTCTTTTTTTGGAACATCCTCCCATGGCACCTGCGCTCTCTCTCCTGGTCGCTCTCCCTCTCTCTTTCACGCCCTCTCTCTCTCTCTCAGAAAAATTGATTTCCGGGATATTGTATATAATTTGCGGGCATCAAGGAGCCACTATTAATATGCGGGAGACTCCCGGAACTTCCGGGAGAGGTGGGATGTCTGTGACTACTGGAAACTCTGTGCATATGAGTGATATGCTCTTGACGTGTGAAAGACAGGCTAACATGCATTTCTGTAAGGTCGCCCAGAATAAAAACTTCACAGAATATTTACAGAATACACAGAGAAAAGAGGCATCATAGCAACTGGAGTGTAATTTTAAATATGCCCTAATTATATCAGCACAATGCTGACACACCAACCAAGTCCCTAAAGATCACAAGATATAGGAACTAAATTAGGCCTCTTGGCCCATTTTCCCTCTCAGGCCCAATTTCTCCATATCCCTTAATGCCCCAACTAATCAAGAATCTATCAACCTCTGCCTTAAATATACCCAATGACTTGGCCTACACAGATTCACCACTCTCTGGCTAAAGAAATTTCTCATCTCTGTTCTAAAAAGGACATCTCTCTACTTTCAGGCTGCATCCTCTGGTCTTATACTCCCCCACCATAGGAGACATCCTCTCCACATCCACTCTACAGAGGCCTTTCACCATTCAATAGGTTTTAATTAGGTCACCTCTCCCCTCACCACCCCATTCTTCTGAATTCCAGGGAGTACAGGCCCAGAACCATCAAACACTCCCCATAGGACAAGCTCTTCAATCCTGGAATTTTGTAAATGTCCTTTGAACACTCTCCAATGTAAGCACATCCTTTCTTAGATAAGAGGCCCAAAACTCCTCACAATACTCCAAGTGAGGCCTCACCAGTGCTTTAGAAAGGGTCACCATTACTTCCTTGCTTTTATATTCTACTCCTCTCAAAATGAACGCTAACATCGCATTTAAATGAATGCCAACATTGCAAAGGCAGACACAAAAACCAGTTTGTCTTTCTACTCATCTCCCTCCTGCTTCAGGTGCTTCTTCAGACCCCTCTTCTTCTTGGACATGCCTTATTCTTGATTATTCCTCAGCAGAGGATCACTGTTACATGTTTAAAATGTTGAATGATGCAAATTCAACCTTAACCAATTTAAGAGACCCAGCTAATCCACATCCGTTGCTCCCACTTCCACACTAAACAAACTTCAAATAATCTGTTTAGTCTTTAAAATTCATCGATTTATTGTGGAACCTCTCAATATCTGTTCGCCTCCTGCTCCTCAGAATGTAGCCTCCTCTGCATCACATATTAGCACGTCAATTCCACTCTCCTTTAAAGCTTTGTTGTACGATTAGCTTATAAAACTTCCCAATTTATATCACAACATTACACGCTTGGGTTGAGTTGCTTTCCAAATCTTGACAAGTTACTTGCAAACATTTTATCACCATGTGTAGAGATATCATCAGTTGCACTCTTCATTGTAGTGCGTCCTCCAAACGCTTTGCCTTCATATACTGATTGGTCGTCACTTCAGAAACTCAGTTGTGACGTGGGGAGGAAATCTTGTTGCTGATGGGCTGTGAGGGAATCTTTTGTGTGCTTTGCTCTGGAATCTTTCCCGCATCAGCTCACAAATGGGATAGAGGTCTGCGTGTTTCCCAAATTGTTTGCGGAAAACGGCGCTTCTAAAAATTCACTTGTATGCTGCATTTTCGCTTACGCCATGACTTTAAATATTGCCCAGTCGAATTTGTGCCCCTCTCAGTCTTCATGGGCCAATTTATAAGCTGATGCGGGCAAAATTCGTGACAACGCATGAAGTTCACCTCACAGCCAATCAGCGATGAGATTTCCTCCCCATATCACAATTGAGTTTCCAAAATGCCAACCAATCAGCTGTCTGATAAGTATTCAAAAGCCAAGCATTCAGAGGATGCCACAATCAAAAGTGCATTGACGATATCTCATGGCAAAACATTTGCAAGCAAATTGTAAAGATCAGAGAGCAACTCAACCCAACCATCAATCACCCAAGCTACACATCTTCCAAATTATTTCCAACAAAATTACATGCTTAGACAACCTCTCCCCCAGCAGCAGCTGTTAATATGTACCTGGCCTTGTGTAGCACAATATGACACGCTACAATCCTGAAAGCACTGCATGAAGGGAATTGCTTTGTTCTTGTTTGGATCTCAGACAACATAGGAAGATCAGCCACATCTAGAAAGGGTAAACAGTAAGATCAATGATAACAGATTAATTAAGTAATGCTTTTTGTCCAAGGTACAAATGTGAGAGGAAGACAGGGTTGATGCCAGAACACTCCAAATGGCTGACTCCATTTCAGGTCTCAGGGAAGGAGAAATTACCTCAGAATTATAAAGATTTGCAATTATTATTACTACAAAAAGCCAATGATGCTCAGAAATTCAGTGTTGAGATCAACGCATTTATCGCAGTCAAAACAGATGGGCGTCAGATGGGAAGCTGGATTTGAGACACAGAATCTGCAATTATGATACTGAACTACACAGATGGCTCAAGACTCTATGAGACCCTCTCCCACTTCTTGTGTTCGTGATTGACAAAGTAGTGACTGAAAAGAAAAAGTTGCGAACAAAATGAAAAGAAAATCAATTTGGTTTAAAATTTCCTTCCAATCTCATCCTTCCAGCAATAAATAGGACCAATTACAATCCCAGAATCTGTTGTAGGAAAGGATAAAGAACTTCAAGATTAAAGATTGACCCTTATTTTTAATAGAGTTGCACTTAGCAAAGTAATGAAGCTAACATTGATTTAGGGATACTTCAAAACACCAAGAGCGAGAGGCAGATTTTTCAATGAGGTAGCAAAGAAGATGCCCAGCTCAAGCAAGGCTCAGGGAACTGAGAACAGGAACAAAATGTGAAAACAAAGCATCATCCTGCACAATGAACAATGACCTCATTTGTACTCCAAGTGTAGTTGAAGGAAGTATAAAATGAGCAAAGAATACCCAAAAGATCAATGCTGGTGTATTGATGACATAAGGTTGCAACTCACCCTTGCTTTGATTGTCTTGAAAGAATGGTACTGTTGAGAATGTAAAAAAAATCAGTATTACACAATTACCGCAATTAAACCATAAAGTCCCTTCAAGAAGTAGTACTTACTACATTGCCTGCTAGGTATGCACACGCCACACTGGAAGTCACATCTAAGGTAGTGTTGGAAAGGCAAGTAGCTTGTTCTTTCCAGCACCTCAGCAAAGAACCCTTTCTCCCTATCCTGGGCCCCCAATTCTATGCTGAATGAATTCATAAAGTTAATTGCACCAAATGTGCAATAATTTATTATTATTTTTATCTATTTAAAGATTCAGCATAGTAACAGGCCCTCCCAGCCCAACAACCCTGCACCACTCAATTACATCTACGTAACTAACTAATTTACTAATCCGTAGGCCTTTTTAATCTGGGAGGTGATCAGAACACCCAGAGGCAACCCACATACAAGCTCCTTGCAGACAGTAGCAGGAACTGAACTTGGGTTGCTGGCGCCATAATAGCGTTACCGCGATGAACAAGATTCTACTGTGACAGGTGTGACGAAAAACCAAGTTATCAGAAGATTGATGTTGATGAGAGAGATAAGAGAGACAAATACAGAAACGTTCAAAATGTTAATGGGAGAAGAGAGAGATAACGAAAAGAGACACAGTTCCGAGTATTGACGGACCGGTTGCTTAGAATCTGAACTGTTTGAAGTTTGATGGACTGGCGATACCCCAGCAGGGGGATAAAAGGAACAGGTTCACTAAGGTACGACAGACACCACGAGATCACGAGACCCTGGAAGTGCGGTGTGCCCCCACAAGTTGGTAGGAGTTTGGAGGTCTGGTCGCGGGACCGACCATAGAGACACAGGGTGAAAAAGTACGATCGGCGGGAACCTGGGGTGTGTGTCCGCCTTTGCCTGGGTTCCGGGTTCACCGCGGAAGAACGATCGTATGCGGAACGGAGGGTTCACAGTCAGTGACCTCAGAAGACATTAAAAGGGATCGCCCGAAAGCTAACTGCGAGGAACATCAAAGGTCTGTGAATCGAAATTTGCATTCGCTCTCTCTCTCTCTCCCCAACGGCACAACAGCGATTACTGTGAACTGTACTCAGCTGAACTGAACTCTGCGTCACTTGAGACTGATCATTTTACCCCTAGACTGCGATAGAGCTTGATTGATTCCTATTATCCTAGTTCTGTGTACGTGTGTTTTACCATTGCTAACCTGTTCCATTTATATCCTTACGATTAGAGTACTGTGTTACTTATTTCTTTAATAAAACTTTCTTAGTTCCAGTAATCCAGACTCCAGCTAAGTGGTCCATTTCTGCTGGTTTGGCAACCCAGTTACAGGGTACGTAACACAGGGTTTGAGCGTTCTTCCATTTTCCAACAAGCCCTTTGGGAAGCAATCCAGGAGGTTATAAACTTGTTATAAAATGACTGTGTGTTCACAGGTTAAGGTTGCTCCAACCTGTTCCTACCCAAGCTCTGTTCGGTCTAGAATACAAACAAAACATTTCACATAGTTGACTGACTGCAGTCCCAGAGGCTACTGGAAGGTACACAATCTGCTTGCTCTTCCCCAGTTATCATGTTGTTTATCATTGAACCAGAAAATCTGGAATAACCTAGCCTGACGGCTGTCTTTGAGCGAGCTTTTATCCAAATAGAGCACCTTTATTTTGTGCCTGAAACTTGCAGAATGGGAAGTTTGCAACTCAAAGAGTTTTGGAACTCAAAAGTGTATAAATCCCAGACTGGATTTTGCCAATATTACTCTCTTTAGCCACAGAGTGGTGAATCTGTGGAATCCATTGCCACAGGTGGCTGTGGAGGCCAAGCCTTTATATACATTTAAGGCAGAAGTCGATAGATTCTTGATTGGCCAGGGCATGAAGGGATACGGGGAGAAGGCAGGAGACTGGAGCTGAGAGGAAGAGTGGATCAACCATGATGAAATGGCGGAGGACTCGATGGGCCAAATGGCCTAATTCTGTTCTTGTATCTTATGGTCTTATTATCAATTTGCTTTATAAGATTATATAGAGACATAAATTGGTAGACTAGATATTGGCTCTTCCCTCAATTGTTCCCTTCTGCATAGGGAAGCGAGGATGGAGAGGGTAGCTGGATTCAGATACATGGAAAACATCACCAGGCCACATATCCTTTCAATGGTGATGAACATGGGAAAAAAATCACAGCACTGAGAACTACACTGTGGTGGAGCAAACACATCAGGAAAACCATTTGTAAAGTGTGGACAAGAACTGCTAGTTCCTGAGACTTGTGCCTTTTCTTGTGGTCCCCTCAATATTTCAGATTTTTTTTTGTCCTCATGCACCAAACCTTCCCCCAACTGGTTTCTTTCAGAGCCAGCAGACAGCCCAATAGTTTTGTCCCTTGTGAAACTGGAAGCAGCACAAAAGGAAGCGAGGAGAACCTGCTAGAGTTCAGCAGGACATCTGCAAGTCTGACCTTGGAAATTCTTCACCCAATTTCACTTCCCACCCAACCAACCCCCTCAAATACTGGGGTTTGTTGGTCGTCAGATGCTTGATGAAATACATCAGGTATTCATGTTAGGATATCCTGGATTTCAATGAATACAGCATAGAATCAGGCCCTTCGGCCCATCTTGTCCAGGCAAAAACTATTTAAACTACCTACTCCCTTCGACCTGCACCAGGGCATACCATATAAAGTATGGACAGTACCTATCCAAACGTTGAAATCGAGCTCACATGCACCACTCGAGTTGGCAGCTCGTTCCACATTCTCACGACCCTCTGAGCGAAGTAGTTTCCCCTGATACTTTTCACCTTTCACCCTTAACCCATTACCTCCGGTTGGGGAAAAAGCCTGATTACATTTACCCTCTCTATTCCCCTCATAATTTTGAATACCTCATGGGAGAAATAAGGACAGAGTTAACCATTCAAAATGGCAAATGGTACAACCAAATTGTACCCTTATCTGATCAGATTAATTAGTGACCAACCAGATGGCACAGCCATAGAATTTCACTTTAGTTAAATGTAATGCATACTAGAGCACAGGGTTTTGGTCCTATTTTGAAATCATTAGCAAAGAATACAGCTGTCACTATCAACCACTCACTGTAACTTTCCACTCAAAATTGGTCATCAAACACAACACTCTACAAGGGCACTCATCTGAGGTCATACTTACTATGCAGTACACATTGCCGATCAAATTTTCATTCATTCTAGCACACAGGAATAAAGGTTATATAGAGAGTTTTGGAAAGGTGACTTTGAGGAGTCTACTGCTTGGAAACAAAGGAATCTGTATATTGCAGCCCCAATAACAATGAATTTATTGACAGTGAAGAATGATCATGTGAAATGTACTTCAGCATTCAGGCTTTTATAAACATTATATCTGCCTGTGTTTTCATTCAGAGGAAAACCAAGTGTGTTAGGTCTAAGGCAGGAAAATCCTACAGTCACTTTGGAGGGGTGACAACCTACAGTACAAATTCCATTACAACACACACAAAAAGCTGGAGGAATTCAGGACAGGGAGCACTTGTGGAAAAGAGTAAGCAGTCAACATTTCAAGTCAAGATCCTTCACTTCGATGAGGAACGTGAAATAGGGAGGGTAGCAGAAATCAGAAGAACAAGTTAAACAAACTCCGACACAGCTAGCATCTTTTTCCCAGGGTAGCAATGGCCAGTAGCAGGGGGCATACGTACAAGGTGAGCAGAGGATTGTTTAGTGGAGCTGTTTAGATAGGTAGATCTAATGATCCCAAACGAAATTAAAGTGTCACAGTAGCATTACAAGTACACCAAAATACAAGTAGTAGAAGAGAAGAAAGAAAGAATAAAAACAAGTTCCCTCAAACAGTCTAACAGGAGGGGGTCATCACTTCCCCAGCTATAGATTGGCTCATTATAGAGCCCATGACTTCATATAGCGCTCTTTAGAGCAGCACAGTTGTCTTAGTCTATTACTAAAAGTGCTCCTCTGTTCAGCCAAGGTGGCATGCAGAGGGTGAGAAACATTGTCCAGGATTTTCCGTAGGGTCCTTTGTTCTACCACAGCCTCCAGTGTGTCCAGTTTGACTCCTATAACAGAGCCAGTCTTTCTAACCAGTTTATTGAGCCTGTTGGCATCACTCATGCTAATGCCATTGCCCCAGCACACCGCCGCACAGAAGATTGTACTGGCGACAACAGACTGGTAGAACATGTGAAGGAGAGGCCTGCATACTCCAAAGGACCCCAGTCTCCCCAAGAAGTAGAAGTGACTCTGGCCCTTCTCACACACAGCCTCTGTGTTGATGCCCCACTCTGTCATCCAGGTGCACCCCTAGAGGTAGTAGTAGTTTTTAAGTTTACACAGAGAGTAGCGGGTAGCTGCAACATATTGCCGGGGGTGATGGCACACAGACTGATGAAAAAGGAGAATTTAAGACTCTTAGACAGTCACAGGGACGTATGAAAAATGGAGGATTATGGGCTGAGTGGGAGGCAAGGATTAAATTGATTGTTGAGTGGGATTACATTGCCAGGTACAACACAGTGGGCTGAAGGGCCAGTATTAAGCAGCATATTCTATGTTCAGCCCGTTAGTGTCTTTCTTGACCACACATGGTCCAATGCAATTTTAACCTAACTTACTCCATTTCCTTTTTCTCCGCTTCCTCCTGGGTCAGGTCTTCTTCCACACTATAATCCAGGATGGAGCCCACACCAAATGTCTGATTGCGGCGAATCAAGGGTTTGATGTCTTCTTGGTCCTCTCCTGCTACAAACTGTCCGTAGAAGGTCATCTTCATGAGCTTCCTGAAGAGCCATTTTCCCAGCACAATTCTGCTGAGATTGATAAGCTGTAAAATCAAACCAGTACATCATGAGAAACTCACAGTTCACATCCCAAACAAATAGCTTCAAGATGACCAAACTTTATACTCCAGTGAAAACTATCAGCTTACAGCAGGCATTTACAAATCTGAACTTCAAAGTTCAAAGTAAAATTTATTACCAGAGTACATACGTGTCACCACATACAACCCTGAGATTCTTTTTCCTGTGGGCATACTCAGCAAATCTATAGAATAGTAACTGTAAACAGGATCAGTGAAAGAGCAAGAGCAGAGAAGACAACAAGCTGTTGAAAAGCAACGATAAATAAATAGCAATAAATAACAACTGCATGAAATAAGATAAGGGTCCTTAAAGTGAGATCACTGGTTGTGGGTACACCTTAATAGAGGAGTGTAGTTATCCCCTTTTGTTCAAAAGCCTGACGGTTGAGGGGTAGTAACTATTCTTGAAGCTGGTGGTGAGAGTCCTTAGGCACTTGTACCTTCTACCTGATGGCAGCAGTGAGAAAAGAGCACAGACAGGGTGGTGAGATGTTTGATGATGGATGCTGCTTTCCTATGGCAAAGATTCATGTGGATGTGCTCAATGATTTTACTCGTGATGTACTGGGCCAAATCCACTACTTTTTGAAGGATTATCTGTTCAAAGGCATTGGCATCCCATAACAGGCCATAATACAGCCAATACACTTTCCACTATACATCCATACATGTTCATCTAAAGAACATAAAGACAAACTAGAACTCAGGAAAACGATTCTACATATGACTTCAAAGAAATACCATTTTTTATTAAACAGGCCTCTCCTGATGAAAAATTTATGACATTTCAACGATCAGAATATTTTACTGTTCAGTTTGGAATTGCCTTGCCAAATGTCAACTCCAGATTAATGAAAAAATGGTTATGTCATTTAAATTCAACTAACACGCAAAGCTCTCGTGCTTCCTGTTGTCTGATCAGTGTCCGTTTCAATTAGCAAAAACAGATCCTCTGCAGGATGTACTCTGTGCAGGTTTACCCCTTTTATTGTTCCAGTGTTGTACAAAAAGCTAAATAAAACTTAAGTGCAAAATCCAGCAGTGCCATTTATAATTTTATTTCACACTGTGGGAATGGGGGAAATGGATCACTCTGGAGGTTTCAAAAAGAAATCAAGAAGCTGAAGGCTGCAGTTTTCAATTTTGCAAAGCAAAGAATGCTGACCATTGCAAGGTCCACTGCCTGCTGGGTGGAAAATGTATTAGTGGTTTTGGTGACCAGATGTGGGTTCGTTTGCAGTGGCACATATATGGTGGGTACAGCTCCACTGGTATTACTAAAGTACTGCAATGTTTCCAGAGATCACAAGACCTCTGGTCCCCCTCAGAACACATTCTGCACATCAATCCTCGACAACGGTAGTAATAGTGCGATCGAGTCGAGTACGACTTTCTCCTAAGGGGTTGTCTATTGGTGGGTCCCCAGATGGGTGTAGAGGCCAGTCCTGGATCCACATATTCTTGGTGCAGCTTGGGCCAAGAGTAAGTGGTGTCAATGCAGGTATCCCAGCATAAATGACGTGCCATAACCTCAGTGGCAGCACCATGCAGTGGAAGAACATTCTTAGTAAACACACCAACGCAAGTGGAAATGAACAGTAAAGAGGAATAACAAGCCCAAACACATAAATGAGCATGAATGGAACCAATCCCCCGCCAGCTATCCCTTGATGGGATGGCGGGGTGATGATTCACCTCTAACAAATGTCACCTGCAAGTCACCCTTGGGCAAGGTGTAGCACCTGCTTAGGACCCCCACCCCACCCCCGCCGGATCAGGGTCACGTGAAGCCATGGGAGCAGGTGGTGGATGGTCGTACGAGCAGTCGGTGCGTGTCACAACTCCTGGTTATGCAACCGCTGACACCAGGCGGGCAATCTGTGAAGAGTATTGATAATGGTTGGGGGCACCCGTCTTATAAAGACGCTGCCCAGCAGGCAATGGCAAATCACTTCTGTAAAAAAATTTGGGCAAGAGTGATCATGGTCACGGACAAGACCATGATTGCCCACATCATACGTCACGGCAGATATGAATGATCCCCAGACCTCACAGCCGACATCCAGCCTAAATGTACACCCCTCCAAAGAAGTCTTATGTTTAAATCCATTTTGGGATGTTGGTGTAAAGTTGGATTTATCCTTAAATGCACTCAGGAAGGTGGTGGTGGTGAGCCAGTAGAACTAAACCAACCGTGAGGGTACTAATGCAACTAACCTCCCCCCCCCACCTCCCCCGCCACAAGTAATCACCAAAAACACTGCCAGCACAGCCTCATTTACTACTGAACGATTACCCCAGCATAACCATTACTTCAACCAGAATCACAGCTCCAGATTGCCCCTTGTGTGTTTTGGTCTACTTCGACCACAAAATCATTGAACTGACTTTGAAAGCACATGTGATTGGCAGTGACGCAATAATTTAATATGGCAAAATACTCAGCCGCACCCCGCCCCCTCCCCTCCCCTCCCCTCCCCTGGAAGGGCAAATACTGAGAGGAAGCCAACTCCAGTTGCTATTTTCTGTCCTCTGTCCTCTCGGCATGAATACAGGGATGTGGTCATGGAGAGGCGGCACCAGAGGACAGTAAATCAGCGGCCACTTCTCCAAAATCCTTAAGGGGGGGGCAACAAAAGAAAGGCGCGCGCCATATCATTTACAACGCAACAAAATCTGCCGGAGATCCTCGTCGGGTCGAGCATCAGGGCTTGTGCGGGGCTTCGACCGGAAACGTCGACAATTATTGCTCCTCCACAGATGCTGCTCGGCCCACCGAGTTCCTCAGGCAAACTGGCTGACGCTCCCGATTTCAGCACCTGCAGATTCCTTATTTGCAACGCAAATGCATCCAATGCAATTTCGCGTGTAGTTTTAAATGTTAACAATCACGTTGAAGGCCGTCCCCTGAGACTCTCCCCTACCTCCTTTTGCCTGTTCACGAAAATGTCGTAAGAGCAGAGACGAAACACCAGAAGGCTCCGCACCACCTCGGCACTGGTCTTGTTGCGATAGGCTTCCTGGTAGTTATTGAAGTCCGGGATATCAGGTGAGACCTGGGCTGGAGCCGGATGCACCCGCGGGATGTCCCGCAAACGGCGGCGACCGTGTGCTCGATCAGAACCCTCTTCGGTGGGCGCCTCCTTCGGCTTAGGTGAGGCGGCGGTGGAGCGGAACCGGGCACGGCGGCTGCCGACTGGGGCTCGGCCGGGCAGCAAGAGCAAAAGGAGGGGCGAGCGAAAGGCGCAGCTCGCCATCTGCTCAGGAGCAAGTGACCACTAGCTACGAGACACCGGATTCTGCAACCTAAGCCGCACGCTTCTCATTGTATCCATTTTCTGCCGCTGCGACCAATCAGATGCGAAGGCGCGGCTCTTCCATTCACAAAAGCGGGGAAGCCCACCCATCACAGGCGGGGGTAAAGAGGCGGGTCGTCCGTTTGCCCGCGAAGCCAATAACGTTTGATATGTGAGGTCTCCAATGCACTTACTCTTTAAATCTGGGACATTTAAAGTCATTTACGTGCAGCGCGAGACAGGCCCTTCGGCCCGCCATGTTCATGCTGTAATCATCTTCCGCTACTGGACAGATTGGGTGAGGAAGACCCTCCATCATTGTCCTAGTGCACCCACAGTAGTGGGCCACATGAGTGGCTACAGACCTATTGGTTTTTTTAAGGAATGTAATCGAATACCACTTAACGTATTGACCATGAATGAAAGGGCGTTTTAATTCCTTTAAAAAATGTTTATTCTTGTAAATGTGTTTTATTACGAATAAAGTTTATTTTGATATATTTTTTTTAAAAAGCTGACATTTTCTAGCACTTGGCTTCAATTGTGTTCCATCAGCATCTTCCTCTTCCCCACTCATCCAGCTTTGAGTCCTAGATTTCAACTACCCTCCGGATGGAAAAGATCTTATCTCAATCTCCTAGCTTTTCTTTGGTAATGGGAATAGTTGGCCAATATAACTCTATTCACCCTCAGCTTTCTCTGTATCAAATAAAAATAAGGAAGCCCAGCCCCGCCATGTGGCTGAAACACTCCAAACCAGGTAACAAGTCATTGTTGCAATTTTCTTTTCCTCCTCAATTATGTTAGAACATAGATCATAAGACATAGAATCAGAATTAGGGTATCCGGCCCATCGAGTGCTCCACCATTTCATCGTGGCTGATCCAATTCCCTCTCAACCCCATTCTCCTGCCTTCTCCCGATTACCTTTCCCACCCAGACTAATCAAGAATCTATCAACCTCTGCCTTAAATGCACCCAGTTACTTGTCCTCTGCAGCTGCTGGTGGCAACGAATTCCACAGATTCAGCACTCCCTGGCTAAAGCAGTTCCTCCTCATCTCTGTTCTAAATGGACGTCCCTCTATAGTTCCCCCGCCAAAGGAAACATTCTCTTCACATCCACTCTATCGAGGCCTTTCAACAATTGATAGATTCCAATTAGATCCCCCTCTCAATCTTCTAAATTCCAGCGACTACAGGCCCAGAGCCTTCAGTCGTTGCTAACGTGATAATCTTTTCATCCCCAGAATCATTTGTTAATGCCCTAACAAATGAAAGCAAGTATCCTGTATGCTTTCTTAATAACCTTACTAACCTATTGCTGTCTTCAGGAATTTTCAGATTTATCTTCGAAGTTCCCTCTATTCAAATTGAATTGGATTGACTTTATTACTTACATTTTTCATATACATGAGGAGTAAAAATCTTTACGTTATGTCTCTGTCTAAATGTGCAATGTGCAATTATAGTAATTTATAATAAATATTTTGTACAACAGGATAGCCAATATAATATAGAAATACAGTTGTGTCAGCATGAATTAATCAGTCTGATGGCCTGGTGGAAGAAGCCTGTTGGTCCTGGCTCTTATGCTGCAATACCGTTTCCCGGATGGTACTTACCTTACTTTGTACTTTATTGTCGCCAAACAATTGATACTAGAACGTACAATCATCACAGCGATATTTGCTTCTGCGCTTCCCGCTCCCTGGATTATAAATCGAATTTAGATGTTAAAAATTTAAATTATAAATCATAAATAGAAAATAGAAAAATGGAAAGTACGGTAGTGCAAAAAAACCGAGAGGCAGGTCCGGATATTTGGAGGGTATGACCCAGATCCGGGTCAGGATCCGTTCAGCAGTCTTATCACAGTTGGAAAGAAGCTGTTCCCAAATCTGGCCGTACGAGTCTTCAAGCTCCTGAGCCTTCTCCCGGAGGGAAGAGGGACGAAAAGTGTGTTGGCTGGGTGGGTTGTGTCCTTGATTATCCTGGCAGCACTGCTCCGACAGCGTGCGGTGTAAAGTGGTAGCAGCTGGAACAGTTTGTGGTTGGGGTGACTCGGATTTCCAATGATCCTTCGGGCCCTTTTTACACACCTGTCTTTATAAGTGTCCTGAATGGTGGGAAGTTCACATATACAGATGTGCTGGGCTGTTCACTCCCCTCTCTGTGGAGTCCTGCGATTGAGAGAAATACAGTTCCTATACCAGGCAGTAATGCAGCCAATCAGGATGCAGCCAATCAGAAAGTTCCTAAAACTTGGGGGCCCATACCAAACATTTTCACCTCACAGCCGGTATGTGCAGAGCATGTGAGATCCTCCGTGATGTTTTTGCAGAGAAACTTAAAGCTGTTCACCCTCTCAACCCCAGATCCATTGATGTCAATGGGGGTTAGCCTATTCCTCTGTAATTTCTGGAGTCCGACCATTAACTGTGCATATCTCAATTTTGTTTAGTCTTCCCAAAGTATCGCCTATTTTTCAGTATTAAATTCCATCTGCCATTTCTCTGCTTTCTTGACCAACTGATTAATATCATTCTGTAACTAAAGTGTATCTTCCCTGATTATTGTAATATTGATGTGACTCGGACACTGCTGTAGATTGAACAACCACATTTATTCAACAGACTTCCATTTTTTACTTCTCTATGTCCTGACGTCATACGCACTCTGAAGCTACGAATAATCACACAATACATGACATCCCCTTTCTCAAGATTTTGTTTCTTTTTACAACACTGTGAATTACCAAAACAATGCCTCTAGGTTTGCCCTTCTTACAGTGCAACAACCATGACATAATCTAAAATAATCTTAACTTGTACTGTATTCTGCATTGTATCTTACAATACTAACAGCAGTGCATTTTCTTTTACTAACATAGAATAATAAACCTTTTATTTCACACCTTCGAACTTATAACATGTGTGACTTTGCCTCAAACTGTGTGAGACTGTACGTATGTCTAATCTCTGTATCCAGCTGGAAGTTTGACTTGTCTCCCAGACCGTGTGTGATACAACTGTGACTGTGCTTGTCCTTCATCAGTGCCAGTCTCTCGAGTGACCTCTGTGTCTTTGCAGTCAATAGACAATAGACAATAGGTGCAGGAGCAGGCCATTCTGCCCTTCGAGCCAGCACCGCCATTCACTGTGATCATGGCTGATCATCCACTATCTGTATCCAGTTCCTGCTTTATCCCCATAACCTTTGATTCCACTATCTTTAAGAGCTCTATCCATCTCTGTTTTGAAAACATCCAGAGACTTGGCCTCCACAGCCTTCTGGGGCAGAGCATTCCATATATCCACCGCTCTCTGGGTGAAAAAGTTTTTCCTCAACTCCATTCTAAATGACCTACCCCTAATTCTTAAACTGTGGCCTCTGGTTCTGGACTCACCCATCAGCAGGAACATGCTTCCTGCCTGCAGCATGTCCAATCCCTTAATAATCTTATATGTTTCAATAAGATCCCCTCTCAGCCTTCTAAATTCCAGAGTATACAAGCCCAGTCGCTCCAATCTTTCGACATATGACGGTCCCGCCATCCTGGGAATTAACCTTGTGAACCTACACTGCACTCCCTCAGTAGCAAGAATGTCCGTCCTCAAATTTGGAGACCAAAACTGCACACACTACTCCAGGTGTGGTCTCATCAGGGCCCTGTACAGAAGCAAAGGACCTCTTTGCTCCTATACTCAATTCCCGTTGTTATGAAGGCCAGCATACCATTAGATTTCTTCACTGCCTGCTGTACTTGCATGCTTGCTTTCAGTGACTGATGTACAAGAACACCTAGATCTCGTTGTGCTTCCCCTTTTCCTAACTTGACTCCATTTAGATAATAATCTGCCTTCCCGTTCTTACCACCAAAGTGGATAACCTCACATTTATCCACATTAAACTGCATCTGCCCACTCACCCAGCCTGTCCAAGTCACCCTGCATTCTCATAACATCCTCCTCACATTTCACACTGCCACCCAGCTTTGTGTCATCGGCAAATTTGCTAATGTTACTTTTAATTCCCTCATCTAAATCATTAATATATATTGTAAACAGCTGTGGTCCCAGCACTGAACCCTGCGGTACCCCACTGGTCACCGCCTGCCATTCCGAAAGGGACCCGTTAATCGCTACTCTTTGTTTTCTGTCAGCCAGCCAATTTTCAATCCATGTCAGTACTCTGCCCCCAATACCATGTGTCCTAATTTTGCCCACTAATCTCCTACGTGGGACTTTATCAAAAGCTTTCTGAAAGTCCAGATACACTATATCCACTGGCTCTCCCTTGTCCATTTTCATAGTTACATCCTCAAAAAATTCCAGAAGATTAGTCAAGCATGATTTCTCTTTCGTAAATTCATGCTGACTCGGACACAATCCTGTCTGCATCACTCTTGGTGTTGTTTGTTTCCATGTCTGTATCTGTGGAAATGTCCTGTGCATCTGTACGTGGAAACTCCCTCTCGCCTGTCTTCAGCAGATGCTTCCTGTTCCTCCTGTAGACTCTTCCATCCAGCATGCGAACTATGAAGGATCTTGGTTGCTGATGTCTGTTCATAACCACAGCCGGTTGCCAAGTGTCTCCTCTCTGTATTCTGTCATTTTCACCTGTATGCAGATCTGGCAACTGTATTGTACGTCTGTCATAGTAGCTCTTTTGCTTTGTTTGCTTGTCATGAACTTGAGTATTACCTTCAGGAGACAGTAGAGTTGTGGATGTAGGCAGTTGGGACTTCAGATGACATCCCATCAACAGCTGCGCAGGAGAGAACCCCACACCCTCAATCGGTGTGTTGCAGTATTCAAGCAGAGCAATGTAAGGGTCAGCGTTGCTGCTTCGTGCCTTCTTGAGCATGTTCTTGACAGTTTGTACAGTTCTCTCTGCTTGTCCATTAGACCGAGCGTGCCCTGGACTCGGAGTAACGTGTTGGAATTCCCAGCTTTCCGAGAACCCTCTGAACTCACCATTGGCATATTGTGGACCATTGTCACTAACGGCAATATCAGGAATATCATGTCTTGTGAATGTCAACTTCATTGCGGTAATGACACCTCGACTGGACGTGTCACTTAACCTGGTGATCCCCAGATATTTTGAATAGTAGTCCACACAAAGCAGATATTCTGCACCATTGCAGTGAAAGAGATCTGTGCCAATCTTCTCCCATGGTCTTCCTGGTAGTGGGTGGGGAAGCACAGACTCTCTTGGATTGCTGTTTTTGTTTTCATTACAGACAGCACACTGAGACACAATGTCCTCCATTTGAGTTGACATGCCTGGCCAATAGAGAATGTCCTTTGCTCTTTCTTTACATTTCACTATCCCCAGGGGTGACTCATGAATTCTGTTGAGCACTTCCTGTCTCATTTGGTTTGGTACGATGAGTTTTGCCATTTTGAACATTAGTCCTGATGCATAGCTGATTTCCTCTTAAAATGTCCAGTATTTCTGCATTTCCTTTGGAACATCTTTTCTTTCTGTTGGCCGTCCATTCATCGTAATGTCTCTTAGCATTTGCATTTCAAGATCATCTGCAGTCGCTTTCCTGAACATGTTCAACTTCTCCTCAGAGATGGGTAGCTGAGGTGTAACCCAGTTGACCTCCAGCTCTCTTCCTTCCGCTCTTTGAGGTAAACACAGCTCAAAGCATCAGTGATGTACAGTTCTTTTCCTGGCTTATAGGTGACTGTGGGAGTGTACCTCTGTAGCCTGAGAAGCATCCTTTGCAGCCTCATAGGAGCTTGGTGGAGTGGCTTTTTGAAAATGCTCTCAAGTGGTTTGTGATCACTCTTAGCCTGGATTTCTTTGCCATATACATATTGGTGGAACTTCTCACACCCTTAAACTATTGCGAGTAATTCCTTCTCGATTTGAGCATATCGGCATTGACAGTCCATAAGTGCTCATGATCCATACGCCACAGGCCTCCCATCCTGCAGTATAACAGCTCCTATTCCCTCCAAACTGGAATCCATAGGGATCATCACCGGTTTATTGACATCATAGAACTTGAGTGCTGGTGCATTGGTAACCAACTGCTTCAATGCGTCAAAACTTTTCTTTTGTTCGTCCTCCCAATGCCATTCAGTGTTGCTCTCTAGTAGCTTTCAGAGTGGAGCGCTGACCTCTGATAAGTTGGGAATGCATTTGGCAAGATACTGTATCATGCCCATGAACCTCAATAGTTCTTGCTTGTCTTCGGGTGGTGGTAGCTGCACCACAGCTCTGACCTTTTCATCTGGTTTTAGCCCATCAGCACCGAGCACATGACCTATGCATTTGATCTCTTCAACCGTGAGCAGTGGATAGTGCTCTCTTTTGATGGCTTGGTTGAGATCTTGTGGATCCATGCAAATCCTCGTCTTTTTTTCTGTGACCACTGTCACCATACTATTCACTCAGTCGGCCAGTTCTATTTGTCTTGTTATGACTCCCATCTGTTCCATTCTGTGTAGCTCCTCCACTACTTGATCCCTAAGAGCTAATGGAATCTTTCTCGGGGCATGCATGACTGGTACAATAGTTGGATCAATCTGAATATGGTGTTTCCCTGGTAAACATCCTAATCCAGAAAACAAGTCATTAAAGTCTTTATGAATGTCATTTTCTTTTTCAACACAATAGATTCGCTTCGCCAGGCCTAGCTTTGTGCATGTTGCTTTGCCCAGTATTGCTGAAACATGTTACTGTACTATTTCAAACTCCATCTTGTATTTTTGTCCTTTGTACACGCAGGTGAGTGTTTTTTTTTGCCCAATGGCACCGTTTTGTGGCAGAAATATGCAACAAGTTTACAGGTGGATTTTCTCAGTCTTCCTCTGACGTCCTGTGAGTTGAATATTTCTGCTGGCATTACATTGCAGTTTGCTCCAGTGTCAAGCTTAAATGTCACATTCCTTCTGTTTATTATCAGATCTTTTTTTAATAATTTTTTTATTCAATTTTCAAACTTGATTACATAGAATAATAATATCTACCCTCCCTCTTCCCCTTAACCCTTCCCCCCGATACATACCCCTACCTAAAAGAAAAGAAAGAAAAAGAAAAAAAACAGAAAAAAAAGAAAGAAAGACTGCCTGGATATTGGAAGGTCTCCACATGCTCCATGGGATTCGAAATAAATTTAATATATGTATTTGTTTCTTTCCCCAAAGGACCAACATCTTTATCATCGGAGCACCTATATATACAATCCTATCTTTTGTAAATAAGGGTGCCAAGTATTCAAAAATGTATCATATTTATTTCTTAAATTATAAGTAATTTTTTCAAGTGGAATACAGCTAAAAATTTCATTATTCCAACGATCCATACTTAAATACGAATTCGATTTCCAAGTAACTGCAATAGCCTTTTTGGCTACTGCCAATGAAATTTTTATAAATTCTTTCTGACATTTATTCAATTTAAGTTTCATTTTTCTCTCTTCAATGTCACCTAATAAAAATAATATAGGGTTATGTGGAAGTTGAATTCCAATAATTTCTTCCAATAAAACTCTTAAATTTATCCAAAAAGGTTGAATTTTGGAACAGGACCATGTAGAATGTAAAAAAGTACCAATTTCTTGATTACACCGAAAACATTGATCAGATAAGTTTGAATTTAATCTATTTATTTTTTGTGGTGTAATATATAATTGATGTAAAAATTATATTGTACTAATCTGAGTCGAACATTTATTGTATTTGTCATACTGTCAAGACGCAGTCTTGACCAACTTGTTTCGTAAATATTAATATTCAAATCCATTTCCCAATTTTGTCTTGACTTACGGATTCCTTGTTTAAGTGTCTGTTTTTGAATCAGATTATACATAAAAGAAGTAAATTTTTTAACTTTTCCTTTTTGAATTAGAGTTTCAATTTCATTAGGTTTCGACAATAACATTGTTTGACCCAGTTTATCTCTTAAATAAGCCCTTAATTGAAAGTAACAAAAGAAAGTGTTATTTGATATTTTATATTATCAGATCTTGAGTCCAATCATCTTCATCCTCCATCTCTGCATGGTCAATATTCTTGATGCATACCTCCTGTTCCACTTCAACTGTGCCAATGAACATGTCATTGTTGCCCTCACTCTGTTCCACAGTGTGCATTTTCCTTGCATGCTCCTTCGATTTGCACATCTTTGCAAAGTGACTTCTTTTCTGGCATAACTTGCATGTCTGACCAAAGGCTGGACATTTTCTGTATCCATGTTTATAACCACATCTGTTGCAGTTAACTTCCTTTTGATCATCCTGTGGAGCTGGCTTGGTCCTACTCTTGTTAGTTTTCACAGTTTTTATTTTGTGCACTTCAATCTCTTCATTGAGCACTTTAACCTGACTTGACGTGATCTCGCTAGAACAGCAAACATCAATTGCCTTTTCTAATGTAAGATCTGCCTCTCTCAAAAGCCTGCCTCTCACTTGATCATCTCGTATGCCACATATAATCCTGTCACGTATTAAAGAGTCATGCAGTTGTCCGAACTCACAGTCTTTTGCCTTGTTCTTCAAATCTGTTACATAGGCGTCTATGGTCTCTATTGGTCCTTGAGCCCTCGTGAAAAACATGTGTCGGATGTACGGTAGGTTTTCTTTCGGTTCGCAGTAATCTTGAAACTTTTTCCTCAACACTTCAATTTTATCTTGCTCATCATCTTGGGAGACAAACGCATTGCAAACCTTTATTGCCTCTCCTCCCTGCCACATGCAGAAACGTAGCACATTGCACTTCCTCCGTCTTTTCAGCTACGCCACTAGTGATGCAAAACAGCTCAAACTTCTGGATCCTTATTTTCCAGTTCTCAGCAAGATTACCTTGTATGCTTAAACTCGACGGTGGCTGTAACTGTGACATCTTTTACATGTCTTCTCTTCCTTTTTTTCGCGATTTCTTCTGACGCCGTGTAATATTGATGTGACTCGGACACCGCTGCAGATTGAACAACCACGTTTATTCAACAGATTTCCATTTTTTACTTCTCTACATCCTGACGTCATACACACTCTGACGCTACGAATACTCACACAATACATTACAATTATCTACAACACCAGCCAGCTCCGTATCATCTGCATTCTTACTCATCCATCTTGCATTCACACCCGGATGACTCGGGTATATTCAAAACCGAGGATTCGTAAAACTAACCCTTTTTCACATCACAGGTCGTAGGGTAATTATCACGAGATAAGCCTTTGACCATCAACCTCTGCTGGAAGCAAGTTTCTCATTGTCTGTGCACATAACAATAAACTCAACTTGTCTGCTTCAGCTGTCATTCTGCACCTTGCCTCCAATAACCTTCCAGTTAGAGTGAAGCTAATCTATAGAAGAACAAAAAATTGTCCAGTCTTCGTCACCTTCACTCTCAAATCAGTTCTTCCATCGTCTCAGTTAAAACAGTTTTCCGTATGTATACACACTTTCTGAATGTGCACACTTAGTCTGACCACTAAGTCACTGTAGACTCCTTCACTGAAGCCAACAAATGGATAAACATTATAATATTACAACATAATGTAATTTATTTCATGTTTTATTAACAACATTAAACAATTAAAAATAAATTGTAAAAAAATCACACAGCTCTAAAAAAAAATTGAGTTAATTGATGCCTTAATTGCATTTAAATGATATAATGGCAAAATTGTGTAAGGGGAAGGTACTTTGTCTTTGACAGGGAGGGAGGGAGAGTAGTGGGGGAGGTGGGGAGGGAGTGAGGGCCTTGGAGAGCCCCATGACCAAATCAAGTTGAGAACCTAAGTTGGGTCTCCTCCTCCCTCAGTCCCCTGTGTCCATTTTTTTTCTCTTCCTGCTGCCTTCTCTCCATTTAAATGTTCTAGAAAAGTTCTTATTAAAAATGATCAATGGAGGGTACAATCATTAAACTCCAAATTAGTGGTAAAGCTAAATTAATAATGATTGCATGAAAGTATAGCAATGTTGCCGGTGTTGAGTGTGCATTCTGGTAGAGACAGGTCACAGAGTGATTCTGGCCCAGGTGTAGATGGCACCAAGGGAAAAAGGCATCAGTGGAACTGAAGGCCTTGATTATTCCCACTCTGGCGGGACCTGCCAATATCACTCAGGTCTGATCACTGAGTAAGTCCTTCCACTTTCATGCTACCTCCTTCCATAAGATATAGGAACAGAATTTGATCAAATGAATCTCCTCCACCATTTCATCATGGCTGATCCATTTCCTTCTCTCAGAATCCTTTCCAAATACCCAATGACTTGGCCTCCACAGGCACCTGTGGCAATGAATTCCACAGGTTCTCCACTCTCTGGCTGAAGATATTCCTCCTCATCTTCATTCTAAACGGACGTCCCTTTATTCTCTGGCTGTGTCTTCTGGTCTGATTGTACAACCCAGAATGTACCAGGTGACCAAGACCAGGTTATGGAGCTGAAGTCTTGTTGGAAACAGGCTGCCGCCCATTTGAACAGAGGAAGAAGGCTGCAGCTTATACTCACCATATAAATGGAGTTCAGCAGGAAAGAAATGGCAGGCAGGTGGCAAATGAAAAATACAGTTTCACATTTACGTTTATTTTGAAGAATTGAACTACTTCTCACGTAAACAAAGAAATCCTAGGGGAAAACTTGATCAATAATCAAGTTGCTATTGTCATCATGTGATCCATCCAATTATAATTGTGTTGCTAATTGATCATTGTAATTTATATCTATCAAATGCTATAACCTTATAAAAACAGGGAAGCAGCATGATGGGCCAAATGGCCTAATTCTCTTCTGCCTTATGGTCTTATAGTAGCACAGTGGTTACCGTAATGCTATTACAGTGCTAACAGCCTGGATTCCATTCTTCGCCACTCTCTGTAAGGAGTTTGTATATTCTCCCCATGACTGCATGGGTTTCTTCCTGGTGCTCTGGTTTCCTCCCACCTTCCAAAGACATCAGGTTGGTAGGTGACTTGGTCACATGGGTGTAACTGGGCGGCATAAGCTCGTTGGACTGGAAAAATCACTGAATAAATAAACACGGCAATTGCCTGAACCACACGTGCGGAATTCTGGAGGAACACAGCAGGTCAGGCAGCATCTATAGAGGGGAGTAAGCATTTCAGGCCAAGGCCCTTCATCAGAACACCTGAGCCAGATAAACCACAAAGTGAACAAGGAAGAAAAAGAGATTGTAAGTACAGTAGCAGCAAACGAAGATTCTTCAAATGTGAATCCCGCACGGTGTAAGCAATTTGGTTCTTAAAAAAAACTAACAGAAATGAAGAATGTGCAGCTGATGTATCCTTGTGCATTTTGAAGCCAGCTGATAAAATTAACAGGGGTTCCCAGCCTAGGGACTATGGACCCCTTGCTTAATGGTATTGGTCCTTAGCACAAAAAAGGTTGCGAACCCTTCATTAAAAGGACAACATCAAAATGGATAACATAGTGGACAAGAGACAGAAAACAAAGCAATATTGTTCAGACCAGAGTGAAGTGTTTTGGATATTTTTGATGTAAATGATCTACACTTGAGCATAAAGTACATCATGTCAGAGTTTGCCAATCATACAAAATGTGAAAATGCAATCAAAAGTGAAAAAAACATTGGTGGAACAGGCAAAGAAATTATAGCACAAAGTGAATGTACCATTGTAAGAACATCAAGGAATTATAAACTGGTAAAGTTTCAAAGGCATGTAAGTACAAATTTTGAAGTGGTTCATATTTTAGTATTCTATTAAAATGCAAAATGGAGTAAACGCGAGGAAATCTGCAGATGCTGGAATTTCAAGCAACATACATCAAAGTTGCTGGTGAACACAGCAGGCCAGGCAGCATCTCTAGGAAGAGGTACAGTCGACGTTTCGGGCCGAGACCCTTCGTCAGGACTAACGGAATGCCCTCCCACTTTCAAATCTCTTACTAGCTCTTCCTTCCATTAGTCCTGATGAAGAGTCTCGGACCGAAATGTTGACTGTACCTCTTCCTAGAGATGCTGCCTGGCCTGCTGCGTTCACCAGCAAATTTGATGTGTGTTGCAAAATGGGGTTTTGGTTTTATAAATTGTAGCATAGAGTTCGCTAGGATTGTTATCGGGGGAGGTAGTGGGACTATGCTCCCAAACGGCATGCGCCTCAAATAGCCTCTGACAACCAAGACCAGCTCCTGGCCTTCACATGTGGCTTAGCTACTAAGCCCAGCGGAACCGTCGCTACTAACAGGAGAAGGGGCAAAGGCGGGTTATCGGCATCTTACAGCCAGTCGCTTCGGGCAGATGGGGCTCGTCAGCAGTGGTTGGCAGCTCATCTAGGAGAAAGAAAACTCTGATCTCAAATCTCCGCGGCCTTGCGGCTATACCCACTCATGCGGAAGGCTTTGGGAGTAAACCCTGAAGGAAAAATCCGGAGCTGGAGTCCCTAAGGCAGTGCTGCGTTGAGTTCAATGCTGACTGGTAACTTCGGCAATGCTGCTGGTGCCAAAATGTATCAGTCCCTGCCATTCCTTTGGGCCCATCTGATGCACAGAGAAGGGCAGCTTGCTCTCCATATCGTGCTGCCCGGGCTTGGGTGCTGGCTTTCATATCACGTAGACAGCTGGAATGCAACATCCACGGTCGACCGGGACCAACAGAGGGCCACACAATAGAGTGCAAAGTTAAGGAAGTCAAACTAAATATTTATAAATCTCGGGACTCGGGAGTCGATTGACTCGGACTTTTGAGACTTTATCTACATGCCCATGGTTTGTTCTTCATCAAATTATGGTATTGCTTTGCACTGCTGTAACTATATGTTACAATTATGTGGTTCTGTCAGTGTTAGTCTTTGGTTTGTCCTGTTTTCTGTGATATCACTCCAGAGAAACATTGTATCATTTCTTAATGCACATATGCATTTCTAAATGACAATAAAAAGAGGACTGAGTGTTCTCATAATGGATACAAAAAATTAATCTATAAATCATGTGTATTGTCTCTATTTTTAAACATAAAGGCGTTGGAGAGTGTGCAGAGATCTATTACAAAGTTACCAAACATCATTGGCTGCAATTAAAATGGATAAACTTGAAAATCTGGGATTACAGCAGAGTATGTTTTGGGGTTATTTAATAGAAGTGTTCAAAAGTAAGTGGGTATTTTACAGAGTAGAAAAGGAGGAGCAATAATCAGAGACAGATTTAAAATAATTAGCAAAAACGATGCCAATTTTAAGAAATAGGACTGAACAAATTGTTGGGAGACTCAGTCATGTGACATGGGTCTGTTATGCCAAATGGCCTATTAAACGGCATTAAATTTTATGATCATCGAGGCTACAATAGACCCGGAGGTGACAGAAAGAAAATGCCAGCCGTGGAGTCTTTGGAGAACCAAATATGCATTCCCCATTTCCCTTAACACTTCCCGATGTCACATTTCAAATTGTTCATGAGCTTCACGCAGAATATTGTTTCCTGAAAGTAATCAATTTAGCTTTGCATATGAATGAAACCAGCTGTTTCTACTATCTCCCAAGGGTGTTCGTTGCATAGACTATCACCAGATGAAGAAGTACCATGGGAATTCATTAATCTTAAATGCCAATAACATATCATTTGCAATTTAAATGCGTTTGCATAAATATTCACAGGTCCAAATTAAAATTGCTAACTCCAGAAAGGAATCACCAGTAAGAAATAAAAATTGAATTTTCAGCAAACGAAAGCTGAAGGACATGGAACCATTGAAGAGGAGTGTCACACAAAGGGGGGAAAAACGTAGGGACAAAAAATGTAGGGACATTAGAGAGCCTTAAGCGACACATTAATCCTTCAGCAAAATTTGGAAGAGTGATGAGAAAAGCATTCAGAAACTGGAATGTCCAAGAGACCATAACATATAATATTCAATCGCAAATGTCGACAGATGTACCATGGTACCGTGGAGAGCATTCTGACTAGCTGTACCACTGTGTGGTATGGTGGGGGGGGAGGAACACTGCACAGGATCAAAATAAGCTGGGGAGAGTTGTATAATTAGTCAGTTCCATTATGGACCCTCCATGGTATCCAGGACATCTTCAAGGAACAATGCCTCAAAAAGGCAGCGTCCATCCTTAAAGAGCCCCAAAACCCAGGACATGCCCTGTTCTCATTGCTACCATCAAAGAGGAGGTACAGGAGTCTGAAGGCACACACTCAGCAATTCAGAAACAGCTTCTTTCCTTCTGCCATCCAATTTCTGAATGGACATTGAAGCCATGAACACCACCTCACTACTTTTTTATTTCTGTTTTTGCACTACTTATTTTATATATATATTTACTATAATTCTAAGTCATGTTTTATTATTATGTATTGTATTGTACTGCTGCCACAAAGACAACAAATTTCATGACACATGCTGATTCTGATGAGGCGGAAGTACCAATGCGATACACACAAAATGCCAGAGGAACACAACAGGTCAGGCGGCATCTATGAAGATGAATAAACAGTCGACAACTCAGGCCGATAACCTTCATCAGGACTGGAAAGGAAGCGGGGAGAAGCCAGAATAAGAAAGTGGGGGGAGGAGAAGGAGCACAAGCTGGAGGGTGATAAGTGAGGAGGAATGTGGATGGGGTTGAGGAGAAGAGATGAAGTAATAAGGTGGGAGATTATAGCTGGAAGATGTAAAGGACTGAAGAAGATTTACGATAGGAAAGGGCAATGGACCATGGGAGAAAGGGAAGGAGGTGGGGCACCAGAGGGATGTGATAGGCAGGTGAGGAGAAGAGAAGGGATAAGAGGGGTCTAGAGAAGGAAATGGATAAAGAGAAATCGGTAGGGGGAAGAAATTACTAAAAATTAGAGAAATCTATGTTCATCCCATGAGGTTGGAGGCTATCCAGGCAGAAGAGAGGTGTTAGAGCTTCGGCCTAAGTGCGGCCTGAAACCAGTGGCTATGCTGCTTACCTCTTGGGCTCCACTCTGACACCCGGAGAGAATTTCTTCTATGGTACCATCACTGAACAGAGAGTGATTACAGGTAAGGCCATGCTTAGGGTCACAGTCAGCTGCACACCAGCTGAATCTGTGCTGTTGGCTGCCACTGGTATCTTTCTATTGCATGCTTCTGCTGAACACCCTCTACTGCTGGACACATTGAGCTACGTACAGCTCGTTCTCAGAGTATCTCCCAGAGTCTGCAGAAAATGTCAGTGCGACCTAACATGTTCAAACAAGCATGAAAAACAGTGAACCATCCTTCGTGCACTCTCAGGGAAAGAATGATAGAGTGTGGTGGAGAGGCTTCTGAAGATCATTGTATCCCAAAAGCCATCCATGTCTCATTGTGGCCTAGCACGAGCCTGCTAGCATGCCATCAATGTCTGCACTCCTTCTCTTCACTTCTTGAGGTCCATTGAAAGCACAGGATGACTGCCAGGCTTGGAAAGAGCCGGGGGTTGAATAACCAAGGTGAAAAATCTGTTAAGAAAGATATGGGATGCTTGAATTTTTTAAAGTAGAGACATGGGGACTTTGAGTGCTTCCAAGATCAATTTACTGGGCAATGTGAATTACTCTGGAAGTGCTGCAGCACTTGCACATGGGAAATTGAGTGCTATGAACTTGGATTCAACACCAGGAAACTGCGCTGATCCGGTTAAGCTTCCGCAAGGGCAGATCGCTCATCTCTGGGCACCAGGCTAGGAGTAGGATGTCAAGGTCTTTAAGGAGGTACACTTGAGTTTTACCTGAATGTGTGAGGGATGAGTGACTTCAGAAGACAGGAAAGCCAGGAGAGCTGTCCTTAAGCCGAAGATTTGGCAGAAGTAATCACACTAAAGCTGAGTTACATGGGATCTATAGGAGAAGCAGTTTCAAGTGAGAATTGGGGATCTGGAGAAATAGTTTATTTCTACCAAAGATCTGGCACCATACACAATACCGCAGATGCTGAATTACATACTCTGATTCTATGGCCTGATTATTCGAAGGAGAAGTAACTGGCGTCGGGAGGCAGTTAGGGTGATTTGGACAGGAAATCTGCACTGTGTTTCATTGGACTTGATGTGTCTTCTCAATGGAAGTCAGTCTGATTGACAGGAATAACTCTTAGTTGGGTGAAGTGATCTCCACAGCAGACCGCAGGAGGACTTAGAATTAATCTGGAACAAAGAAAGAGTGTGAGGCGTGATTCCAACAGGATTGATCCTCAAACCTAGGGGACATTTGTATTGTTGTAATGATTAATGTTGGTGGGTGGAGACCGATAGGAAACTCACTCCTGATTCTCTTGTGACCTGAAGCCACTCTCGCCTTGCTACAATGCCAGCTTTCTAGACTCTTGGGAAATCTTGCATTGTTAACCTTGCAATGCTGGTTAAAAGTCAAGATCAACTTAAATTGCTGAAGTGACATAAATGATTTCCCCTCCCTAATTCTCTCCTGTTTCCTTAAAACCCGGGTGACACAGTCACGTAGTGGTTTGCATATTGTTCTTTCAGCGCCAAGGACCTGGGTCCAGTTCCACAGTTGTCTGTATGTTCTCTCTCTGACCACATATATTTCCTCTGGGCGTTCTGGTTTCCTCCCAAATTCCAAAGACCCGCAGGTTAGGGTTAGTGATTCCTCCCAAATTCCAATACCTGAAGTGACATGACTGTGGGCATGTGATTTTGGCGCCGGAAGCAGAGCAATGTTTTGTGGGTCGCACCCAGCGCGTCCTCAAACTGTGCTGGTTGTTGGCACAAACAATGCATTTCTTTGTATGTTTTGTTCTTTCAGTGCCATCATCATCATCATTATGTGTCATGTCGTTATGACATAGGCAATCATGGTCCCATGACCATGATGGTTCCAGGCAAATTTTTCGTCATTGCCTTCTTCTGGGCAGTGTCTTTACAAGACGGTTAAGTCCAGCTATTATCAATACTCTTCAGAGATTGTCTGCCTGGCTTCAGTGGTCGCATAACCAGGACTTGTGATGCACACCAGATGCTCATACGACCATCCACCAGCTGCTCCCTTGGCTACACGTGACCCTGATCGGGGGGCTAAGCAGGTGCTACAGCTTGCCCAAGGGTAACCTGCAGGCTAGCAGAGGGAAGGGGTGCTTCGCATCTCCTTTGGTGGAAATGTGTCTCCACCTGCCACCCACTGTTTCAATGTACATGTGACATGTACAGCGAATTACTTTAGTTAAATATTTAACTCAAATGTGGGTAGGATGGATATAGTATTGAACTTTTGAAAATGTTAGCATTCATTAACAATGCTTAGACCTCTTAAGTACCTGTTTGACTGCCCATTGAATGCCAGGCTTCCCAACCAGAGTTCTTGGGTGTATTGGAACCTTCATGCCCTGTTGTCAATATTGCTGATGCACCTTTTCATGTCCCACTTAGAATACATTAATGAAGCACCTGCCTGCTTCAAGTGTGAGGTTCAGGTGCGCAACTAAATTCATTGGCAAGGGGCCACAGCCAGTTTAGCAGCAACAAGAGTCAAACTAGCAGAGTGAGTTACACAGTTAGTAAGACTAATCTACCCCAGTTATTTCTGAGTGTGAAAATGGAAGTTGTTAGTTGTTATATCGCATAAGCAGTAAATGTAGCCTTAGTTTACTGAACTCAAAAATAATAGCAAAGCAGAATTGAAGACTCATCAGTGTGAGATATTAAAGCAACAAACACAAAATGCTGGAGAAACGTAGCAGGTCCGGCAGCATCTATAGAAAAGAGTAAACAGTCGACGTTTTGGGCAGAGGCCCTTCTTCAGGACTGAAAAGGAAAGGGGAAGATGACAGAATAAAAATTTGGGGAGATTATAAGGAAGATAGCTAGAAGGTCACAGGTGAAGCCAGGTGGGTCGGAAAGGTAAAGGGCTGGAGAAGAAAGAATCTGATAGGAGAGGAGGGAGGACCATAAGAGAAAATGAAGGAGGAGGTGATAGGCAGGTGAAAAGAGGAAGGAGGCCAGAGTGGGGAGCAAAAGAAAAGGGGAGGGGGAGGGAAATACTTTTTTTACCAGAAGGAGAAATCGATATTCATTCCATCAACCCAGACAGTATATGTGTGAGATATTAATTCTATTTCTCTCACCACAGATAGTGCCTCATCTGTTAAATATTTTTACCATTTCTGTTGATAGTTTACATTTCATGTGTTTTTCTTTTTGGGTTCAATTTCAAAATGAGGTGCCTAAATTAAATATTGCACAACCAAAATAACAGGATCAGGTAAAATATTGAAATATGCCACTTTCAAAATTAATTCTAATGATTAAGAAATATCTTTCTTTGTCTTCAATTCATGAACAATACTGTAATGACTGTGATTGACATTTTAACGTCAGTAGAACCAAACCTAGCCTCTGTTATATTGTTTTGGCAGTTTTCCTCTTGGGCCTCTCTGTCATAGTGATAACCTCCCAGCTTCATCGTCCTCTGTTCTGAGCCAGTTTCTCGAAGGTGGACCAGGAGTGACCTTGACTAACTTCGGCCTTGACGTCTCTCCTCCATGTTGTCAGTGACTGAAGATAAATTTCTTCCCAAGTATATTAATTAAATTGTGGTTTTATTAACCACAAATATAAAGGTTGTTAATAAATAGCAGTCTGATGATTATGTGAAATTTGTCTTCTTAAATATAAACAGAAATATTTAAGTGAATAAATTGAAATAGGATTATCCATGTGTAGAACCAAAACAAATGGGGGAGACCTTAAACAAATGTTTTGCATTTGTATTTACTCAGGAGATGGACATGGGTCGATTGTTGTGAAGCAAAGCAGCATCGACTTTGTGGACCCTACATAGATTACAGAGGAGGAGGTGTTTGTTGTCTTGAGGCAAATTAGAGTGGATACATTTCCGGGGGCTGATAAAGTGTGCCCTCAGACCCTGTGGGAGGCATACAGAAATTGCAGGGGCCTTAGCAGAGATATTTAGCAATAAGTGAGGTACTGGAGGATTGGAGGATAGCTAATGTTGCTCTGCTGTTTAAGAAAGGCTCTAAACACAAACAAGAAAATTATAGGCTGGTGAGTCTGACTTCAGTTGTGGGAAAGTTATTCGAAGGTATTTTAAGGGACCGGATATATAAGTATTTGCATAGACATGGACTGATTAAGGATAGTCAGCATGGAATCGTGTGCAGTTGGTCACGTATAACTAATTTTATAGAGTTTTTCAAGGAAGTTCCAGGAAAGTGAATGAAAGCAAGCCAGTTGATGTTGTCTACATGGACTTTAGCAAGGCCTTTGACAAGGGCCTGCATGGGAGGTTGATCAAGAAGGTTCAGTTGCTCGGTATTCAAGATGAGGTAGTAAATTGGATTAGACATTGGCTTTGTGGAGGAACCCAGAGTGTGGTAGTAGACGGTCGCCTCTGTAACTGGAGGCCTGTGACTAGTGGTGTGCTGGAGGGATCGGCATTGAGTCCATTGTTGTTTGTCATCTGTATCAATGATCTGGATGATAATATGGTTATCTGGATCAGCAATTTTGCAGATGACACCAAGATTGGGGGTGCAGTGGACAGTGAGGAAGGCTATCCTGGTTTGCAGAGGGATTTGGATCAGCTGGGGAATGGGCTGAAACATGGCAGATGGAATTTAATGCAAGGTGTTGTACTTCGGTAGGACCAACCAGGGTAGATCTTGCACAGTGAACGGTAGGGCACTGAGGAGTGTGGTAGAACAAAGAGATCTGGAAATACAGCTCCATAATTCATTGAAAGTGGCATCACAGGTTGATAGGGTCGTAAAGAAAGCCTTTGGCACATTGGCCTTCGTAAATCAAAGTATTGAGTACAGGAGATGGGATGCTATGTTGAAGTTGTATAAGACGTTGGTGAGGCCTAATTTGGAGTATTGTGCACAGTTTTGGTCACCTACCTACTGGAAAGACATAAAGAAGATTGAAAGAGTACAGAGAAAATTGACAAGGACCTGTGTTATAAGGAAAGATTGAATAGGTTAGGACTTCATTCCATAGAATAGAGAAGATTGAGAGGAGATTTGAGAGATGTAGACAAAAGTATGAAGGGTATAGATAGGGTAAATGCAAAGAGGATTTTTCCATTGAAGTTGGGTGGGACTGCAAGCAAAGGTCATGGATTAAGGATGAAAGGTGAAAAGTTTTAAGGGGAACATAAGGGGGAACTTCACTGAGAAGCCGTAAGAGCTGCTGGCACAAGCGGTGCATGCGAGTTCGATTTCAACCTTTAAGTGAAGTTTGGACAGGTACACGGATGGTAGGGATATGAAGGGTAATGATCCCATGCAGGTCGATGGGAGTAGGTAGTTTAAATGGATTTGGCATGGACTAGATGGGCCAAAGGGGTGTTTCTGTGCTGTATTTTTCTATGATTATATTTAATGGACAGAAAGTGTCCCTTTTTTAAGTTGTTTGTACTGGAAATTTTCAATTAGCTGATTAAAAAATAAGAAACGTCCTCCCAATGTTGACCTGGAAATTGATTTTTCTTCCAAAGATTCAAAGTACATTTATTACCAAAGTACATATACAACCCTAAGGTATGTCTTCCTGCAGACAGCCACAAAACATAGAAACACCATGGAACCCGTTCATCGAAAATATCCAACACCCAATGTGCAAAAAAAGAACAAATTGTGCAAATCAGCAAATAACGTGCAGCATATTAAACATCAAACTGTAAAGTCCTTGAAACAGTATAAGGAATGTTTGATTTAGTTCAGTTCAATTTAGCCTTGTGTTGCTCGTTGACTATAATTGATCTATGGCATAGAGACAACTTAATTATCCCAACCTGTCCAAGTTGGTGATTTTGTTACATTCAAGTAATAATGTCAAAAAATATCAGCAACAAATATCTCAATCAAAGCCAGGACCATAAATTATCATTAACTATATTATCAATTTAGACTGTGAATCATGGACAGAATTTCTGATTTGGCAATAAATGCAACTTTGGAGGATCAGTATGGATGATGAACCACTAGAAGACACTAATAAATCTGACTAGTGTCTATTTGGCAAATCAATTTCAATATGATAAAGTGTAACTTCTTACACTTTTGTAAGAA
Organism: Mobula hypostoma; assembly: GCF_963921235.1. Taxonomy (NCBI): domain Eukaryota; kingdom Metazoa; phylum Chordata; class Chondrichthyes; order Myliobatiformes; family Myliobatidae; genus Mobula; species Mobula hypostoma. Next base: position 26,110,356 of record NC_086123.1, read on the forward strand.
AAATAACAAGCTATGTTTTATTCAGAAAATAAGAATTTAAATGAAATTTATATGAGAAGGGCACCTGGAGTACAAATTAAAAGTTGCAATCTGAGTAAATAAGGACATAACAGAAGCAAAAAAAGTATTCGGGTTAATTACTAGAAGAAGAGAATAGAAGAACCAGTGAGTAATTATTCCCAAATCAGCATCTAAACAATGATGTACAATCACTGGAGATGGTGTAACAGATGGGTTCCCAAACTTTTTTTATGTCATGGACCAATATCTGAAGCAAGGAGTCTGCGGACCCCAAGTTTGGAAACCTTGGTGTAAAAACCACATGCAGCAATAATACGTGGACTGTGATGTTATACATGATGGACTCTATTCCTTTCCTCTTTGCAAGGAAAGAATGAGGTATGGCTCATGAAATGTCTAAAATCCCGACAGGTTTTGCTGGAGTATAGAAAGAAGTGTTGTATTTTGAAGAGAGCTTGTGGAGATATTTTTGGCAAGTCTTCCTTTATTGTCCATCCCTAGCTGGGAAAGCAAACCATTTAGTGAAGACACAGACTAGTTGTGAAATGCAAATCCTCTTCCATGTAGGGCCTAAGTGGAGCCAACTATTTTTAACGGTGGTCTGTTTTTTATAGACACCATTAATAGTGTAATTCTTTAATTCCAGATTCCATGTTTATTTATTTACTTAAAGTTAAATTTCCCAGATACTTTGGTGAGAATTTAACTCTTATCTCTAAATTGATAAACTAGCCATGCAGATACTAGTTCAGTAAACATTTCCATTTTTCTTTAGCTACAGAATAAAGACGCTCCATCTTGCCTCAGGTCATCTGCTGCTGAAACCCTTTGTTAACTCTCACTTAACTATTCCAATGTGACTGGCCTCCCTTATTCTACCCTCTTTAAATCTGAATCGTCTAAATCTTTGCTGCCTTGGGCTAACAATGTGACATGACTTATACAATTCTATATTTATTGGCCTGGATAAGTTTTGATCAAACATGCTTCAGTTTTAAAGTTTTAGTTCGAATCAGGGTTGTCCCCAACTGTTATTGTGTGAAGGAAGTCACCAGAGAAAAGAACGGGTAAGTATGAAGCAGTTTCTTTATTCAACAAAACAAGATACAGCACGTTTCATAGGGAGACGCTTTGGGTCAAAAGGTCTGGCCTGCCCAATGTTGGGTTTGATATTTGATGTGCTAAGCATCAAAGGACAATTCCATATTTACAGTGTATCCACAATGCTTACTTTGAAACTACACACAAACTTCACACCTCTCGATTCGCATGCAAATGAATTTTAGTCAGCAATGTCTAGATTTGAAGATTGGTTGCTGAAGTCATTTGCTAAATGTAAATGTGCTGAACCCAAAAGTTGCTCTAACACCCACAATGCTTATAATTCCATCAACTGAAAGACAGCCACTGAAGAGCATTGAGTGTAACGTCAAGATAGGCAAAGATGTACGGAAGATAGGAATTGGGAAAATAGTCAACATTTTGATGGAACGTTCCGATGACAATACCAAAGGAGGATATTCAATCTGTCAGATACATGCTGACTCTCAGGGAAGCAATTCCATCAGGACACACGAGAGTGCAGATGCTGGAATCTGGAGCAGCAAACAATTGGCTGGAGGAACTCAAAGCATCAGGCAGCATCTGTGCAGGGAAAAGGACTATTGACACTTTAGATTCATCTGGACCTTGATCTGAAACGTCAACCATCCCAGAAATTCCATCAGTTCATCATTCCATTCTTCCTCTTTATATCTTCTTGTGGCCATCAAACTTTACAACTCCTCCCTTGGAGGGTCAGACACCCTGAGCCAACAGGTTGGTCCTGGGTGACCAGCTGAGTTATTTCCTGGCATAACTTACATATTATTATTTAATTATTTATGTTTTTATATTGCTATATTTATACTCTGTTCTTGGTTGGTGCAACTGTAACGAAACCAAATTTCCCTCGTGATTAATAAAGTATGACTATGACTATGACTATGACTATGAATATGACTATGACTTGTACACCGGTTCGCTGCTGCTGCTACTGTGAGATCGAGAATCTCTGGAGGGAAGGCCCCAAAATCCCCGGCTTTGCCTGCTGCTGGCGACCGAGGCTGAGGTCGAAGCGTTTGGCAGAGATGGTGCTCGGTACTCGGTGTCGGGGGGCTGATCGGAGCTCAAAGTTTTCAGATGACTCAGAGTCGGACTGTGGTCGGGCATGGCAGGGAGAGTTTTCTTCCTTCTCCCATCTGCATGAGATGTGGGACTTTCGAGAGACTTTGAACTTTTTTACTGTGCCCATGGCCTGCTCTTCATCAAGTTATGGTATTGTGCACTGTTGTAACTATATGTTATAATTATGTGGTTTTGTTAGTTTTTCAGTCTCGGTCTGTCCTGTGTTTCTGTGATATCACACCAGAGGAATATTGTATCATGTCTTAATGCATGCATTACTAAATGACAATAAAAGAGGACTGCGTGTCCTCATAATCTAATCTAACCCCTGGAACCTCTCCCGCAAATGCTCTTTGTCTCCCTTTTGATGCTTTTTCAAAGTTCAAAGTAAATTTATTATCAAAGTACATATATGTCATCATATACAACTGGAGATTCATTTTCTTGAAAGCATATTCAGTAAATCCTTAATGGGATAATAACTATAACAGAATCAATGAAAGTCTGCTCCAACTTGGGTGTTTAACCAGAGTGCAAAAGACAACAAACTGTGCAAATACAAAAAGAAAGAGATGATGATAATAATAATAAGTAAACCTATGTGGGTTTTCTTTGGTTGTTCTGTCTTCTTCCCACAGCAATTATAATTTGTCCCATGGTTAGATTAGGGTTAATTGGGTTTGCCAGGGGTTGCTGGGGCAGCAGGTGCTCAAAGGGCCAGAAAGGCCTACACCACACAGGATCTCTAAATAAATACATGCAGAAATGGGTCTGAATAAAATGTTACCTATACAATATTAATTTTTGGTGTTAGGGTCCCGACCCGAAAAGTTATTCTTCGCAGTGGGATCTTGGGGTTCATGTCCAAAGATCTCTCAAAGTTGCCATGCAAGTTGACAGAGTGTTAAAAATGCCTATGGTGTGTTGGCCTTCATCGGTCAAGGGATTCATTTCAAAATCTGGAAGTAATGTTTCAAAGTTTCAAAGTAAATTTATTATCAAAGTACACATATGTCACCCGAGATTCATTTTCTTGTGGATATACTCAACAAGTCTGTACAATAATAACCATAACAGAATCAATGAAAGACCGCACCAACTTGGATGCTTAACCAATGTGCAAAAGACAACAAAATGTGCAAGTTCAAAAAGAAAAAGATAATAAACAAGCGATAAATATCGAGAACATGAGGTGAAGAGTCCTTGAAAGTGAGTGTGTTGGTTGTGGGAACATTTCAATGATGGGGCAAGTATAGTTGAGTGAATTTATCTCTTTTGGTTCAAGAATCTGATGGCTGAGGGGTAATAACTGTTATTGAACCTTGTGGTGTGAGTCCTGAGGCTCCTGTACCTTCTTCCGGATGGCAGCAGTGAGAAGAGAGCATGTCCTGGGTGGTGGGGGTCCCTGATGGTGTATACTGCTTTCCTGTTGCAACGTTTCATGTAGATGTGCTCAGTGGTGGAGAGGGCATTACCTGTGATGGACTTGGCCATTAAGCTCTCACTAAGAGGTAATTAGTTACAGCAACCAATTAACTTACCATCCTCTCTGGTGGGAGGAAACCTGGGAACCCAGATGCAGCCCACCCATTCACAAAGAGAACACACAGACTCAGTACACAGAGCAGCCAAGGTCAGGATCACATCTGGTTCCCTATAGCTGGGTGTTATGAGGAAGCAGGTTCATGGACTTGGTGAGTGAGGCAGAAGGAACCGACTACAAATAAGCATACTAATCATTTATTTACAAACAGTAAAAGATTCGACCAAACATCTAAATTACACAAACTAAATATTCAACAAGCAGATCCTTAGCCAAGAGTGCGCATGGGCCTTCTAAGTCTGGAGCATATTTTCCCAATGGTCCTCCAGCGCTGGTTGTGACCTCAGTGTGAAGCGGACCTTGGAGACAAAAGAAAAGAGAGCAAGCCTCCTGCACGTACCCCCTGAGGGGCCTGAAACCGGATCCTCTGCCGTGGCACCCACGGCAACCAATGGGAAAGAGCTGCTGCATACTTTAAATGGACCAATCGATGACCGGCACGGTAGGAGCAGCTTTCGATTGACAAGTAAACTAACCCCCACATGACACTAGATTACATATAGTTTCCCATTCTCTGCCACTTTACCACTCGCTGTGGTATTGTTTCGATTTATTAAAAAAAACTTTGCAATATTAATTTTGGATAACCTTTTAATTTCTCATCAAATAATGTCAAGTGTTGCAGATCACAGGAAGGTAGATGCAGATTCATGGATGATTCACTGTATGGCAGCCAGTGAGCTGCTCACAGAAACCCTGTGTCAAAATGAAACATCGACCTGTCATGGTCCGGTCCGTGAAGTCCGTATTCTGGTTCACAGTCCGGTCCATCGACCCTTGCTCCAGGTTTTCCTGCCTACCCTGTTTCTGTTCCTGTTGAGCACTAATTGAGGCAGCTGATGCTCGTTGGGGCTGGCTGCATAAATACCTCCAGAGACCAGGCGTGGCTGCTGGAATGTTCTTGTTCTTACTCCTTGTATCCCTTGCTCTGCCTTCTGTTTCCTCACCTGAAGCCCTGCCTTGTCTTGGTGGTAATTCTCGCCTCGCCTGAAGTTCTCGTCTCACCTTGCTTTGCCAGAAGCCTTGCCTTGTCTTGCTGGTAACTCTCGCCTCGTCTCGCCTGCAGTCTTGTCCTGGAGCCACCCTGTACCTAGCTCCCTTCCTGTCCCTTGCCTCCGCCCAGGTAAGCCAGGCCGTCTTGCTGTTACCTGAGGTTGGTTCTGTCCCTTCCTGTCCCTTGCCTCTGTCAGGTGGTGATCTGCCCCCTGCCCTGGAGGAGCCTGCCTAGCCTCCTGCCTAGCCTCTAGCCTGAAGACTCCGGCCTCTTGCCTCCTGCCAAGCCTCGCCTCAAGTCTCCGTCCTCCTGCCTCCTGCCAAACCTCGCCTCAAGTCTCTGGCCTCCTGCCTCCTGCCTAGCCTCGCCTCAAGTCTCTAAGACTCCAACCTTGTCTTGCCTGCCAGCCAAGCCTCGTCCTTGCCTAGTTCTGGGGTCCGAGCCAGAGGCAAGACCCAGGTACTGGGTCCTTGTCCAGTCTCTGGCTCGGAGTCCAAGCCCGGGCTCCTAGCTCTTTTGTCCAGTCCTGTTCCTGGTTTTCCTGTCCATGTTCTTGCCATCACCCTGTATCCTAGTCCTGTCCCTAGTACTTCAGTGTCTGTGTCTTGCACTTGGGTCAGTTCCCAGCCACCGCCTTATGACATAACCTAAGCTTCCCACTTTCACCTTCTCTTCCTCACTTCATCCAGATCTTTCTATTGGATGGTTTCAAGACTCCTTCCTCTCTGGGGGCGGCACCCGTGCCAGCGACCCACATTCAGTTCTGCTGCTGTGTGTAAGGAGTGTGTGCGTTCTCCCTGTGACCACATGGGTTTCTTCCAGGTGCCCTGGTTTCCTCCCATATTCTAAATAACCATAGAAACTACAGCACAGAAACAGGCCTTATGGCCCTTCTTGGCTGTGCCGAACCATTTTCTGCCTAGTCCCACTGACCTGCACATGGACCATATCCCTCCATACACCTTCCATCCATGTATCTGCCCAATTTATTCTTAAATGTTAAAAAAGAACCAGCATTTACCACCTCATCTGGCAGCTCATTCCATACTCCCACCACTCTCTGTGTGAAGAAGCCCCCCCTAATGTTCCCTTTAAACTTTTCCCCCCTCACCCTTAACCCATGTCCTCTGGTTTTTTTCTCCCCTTGCCTCAGTGGAAAAAGCCTGCTTGCATTCACTCTATCTATTCCCATCATAATTTTATATACCTCTATCAAATCTCCTCTCATTCTTCTACGCTCCAGGGAATAAAGTTCTAACCTATTCAACCTTTCTCTGTAACTGAGTTTCTCAAGTCCTGGCAACATCCTTGTAAACCTGCTCTGCACTCTTTCAACCTTATTTATATCCTTCCTGTAATTTGGTGACCAAAACTGAACACAATACTCCAGATTCGGCCTCACCAATGCCTTATACAACCTCATCATAACATTCCAGCTCTTATACTCAATACTTTGATTAATAAAGGCCAATGTACCAAAAGCTCTCTTTACGACCTTATCTACTTGTGACGCCACTTTTAGGGAATTTTGTATCTGTATTCCCAGATCCCTCTGTTCTACTGCACTCCTCAGTGCCTTATCATTAACCCTGTATGTTCTACGTTGGTTTGTCCTTCCAACGTGCAATACCTCACACTTGTCTGTATTAAACTCCATCTGCCATTTTTCAGCCCATTTTTCCAGCTGGTTCAAGTCCCTCTGCAGGCTTTGAAAACCTTCCTCACTGTCTACTACACCTCCAATCTTTGTATCATCAGCAAATAACAATGGACCCAGCACTGATCCCTGTGGAACACCACTAGTCACAGGCCTCCACTCAGAGAAGCAATTCTCTACCACCACTCTTTGGCTTCTTCCATTGAGCCAATGTCTAATCCAATTTACCACCTCTCCATGTATACCTAGCGACTGAATTTTCCTAACTAACCTCCCATGCGGGACCTTGTCAAAGGCCTTACTGAAATCCATGTAGCCAATATCCACTGCCTTCCCTTCAGCCGCTTTCCTGGTAACCTCCTCGAAAATCTCCAATAGATTGGTCAAACATGACCTACCATGCACAAAGCCATGTTGCCTCTCCCTAATAAGTCCCTGTCTATCCAAATGCTTGTAGATTCTGTCTCTTAGTACTCCCTCCAAAAACTTACCTACTACTGACGTTAAACTCACCGGCCTATAATTTCCCGGATTACTTTTTGATCCTTTTTTAAACAACGGAACAACATGAGCCATTCTCTAATCCTCCGGCACTTCACCCGTAGACAGCGACGTTTTAAATATTTTGCCAGGGCCCCCGCAATTTCAACACTAGTCTCCTTCAAGGTCCGAGGCAACACTCTGTCAGTTCCCGGGGATTTATCCACTTTAATTTTCCTCAAGACAGCAAGCACCTCCTCCTTTTCAATCTGTACAGTTTCCATGATCTCACTACTTGATTCCCTCAATTCCATAGACTTCATGCCAGTTTCCTTAGTAAATTCAGACACAAAAAACCTATTTAAGATTTCCCCCATTTCTTTTGGTTCCGCACATAGCCGACCACTCTGATCTTTAAGAGGACCAATTTTATCCCTTACAATCCTTTTGCTCTTAATATACCTGTAAAAGCTCTTTGGATTATCCTTCAAAGACTTAAAGGTTAGCAGGTTAATTGGTCACAAGGGTGTGCGGGCTCATTGGAATGGAAAGCTCCACGACTGCACCGTATCTCTCAATAAATATAAAAAGTTTCTCACTGCTGAAGTCAGAAGTTCCTACCTGCTTCAAAAGGGCAACAATTATACCAGTGCTCAAGAAGAGCAGCGTGAGTAGCCTCAGTGATTATCATCCAGTTGCACTTGATTCTACAGTGATGAAGTGCCTTGAGAGGTTGGTTATGGCTAGAATCAACACTTGCCTCAGGAACGACCTGGACCCACTGCATTTTGGGTATCGCCACAATCGGTCTACAGCAGACACAATCTCATCGGCTCCCCATGCAGCCTTGGATCACCAGGACAATGCAAATACTTATGTCAGGATGCAGTTTATTGACTATAGCTCAGCATTTAACACCAAAATTCTTCCAGAACTGATTGAAAGGCTACAGAATCTAGGCCTCTGTACTTCTCTCTGCAACTAGATCCTCGGCTTCCTAACTGGAAGACCACAATCTGTGCAGATTGGAAGTAACATCTCCACCTTGCTGATCATCGGCACTGGTGTTGCTTAGGGATGTGTGCCTAGCCCACTGCTGTAATCTCTTTACACCCGTGAATGTGTGGTTAGGCACCGCTTGAGTGCCATCTATAAACTTGCTGATAAGACAGCCACTGTTGGCTGAATTTCAGATCGTGATGAAAGGGCATACAGGAGCGAGATATACCAGTTAGTTGAGTGGTGTCGCATCGACAACCTCACACTCAGTGTCAGCAAGGCCAAAGAGCTTATCGTGGACTCCAGGAAGAGTATGATGAGGGAACACAAACCAATCCTCATAAAGGGATCAGAAGTAGAGAGAGTGAGCAGTTTCAAGTTCCTGAGTGTCAAGATCTTTAAGGACCTAACTTGGACACAAAATATTGAAGCAGCTATAGTGAAGGCAAGACAATTGCTATATTTCATTAGGAGTGTGAGGAGATTTGATTTATCAACTAAAACACTTGAAAACTTCTCTAAATGTACTGTGGAGAGCACTTTGACTGGCTGCATTACCGTCTGGTATGGCAGGTGGGGGGGGGGTGGGGGTGGTTGATGGCAGGGCTACAGCACAAGATTGAAATCAGTTGCAGAAACTTGTAAAATTAGTCAGTTCCATCATGGGTACTAGCCTCCGTAGAATCCAAGACATCTTCAAGGAGCAGTCCCTCTGGAAGGCAGCGTCCATCGTTAAGGATTCCCACCACCCAGGACACGCCCTCTTCTCACTGTTACCATCAGGAAGGAGGTACAGAAGCCTGAATGCACACACTCAATGATTCAGGAACAGCTTCTTCCCCTCTGCTTTCTGAAACCTGAATGGACGTTGAGCCCATGAACACAACGTTGTTACTTCTTATTTCTTTTTTTCTGCACTACCTATTTTAACCGAACTATTTAATACACACACACTTAATGTAACTGAGTTTTTTTCTATATGTATTTATTATGTACTTCATTGCACTGCTGTCGTAAAGTTAACTAATTTCACAACATATGCCAATGATTCTGATTCTGAAATGAAAAAAAGATACTAAGCCCTTCATGGCTGTGACCTGACCAATACAGGCTTACTTTTTAACATTGATTTATAGTCCAATAAATCCCTTTGTGTCCTCTCTGTCCCCCTCCTTTGCAATCCTGTCCAACTTCTCAATCCGCCAATTACAATGTCTGCAATCCTCCAATTCTGACCTGTGGTATAGCTCTGAACTTCATTACTTCCATCTAGCAAACACGCATTTCAAAGCCTTAGCCCAAGGCTTTAAGATTTTCTCCCCAAAGCCTTTTCACCTTTCATTTCTTTTTCTTTGCTTTTAAAGGACTCCTTAAAATGCATTTGTAAATGCTTTTGATCATCTGGCTTGCTGTCAAATTATCATTAATAACACTCTGGTGAAGTATCTTGTGAAATTTTACTGGCCTAAATCAATTTGAGTTTCTGCTGGAACAGATTTCCAATTGCGCAGTAACTTTGTGATCTAAAGATAATCAAAAAATATAGCAGCTGTTATTGCAGGCCGTCACTTCTCAAGGTTATTCCGTGGGCTTTTGCTCATGCAGATTTAAAAAAATAGCTCTATTTATCACATGTACATCAAAATATTAAACCATAGTGAAATGTATCATTTGCGTCAACGACCAACACAGTCTGAGAGTGTCGCCATGCTTCCAGCCCCAACATAGCATGCCCACAATTTACTGCAGGATTTCGTAAATAAAACAGCGGAGGTGTTTTCAGTTTAAGGAAAACCATAACAACTCCTTTATTGCTCTCCAAACACAGAACATAAAGCGTGGTGAAAAAAGACTTCATGTGATCACATCATCATGTCAGACCTGCCTCTTAAAGTAAACCCCGACTCAATTTCCACCCATTACATTGCCCTACATTATGGCTATTTCTTTGGCATGTACGTGGGAGGAAACCAGAGTATCCAGAGGAAGCCCACATAGTCAACACACTCGTCGTTGTGGCTATCCCTCGAGGTCAAAGATGATGGTCTTCATTCTGTCGATCTACTTATGGGCTCTTAAGTGGCTTATGAGTCCAATCTTGGCTTTGAAAGTTCTTCCCCATTCAGGACAGGTAGTTCCAGATGACAGATCGGGCTTTGGTTGTTGCTGCCTCTCTTTCCATTTTCTTCTCTTTTCTTCTAATTCTGTACATCTGTTGGCTTCGGAAATTGCTGTTCCTTCTCGGATGATGGCATGCCGGAGTTTCCTGTCCTTGACATTGGTTTCCCAATTGTTGATATCGATGTTACATTTCTTCATGTTGGCTTTCAAGACGTCTTTGAATCTCTTCTGTTGTCCGCCATCACACTAACCAAAGCCTTTTAGGGAGAGCTTTAAAAGAAAGAAAATGAAAGGTAGAAAGGCACTAGGGAGAGTTCTCTATGCCTTGGGTGAAGGCTTTGAAATGCTTGGCCACCAGTTGAAAGTAAAGCCAGGGATACACCATCGGTCAGAATTGGAGATTGTAGAGATATCGATGGATTGAGGGATTTAACGGAATCGCGAAGGAATGGAGGAAAGGGACACAAAGGGGTTTACTAGAGTGGAGACTAATGTTAAAAAGTAGGTCTGCATTGGTCAGGGTACAGCCATGAATGACTTAGAATATTTTTTTTGACTCAGAGATACGGCACAGTAAGAGACCCTATTGGCCCAATGACACTGAGCACCATGTAACCAATTAAACTACTATCCCGTACATGTCTGGAATGTGCGAGGAAAACAGGAGTCACGGGGGAGAATATACAAATTCCTTACTGACAGTGGCGGGGATTGTATTCTGCTCGCTGGTGCTGCAAAGTGTTATGAATGCATGTGCTTAAACTACTGAGGATTAAAATATTTGGAAGTGATGCATTTAAACTGCAGTAACGTTCACGGACCCCACTTGAAGGGTTGATTCCCTTCCTGCAGTTTTAATCGTCATCATGGGCTGTTCCAGTCCTTCTCAAAAATATTGAGCTTTCGGAGCTGGAAACTGAATAAGTAACACATTATCTCTCGAGGTCTCTGTTGCTCGGTAACAAATTAATTTGAAGGTCATCCAACTCATATCTGAGGAACCAGATGATTAAAATTCATGGGAAACTCTATCTCTAACTCTGTGTTATATAACTCCATAATAGCTGCACCCTACAGCTTGGCCCCAATTCTTCCATCTCAGTTACTGTTTGACAGGAACAAGGTCTACTTCTTTGAAGCTATTTCTTCCCTTTGGTTCAGCGACCCTTGCAGCTCCATTTCTGTGCCCAGCCACCAACTCTAATCACATTACCGGCCTTACAAACCGAGAGCAACAGTTCTTCAAAATCCACACACAGGCTTTACTTCCTGCTGGGTATGATCAGCAGTCAGGAACCTTGCTGGTTTCTGTTTTGCTTGCAAACCGAAATGTTAATTCCCGTCTTTGCACTTCTATTAGAGTACCACATTAAGCTGAAATGACAGCTATTATTAGGCAGAACCAACATGCCACTGAATGGAGAGGAGAACTAATCCAAGACAAGAAATGAAAATCTTTCAGCCAAGTGCAGTAAATGGAGAAACACTGAAACTTAGATATCTGCAGGCGTTGGAAACAGATCCCTCTTTAGTGCCATCCCTGGCTGTCAAATCATTGAATATAATTTGTTTGACATTCTCCTCTAGCAAACCCAAGGATTGGAATGTCATCCAGCAGAATCTTAGAGAACAGGGCAGAATATATCATACTGGCAGTAAAACTCAGTGCTATTAATTGAGGAAATGTATGCACTGCTACTAATACTACGTCGACTCAGGCCAAGGGGGCCGGCGTCGGGCACGATGACGGACTCTCCACTTCTCCCTCTCCCTCATCAGTGTGTTCAGTTCACCTACATTAGCTGTGCTGTTGTCTTCCAGAAGCGTGTTGACTATAGTTTTGGGAGGGTGCCCAGGGTTCATCCTCCCGTGCTTGGGCTCCCATACGATGACTAGGCTGGCAGGTAGCTCGGGGTGGCGTAGACAGTGCCCCGCTAGTTGCAGTCTTCTCGCCTCGATTTTAGTGGCGAGCATCGGTAGGTCGTCATAGAGCTCAACGTTCGTCATGTGCTGTTGCCAACTCACGTCAAGAGCCATCCAGAGCATTCATGTATAGCAACCACCTAGAGACTTTCGCATAGTCTTGGTGAGTGTCCACGTCTCGCATACATACGTGAGAATGAACTCTATGACTGCTATGAAGATCCTCCTTTTAAGCCCTCTGGTCAGGTTCAACTTCCGGATTTCCTTCATGTCGTTCATAGCCCTCCACGTCAGCGCCTTCTGTATCTTTATGTCCTTCTCCGAACTCATCATTCTTGACCCGAGGTACTTGTAGTCAAAGACTTTCTTAATGGTATCATTCTCTATGGTCTTGAGAGTACCTTCGTCGCAGTTAAATGCCATGTACTCTGTCTATTTAGCGTCTAGGTGAAGTCCAACATTATGGCACTCAATTTCTACGTTTGTCAGTAGCTGTTGTGCTTCCTCCATCTGGTCAGAGAGCAAAAGATCTATGTCATCTGCAAAATCGAGATCTGTGAGTGTAACTGGTCTGACTCTTTTTGTTCGCCATGGTCTTATGGTAAAGCCAAGCTTGTCATGATCTTTGGTAGCTTGACGCAGAGCATAATCAAGGACGATTATAAAGATGTAGGGTGCTGGAGTGTCTCCTTGCAGCACACCAACTGCAAGTTCTTTAAAAAGATGCTGGATGATTTCAAAGCCATTGTGAAGTAAAGAGCTGTCGAACCCTGTTAAAACATAATCTCCTTGTCACTGTTTCCTCTAAGCTGCACGGGTACAGCCGCACAGTAACTGAAATGCCCCTGGGCACATATCCTTTGTTGCCACACAGCTGAAATAAAGACAGGTGAGAAAAAAAACTTACGAAACGTGGAAGGTGTTCTTAGTTGCACTGTATTTCATTATACCCTTCATTAATAAATAAAATCAATAGTATTTTTCGATTTCATTCTGAATATTCATAGTTTGCATATTACAAGGCAGAACATTTAAAGTGCCGTGCAGTTTTCAGGCCTGTAAAAATTAGCTGCTCAGAGCAAGGGTTGGTCCATACAGCTGTAAAATAAAATAAGAGGGAACTTTGCTCATGGCCTCCAACAGAAAACGGTTTTGGGTGGGTTACATAGCAGGTGACTAGTTTGTTTTAAACACAACAGGGGTTTGGTTATATGGTCTGCAAGGGCATTTTGGAACTTTATTAAGCCTTTGAAGGATGTTAAAGTTGCATCCATTCATCCAAGTAACCTTGTAAACCATTGTGCTTCTATTACTTATGGAATCACAGACATGACTTCAAAACAAACGGACCCATAATATCGATTTCATTTCTCAATGAAGCCTTCTAAGCTAGGGATACATTCCTTATGACACCATGCAAGATCATTTCAAAGATTCAAAGTGCATTTACCATCAAATTGTGCATGCATTATACAACCCACAGATTCATCTTCCCCAAAGACAGCCACAAAGCAAAGAAAACCATGGAACCCATTCAAAGAAAAACATCAACACCCCCTCCCACACCTCATTTCAGGAGGAGACTCTGGAATACCGGCACACTCAGATGTAGAAGGATTTTTCATCGCTGTTTCCATATCAATTTTGATTTTTCTTGTCAGGATTGTTAGCTCTGAGCCAAACTCCTGAACCTAGATGTCTGATGGACCATGTTTAGTCTGGCCTCTACCCTTTGACCTTTTTGGCATGGGTGACCCTACCAAGAGCCAAAGCATAAAGCCCTGACTCCAGTCAACATAGCTCTCTGGGTCAATGAGGCATACAAGCTTCCAAACCATGACAAGGTTCTGGCCCTCTTGGACGATGTTGCTTCTGGTGAAAATCATTTTGTTTTCTCTAACACAAAATTAAATGTGAAATAATTTGGTTCAAAATGTCTGGCAAACGAAGTAACAGAATCATTCCCAAATGGGAGACTCAGTATTTTGGAAGGAGAGCTACTTATCAGCACCAGCATGAGTTGTGTTTGTTGCCCCGGAGACCAGAAAAGCAAGAGAACTTTGGCAGGACGCTTGTTATTTCTGCTCACAGCTGCCGATCTGGCAGAAAACTTTGTGATGTTTTTGTGTGATTAGCCTGGTCTGGAGATCAGTAAATGTATTTTTGCTGTCTCTGTGATGTGTTTATGAATAGCAGATGAGATAAACCATTTTATAGAGTGATCAATATAGAGACATACGGCATTGAAAGCAAGCCCTTCAGCCCATTTAATCCATGTTGAACTTCAAACATCCATTTACACTGATTTCTACATACTACTTCTTATTCTCCCCAACTTCATTATCATAACTATGTGTCATGTCTTATGACATGGGCAATCATGATTGTTCTCGCAAATTTTTCTGCAGAAGTGGTTTGCCATTGCTTTATTCTGGGCAGTGTCTTTACAAGAAGGGTGGTCAATACTCTTCAGAGATTGCCTGCCAGGCGTCAGTGGTTGCATAACCAGGACTTGTGGTACGCACTGGCTGCTGATATGACCATCCACCAATGCTTCCATGGATTCACGTGACCCTGATCGGGGGACTAAGCAGGTGTAACATCTTGCCCAAGGGCAACCTGCAAGCTAGTGGAGGAAAGGATTACCTTACACATCTTTTGGTAGAGATGTATCTCCACCCAGACTCCAGAACTCTCCATGTATTCCCATCAAATCCACGCAGGTTCTACCATTCATCTCCATCCATGGTTATTTACAGTGACCATGGGATCCAGGAGGAAACTAGAGCATCCTGAACTTGCAAACCCCTCACACATGACTCTGAAGGTCAAGTTTGAACCTAGGTCACTGCAGCTGTGAGGCAATGACTCTATTATTGTTTTTTCTGCATCCTTTCAATGTTAAAGGAGAGAACAAGACTGTGTTAAATTTAAAGCCAGAGAAAGCAGGATCTCCCAGTGGCCACACATTTTAATTCCACATCCCATTCCTATTCTGATATGTCTATCCACGGCCTCCTCTACTGTAAAGATGAAGCCACACTCAGGTTGGAGGAACAACACCTTATATTCCGTCTGGGTAGCCTCCAACCTGATGGCATGAACATTGACTTCTCTAACTTCCGCTAATGCCCCAGCTCCCCCTCGTACCGCATCCGTTATTTATTTATATACACACATTCTTTTTCTTTTTCTCTCTCTCCTTTTTCTCCCTCTGTCCCTCTGATTATACCCCTTGCCCCCCGCTTTTCTTTCTCCATGGGCCTCCTATCCCATGATCCTCTCATATCCCTTTTGCCAATCACCTGTCCAGCTCTTGGCTCCATCCCTCCCCCTCCTGTCTTCTCCTATCATTTTGGATCTCCCCCTCCCCTTCCTACTTTTAAATCTCTTACTAGTTCTTCTTTCAGTTAGCCCTGATGAAAGGTCTCGGCCCGAAACGTCGACTGTACCTCTTCCTAGAGATATTGCCTGGCCTGCTGCGTTCACCGGCAACTTTGATGTGTGTTGCTTAAATTTAAAGCATTGGATTAGGTCATACCTATTTAATTGTGTCAGCTTACTAAGTGAGTAAATGCAATAGAACTTTATCGTACCAACATCCGGTGCTGCTGGCAGATCATCAACTCGGTGAAAGACACTCTTTGGTCAGCCCGAAACTTGATGATCTACCAGCACATGGAGATGTCCGTGGGAGAATGCTGCCGACTGGCACATTCTCGGCTGCAGGAGTACGTGCTGAGGGACGCACTGAAACTTGGTACAGCCACCGCAAGGGCCCGGTGGGGAAGGACCACGGTATAGGTTTCTTCACCCGCGGGAGTGGGAGGAGTCGGGTGGCGGGGAGTATACCCCTCAACAATGATGTGGTAAGGTGAACAACTGGAGTGCCACGTGGGTGCCATAAGTATGGATATGTACTGACTATAAGGGAAATTGTGTAAAGGATGGAAAGTTATTGAATGGTTTATCGTATATAATTTTATTTTTGAATAAAGTATATTTTGAAATAAAAAAAATTTAAAAAAAGAACTCTATCGTCATTGCTTAAGACACGAGATTGTGATGCTACTCCAGTCTGTGAAAACACAGATATTTACAATGCATGCAGTGTAGCATAATTTAAAAAAAATCCAATATTTACATGCAACGAGTGACTGATTATCTATAACACTCAAAGGCCATAGCCAAGCTGTGGCTTAGCATCAGCAAGCTGGGGCGTGGGGTGGTGGTGGGGAATGGTAGCATAGTGATTAGCACGATGCTTTACAGTACAGGCGACCCGGATTCAATTCCTGCCACTGTTCGTAAGGAGTTCGTACGTCCTCCCCGTGACCGTGTGAGTTCCTCCGGGTGCTCCAGTTTCCTCACACAGTCCAAAGATGTACCATTTGGTAGGCTGAATGATCATTGTAAATTGTGCTGTGATTAGGCTAGGATTAAAATCAGGAGTTTGCTGGAGGGTGTGGTTCAAAGGATCAGAAAGGCCTATCCCATGTTGTAGTTCAATAACTAATTAAATTAATAACTCAGCTGTCCAACAGCCATCAGGAAAAATAAAAACTGCTTTTCATTCTTACTGTCTGTGCTAGGATGTTTCTGTATTTCCTACCAGATGGCAGGAGAGTGGAGAGATTGTGTCCGGGATGGGACGGATTTTCAATGATGTTACTAGCGTGCCGTAGGCTTGGACAATTGTAGTTTGTCTCCAGGTGCATTAGTTGAGTCCCAGAGCTGTCCCAATCACCCCTTGGGGTGTTTTGTGAATGCCAATTTCAGCAGCAGCCACTTAAAGTCTTGAATGCAAGTTGAAATGGGTGCAAGTGTTACTTAATGTGGATCCAAGAATTCCCGCCCTAACCACCTAACTATGGCTGTTTCAGAATAAATGCAGTGTTGATTTTGATTTCCAATTCCATGGAATGAAATGCCCACCCTTTAAGGGTTAACCTTTCATGGTCTTCACCGCAGAACATATTTCTGAAGCATATCAGGAGATGCTGCAAACCATTTTGTCAAGATCTCAGCAGCAGTTGGACAGTATATATCTCGTAGAATATCTTCTGAATGGTTTAAGTGCTGTGTTAGCCAGCAATTACTGCACATGTTTTCGGGGGAATCCATAGCAAGAGAATGTTTGCTTGCTTACCTGTGACGTAGTATGGGAAGAGGAAATAAAACTGTGCGGGCAAGTATTAGTTGCCAGTGCAGAGGTGGTGGTTTTGGAAAGCAAAGAACTTCCACTTCGATTACAGGACATCCCCTTTCAAATGAGTCTCCCAGAATTCTAGTTCTTGAACCATCCTTCATTGTGCCTTGCTGTGAGCCAGACATTCCGCACCATCAGTGGGAGATGGTGAAAGGGGTTCACAGTTTTTACTCTGCTCAGTGAGTAATAAGACTCACGGAAACTTGAGTGGCCAGACTGAAGGTACCTGTTCGACAACTGTAGGTTGGAGGAATGGATCCCTACTTCCAGCAAAGGATGCTGAACAATGTTGAGGTCTACCTATACTGATGACCATTCACTGTCAGCACACCAATGTATTCACAAGTTTGGCTTGCCATCCAACTTTTGCCAAGCAGGTACAATCACACTATTGTTGTGTTCGTTATTGAGGGATGGTACAGAGCACACCAATACACCGGTATGCAGAATACTCCAGCATTTTGTTTTTATTAAAGAAAACCATTGAAAGGTAGTCAAAGATCAGGGCTCTGCTAAATAGTTCATGTCTTGTGACTCACTGGTTATTTCCTCAGCCGAGGGCTGGGTTCTTCACAGGCACCCAGTCGGGTTGGATGAAAACTTAATAATAAAATTCCAACTGCTGTCAGGAATTCCTAACCTAACTTTCCCTGCCTAACGATGCTGTATCCAAACACTGGCATCACAATTTTCATCCGTATCAAAGCTCATGGCTCTGCATAGTGCAACAAAGTCCAAGGTTCAAAGTTCAAGGTACATTTATTATTGAAGTATGTATACTTTATGCAATCTTAGATAAGGTTAGGTTAGATTATGAGAACGCTCAGTCTTCTTTTATTGTCATTTAGAAATGCATACATGCATTAAGAAATGATACAATGTTCCTCCGGAGTGATATCACAGAAAACAGGACAGACCAAAGACTAACACTGACAGAACCACATAATTATAACATATAGTTACAGCAGTGCCAAACAATACCATAATTTGATGAAGAACAAATTACAGGCACAGTAAAAAAAAAGTCTCAAAGTCTCCGAGTTGATTGACTCCTGAGTCCCCGATAGCAGGCGGCAAAAGGGAGAAACTCCCTGCCATAAACCTCCAGACTGTCAACTTGCCGATACCTTGGAAGCAGCCGACCACAGCCAACACTGGGTCCATCTGTCCGAAAACACTGAGCTTCCGACCAGCCCCTCTGATACAGCCTCTCGAGCGCCATCCTCTGCCAAGCGCCTTCGACCTCGCCTCGGCCGCTGAAACAAGCAAAGCCGAGGATTTGGGGGCCTTCAGCTCCGGAGATTCCGGTTACCACACAGTAGCAGCGGCAGCGAAGTGGGCATTTCAGAAATTTTCCAGATGTTCCTCCGTACTCTCGCATCTATCTCCATCAAATCAGAATTGTGCACGGTCCCCTACTTGACAGATAACAGACATCATCACCGAAGTGGCCGCACGCACTGCCGCCGCGCCACCATCTTCTCCCCCCTCCCGGGAGGTTTCTTTGTCCCCTCACGGGCAGTCACAAAACAAAGCCAATTGAACCCATTAAAACAAAAGACCATCAAACACCCAATGTGCAGGAGAAAAATAAGCAGATTGTGCAAACAATGAAAGTAAGCAAATAACATTCAGAACTAAAGTTCACGAAAGTGAGTTAGTTGCAGGCCACAGCCTCAGTGCAGTGCAGAGATGAGTAAACCTCGCACGGGAAGCAAGCTGGATGCCAGTCTGACGCTCGCCTCATTGGCGGGCTTCAAGCCAACAAAACACCTGGATTTTGAAAACTGGGATATTTGGCAATTTGCTGGCTGTGCTCTCTTACTCTTTGGACTGATGGGAGGAGGAGGAGGTGTGGGTGACTAAATCTGCCATTGATGCCACGGTTCCAGGTTGATATGAAAGAACAGAGCAGAGGCGTGCAGTGGTTTATGATGCATCTGCGGGGTCTGGCGATAGACAATGATCAAAGTGAGCAACTTATGCATTGAATGAAAGAAATCAGGCTGCAGGTATTCATAAGAGATAACTTCAAACCCGATTAAAGAAGCTATTTCTGTTCATTATTTACTGATCAGTCTATTAAAAATGATAGGAAAGTTCTTCCAGAGTTTCTGAAAAGATTGCTTGAGGTATTAACTCAAAAATTTACAATTTACAGCACTGTGCAAAAGTTTTAGGCACGCATGTACAGCTGTGTTTGTCAATGTGGAGAGTGAGTTTGTAAATCTGGTGGGAACGAAGGTTATTGGGAATGGTGAGGGTGGAACACCGTGGTGGTGGTGTGGGTAAGTGTCAGAGAAGGAGTGCCAGGGGCAGGGGGATGGCACGGGCACCGACACACCCAGCCCTGAAACACCAGGCAAGGTCATTTAATTCCAAACAATTGGATTATTGATCATTACAGGATGTCTCTTTGGTGCCTCCTGCTCCATCCCCTTTTCCCAAGCATGATTCCCCTCTCTCTGCCCTTCCCATTCTCAGTCCACAATAGAGACCCATATCATTCACATACGTCATGAAATTTGTTTTTTTCTGTCGCAGCTTTAGAATGCAATGCATTAAATCACTACAGTACTGTGCAAAAGTCTTAGGCACCCTGGCTATATATATATGTGCCCAAGACTTTTGCACAATACTGCATTTGAAATCCCAAGTAGTGATATAAGACAGAGAAACTGTAGTGTAAAGATGCGTTATTTACGTATAAAATTATAAATGTGTGTTGAAAAATATCTGTAAACAAACAAAAATCCATTCTAAAAACAATATGAGGTAAGACCAGGTTAAGGCACACACAAAATGCTGCAGGAACTCAGCAGATCAGCCAGGACCAGAATACAGAGAGATGCAACTACAATCTGTCAGGAAGTCAATGGCTATAATGAAGCACTATTTGCTGAAAGGTGTGGTGTGCGGCTAAGTGGTTAGGGCGTTGGACTAGCAATCTGAAGGTCGTGAGTTCGAGCCCCAGTCGAGGCAGCGTGTTGTTTCCTTGAGCAAGGCACTTAACCACACACTGCTCCAGTCCACCCAGCTGAAAATGGGTACCAGCAAATGCTGGGGGTTAACCTCGCGATAGACTGCCGTCCTATCCGGGAGGGGGGGAGTCTCGTACTCTCAGTCGCTTCACGCCACAGAAACCGGCATAAGCACTGGCCTGATGAGCCTATAAGGCTCGGGACAGACTTTAACTTTAACTTTAATTAATTTGCTGAAGGCAAAGAACCCTCCAGTTTGCTGTGTATGGAACACTGAAAGGTGTACCAGAGACAGACGGACAGGTTGTGCCCGCATGGTTCTGTTGTTGTCTGTTTAGGCTTAGGATAAAATAGTATTTGCTGAAGGCAAGAAAAAGAAATTAAAGTTGTTTGTTTCAATAAAGCAGTCAGACCTCGCTATCACAACCTAGTCCTAAATCATATTTGCCTGCAACACTTGCATGCTTTTGACCTACAGAAATGAATCATGCACACATTAGGTTGGAGCTGGAGGGCATTACAATGTGTGTCTCAGGCAATGTAGGTGTCTCCGGGATAAGCCATCCTTCCTTTACAATTGAAAACATGTGATTAAAATCCAAAACTGAGACAAATAAGAAAAAGATGATGAGTTAGAAATAAACCCCTAGGTAATTAATTCAAATGAAAATATAAGCCTATATTATGTTTCTCTATAATGTCTAATATGATTCCAGACTATTTTATTAATAGATTTGAAAAGTGATGATGATAAAACCTCCCTCACTGAGTAAGAAGGAAGAAAATATGTGAGTGAGATTGTCATCACACTGGAAGATCGAGTTATTTAAATATGTATCAGAACATATCTGGGAACTCTATATCTGCATGGCAAAAAACAGCTCATCCATTAATTCCACATTGAGTTCTTCTTCGTCTTAAGCCCATCGCCCCTAGTGGGACATAGGCCGCTGACAGCAGGTCACCAGAGTCCTGGGCCCATCTTTCAAGTTATCCCAGGTGTAGCCCATCTCCTTGGTATATCCTTTCCCTCCCAACGATGAACAGAAACCTCGGGTTTCTGTAGCTCTGGGTTTTTATGGAATGGGGTTGCTGGCCCCATTACCAACCCTCCTCCTTTCGCAGCCGGGCTTGGGACCATCTGCGGAGTTTCTGCATTGAATTAATGCTGGCAAAAGAGAATCAGTCAGTGATGTGTTGATGTGGTACACAGGAGGCTGTGAGGGAAGAATTGGAAAGGAAACTCATGAGAAGCAGAATCATGGGATTGCCATCAGCTACCAATGACCCTGCTTCACCACAGCCTATCCACATACAGATATCCCCCGATATCTGAAAGCACAGCGTTCCTATGAAACCTTTTGTAAGCCAAAATGGCATAAAGCGAAGAAGCAATTACCATTAATTTATATGGGAAAAATTTTTGAGGGTTCCCAGACCCCAAAAAATAACCTACCATTCATTCATTCATTCAGGTACCTTGCCGTTCAGCGTGAGCGATCATGTCTCTCCATCCATCACAGTCCCTGACCCTCCGAATTGTAGTTGTTGCCTCCCCTGTTTCTAACCACGATGTTATTCCATCTATCATTTTCATTCTCCGTCTGCCTCTGCTTCTTTTTCCTTCCAGCTTTCCAGTTGTAACTAAATGTTCTCATGTCTCCCTTCGCATGACGTGTCCAAAGAATTTTGATTGCTGTTTTCTGATTTTTTTAAGTAATGTATGTTTTGTTTTCATTCCCTGTAGAACTTCTTCGTTGGTTATCCTGTCCGTATATGATATGCATAGCATTCTTCTGAGGAACCACATCTCTGCTGCGTTGATTCTTTTTCCCATTGCATTTGTGATGGTCCATGACTCGCAGCCATACATCAATATAGGAAGAATGTAGCAGCTGAGAGTTCTAAGGTGGATGTCAATTGCTATTTTCTTGTTCGTTAGGATGTTTCTCATTTCTGTAAATGCTGTTCTTGCAATTGCCATTCTTGCTTTTATGTCTGTTTTGCATTTGCCATCAGATGTTACCCATGATCCAAGGCACTTGGAGTTCTGAACTTGTTTCAGGACTTCATCTCCCAATACGATCCTACAGTTTGGAATATCAGGTTTCTTTGATATTAACATTACTTCAGTTTTCTTTTTGTTTAAGGTTAGGCCAAGTCTTTCGCTCTCTGTGTTGATGGTAGATATTAGTTTCTGTAAATTTAATTCACTGTTTGCTATCCGTACTGTATCATCCGCATAACGGAGGTTGTTGATATTGTATCCTCCTATACTTATTCCAGGTAGGTCTTGTATGGTTCTAATGATGTTTTCACTGTACAGGGAGAACATGTCTGGTGATAGAACACAACTCTGTCTGACTCCTCGCTTTATTGGCTGATATTTACCAATCTCGTTGTCTATCCGCATGGCTGCACTTTGTTGCCAGTAGAGATTCTTGATTATTCTTTGATCTTTTCCGTCAATATTAATATCTTTAAGCATTTTCATGATGACTTGGTGTTTCACCGTGTCAAAGGCTTTTGTGTAGTCAATGAAACAGAAGTATAGGTCTTGTTGTACTTCTATTGACCTTTCGATAATATTCCTGAGAATGTAAGTGGCGTTTGCTGTTCCCTTGCCTTCGACAAAGCTGCACCGTTCTTCACTGATCTCTGGTTTAATTTTGTTTCTCATTCTGAGCATGAGGATTCTAAATAGAATTTTTGTGAAGTGGCTCATTAAACTAATTGTTCTGTGTTATCCACACTCTGTTACACCTGGTTTCTTTGGGAGTGCAATGAATACTCTCTTTAAAAGATCTTCTGGCACTTTCCCACTGTTGTATATTCAATAAGATTGTTAATTTCTCTTCACCAAAATCTTCTAGCGCTTCATACATTTCAACCGGAATGTTATCTGGTCCTGATGATTTCCCCTTTCGCATTTTCTCCATAGCATGTTCTACTTCTTCTTTCAGTATTGCTGGGCCCTCGTTGTTGTTGCCAATATCAAAGTTGTCCTCTCGGTCTTTGTCGTCATATAGATCTTTGATGTATTCTGACCATCTTTGCATTATTTTTCCATTTTCCATAATTATAGAGCCGTCTTTTGCTCTTATACATCCTGTTGTTGCCCCGCTTTTCTTCCGATTTGTGACCCCTTTGATCTCGTCGTGCATACGTTTGCTGTTGTTGGTCTTCTGCGATTGTCCTATTAACTCACATTTGTCCTTAAGCCACTTTTCTTTTGCTTCCTTACGGTGTCGGTGCTGCGCAATTGCTCAGCAAAAGGAGGTATAAGGCGCTCCTTCCGTCCGATACCCTACAGGTCATTCTTGGGCAAGGTGTAGTACCTGTTTAGCCTCCAAATCCGGGTCACGTGAAGCCATGGTTTGCAGGTGGTGGATCGTTTTACAAGCAGATTCTACAATTGGAACTTATGGCTGTAAAACTAAAAACACTGGGCAAATGAATCTGCTGATCAGTAGCCATGGTTACCTGTCCAGTATGGACTCTGCAACTGAAGAAGGCAACAGGAAACCACTTCAGTATTCCTCCCTTGTACAATCGTGAACTCAAATCAACTATGGTCTCAGTTCAAAGGTGTGAATGGAGCCTTCACTAAAGGAGCCTCACCGCAGGGGGTGAGTGATCATGCGCCACAGGTGAACCTCGACCGTTATCCAGCGACCGTCAGCAGATTAAAAGCAAAGAAGATCAACCTGGAATGTAAGAACCCTTAACCAACCCGGTAAACTAGACAACTTCAAACAGGAAATGGAAAGATTAAAAATCAACACCTTGGGAATGTGCGAGATGAGGTGGAAAGGAGCTGGTAAAACAAGCTCAGAGGGATATACCGTCATTTACTCAGGAGGAGAAATCTATGAAAAAAGTGTTGGAATTATGTTAGGTGAAGAACATGCAAAATCAATAAAAGCCTATTGGACAATATCAGATCGAATGTTACTTGTGAAACCACATGCAAAACCTTTTGACATTCGCCTCATTCAAGTTTATGCCCCAACAGCAGACAGCAGTGAAGAAAGCATTGACCAATTTTATGACGAAGTAGAAACAGCATTAAGACAATGTTAAAGCTCAGAAAATGCCATTATTCAAGGCGATTTCAACGCAAAAGTAGGCAAGACCAGGGACGAGGACAATATTGGGCATAGGTGAGAGAGGTGAACAACTAGCTACATGGGTCACAGAAATATATTATATAATTGGTATACTGTCTTCAAGCAGCACTCAAGAAAACTATGGACATGGTGGAGCCTAGGGGATAACATTGGAAACCAGATTGATTACCTGCTTATAAGGAGAGGGTGTAGAAATGCTCTGAAATCATGCAAAACATAGCCGGGTGCAGACTGCTACAGTGATCACGTACCAACAATCAGCATGATGCACCTGAGACTCAGAAAGCTTAAAAGACCGAGAGTAGAGCCAATGCTGAATTTGGGACTTTTGAGAAAAAACAGTGACATCAAAAAAGAATTCCAAATAACAGTGAACAACAAATTTGAGGCTCTACTAAACATCACTATTATAGAACAGCAATGGGAAAACCTCAGAGACAGCATAACACCAGCAGCACAAGAGGTGATTCCCAAACAACAGAAAAAAGCTAAAAAGAAATGGATGACAGAAGAAATTCTGAATCTTATAGAACAAAGAAGAAAATGTAAGGAAAACGAAAAAGCCTACGTATCCTTGCATGGACAGATAACCTAGCAAATCATACCAAATAACACATAAAACCTAAAATAACACTAATATATAGTAAAAGCAGGAATAATATGATAAATACACAGCCTATATAAAGTAGAAATAATGTATGTACAGTGTAGTTTCACTTACCAGAATCGGGAAGACAGTGAGCACACTGATACAGTTCTTTGTAAGGACTCAAAACATCCTGCAAACCTGCCCTAAACCTACGTGCCCTTTCAAAATTAAAGCCATACTTTTTTGCAATCATTGCAGCACTGTCAATCGCAGCACAAATTTCACGCAAGTGCTTCGCGTTCAGTTCCTGGACGACTTCACTTTTGGGCCGTTCGCTATTGTGTCTTCTTCGTCAACTTCCACACAGACACAGTTCAAAGCTGTGGTGGCTTGATGCTGAGATGCTGAGTGTAGTTCCTGGGGAAGGCGCTTGGTGGCGCTGCTCGGGCTGCGCGCTGCCTCTATAACGGCTCGCTACAAAACAAATGCTGAACGCTATTTTTGCTTTTCGCCTTTTCTCGTAAAAGCAAAAAACCTCCTCGGATTTCTTTTGGTTAGCGAAAGCAGGTACTAATGTAGGTCTTTCGTAAAAGCGAAGTGGTGTAAAGCGAACTTTCGAAAAGCGGGGGATACTTGTACACCACTCTGGCTTAACAAATCAACATTCCTTCTTCACCTGTGGGTTAGAGAATTGTAACTGCTTTCCTGACACTACTGAGGGAATATCATTGATATTTTATCAAGGTCCATGATGGTAGGGTTGAGATGAGTTCCAGTCAAGATGGTGCCAGCAAACCATGCTTTCTTGGATGACGCCTTCTAGATAGTCCACGAAACTGTTTATTTCACTTCTGCTGCATCTTCTTTTCATTTTAAATGTGTCTTTGGTACCGTTAAAGCCTGCAATTTGCAGCTTGAAGATTGATTGAGTGATCTAGCGCTTTGCTGTCTCCGAGAAAGTTCCAGGAGGCAAGCAGCCTCGAGGCAAAGAAGCTTAGAAGTGGGGCGAGAGCCCATGATCGGCTTCATTTCCTGCCGATTAAAGCATTGAGGAAGATTGAAACAGGGAGGTGGATGCGGAAGTTGAGTGAGAGTTCACCGCCGACTACCCGCCTCTCACTCGCTGCTGCCGGAGAAGATGCCTGTGTGTGACAGTGTCTCACTTGCTTCAGCTGGAGAAGACTTCTGCATGTTTCAGTCTCTGGGAAGGCCTCTGCGTGCATTCTCTCTCGTTCTCTCTCCCCCCCTCTCCCTCTCCCCCCTTCCTCTCCCCCTCCTTCTCCCCTCTCTCCCTCTCCCCTCTCTCCCTCTCCCCCTCACCCCCTCCCCCTCCCTCTCCCCTCCCTCCCTTTCTCTTAATGCTGTTGGAGGATGCTACTGAAGTTCTGTGATTTATGGACTGGGATTCAAAGGACTCTTTCAGTTTTATGTTTTTACATTCTGTGTTTTCGCATGTTTTTTTCTTGTTGCAGTTCCCCTGATTTTTTTTTGCTGGGGGTGGGTGGTTTGAGGTTTGATGCTTTTGTTTTTTCGAGCAATTTGCTTTTAGTAGCATGGGGGTGGTGTTTGATTTTCCTTTTGCTGTTTGAATGATTTGTTTTTTATATATGTTGGGGGGCATTGACCTTTTTCTTTGAACAGCTTCCATTGTTTTTCTTTGTTTCATGGCTGTCTGGAGAAGACGTTGTATGCTGTGTACGTACTTTGATAATAAATGTACCCCTTTGAGATACGTCTGTACAAAGGAGGTGTAAGGCGCTCCTTCCCTTCGCTAGCCTGTATGTCACCCTTTGGCAAGGTTTAGCACCTGATTAGCCCCCAGATCAGGGTCACACTATGCCATGGGAGCAGGTGGTGATGGTCGGATGAGCAGCTGGTGCATATCACAGGCCCTGGATATACGACCACTGACACCAGGCAGACAATCTCTGACGAGTATTGATAATGGCTGAAAAAACAGAGCCCAGAAGAAAACAATGACAAACCACTTCTGCAGGAAAATTAGCCAAGAACAAACATGGTCATGTGACCAAGATCGCCCATGTCATACGACGTAGCATGTAGTGATGATAATGATGATGGTGCTTCTCAGGGGAACTTGATCTGATAAATGTATGTACACATGCCAGCATTACCCATGTTCCGAGGACTAATTAAAAAAAATTCCCATGCCCAAAATGTGTAACACTAATTTGTTCCTGGGGATAGCTGTTACTGAAAAAGACTATGCATTCATGCAAATTAGACAGGTTCGAATACACTGGAGTTAGAAGTTAGCATTCAGAGCAACGCTTTCTCTAGATAGACACAGCCACAAACAACTAATAGTTGCAAAAAGAGACTGCCACAGGAAATTCGTGGATCGATCTGCACCCATGGGGGCGAAGGGATAGTTAATGTTTCGATCGTGATCCGGCGTTGGAACTAGATAGGGTCCGGATGCAAGGTCTAGACCCGGACCACGAACAATCCCTTTCCCTCCACAGGTACTGAGCTGAGCACTGTTGCCTCCTGCACTTTGCTTTTCAACTCCAGATCCCGGCATCTGCAGTCCCTCCTGTCAACAGTTACTGCTCCGTAGCCTAATTTTCACCCTGTCACTTCCAGATGATGAAATGCCCCCCACTGCCCAGGAGCTGGAACTGAACGCAGGTGGCAATCTTGCACCCGGAGCCACCCGAGGGGTAGCTCCCTGCACTGAACATTCACACTTTCTTGGAGGAACACTGCAGAAAGTGCATCATCGTGTTTGTGATTGCAGGAGGAAAATGGAACGTTTGGAAGTCAACAACATATCGATGCAGTTACAAAGAAGTCAAAGCGGGGGAGTTTGAGGAGATTTGAAGTGTCACCAAAGGCACTCACAAGTTTCTACAGGTGTACCATGGAGAGCATTCTAACTGGCTGCATCACTGTCTGGGATGGTCAAGGGTGGGAGTGGTGCTACTGCACAGGATCAAAATAAGCTGCAGAAAGTTGTAAACTCTATCAGTTCCATCATAGGCACCAGCCTCCCCTGCGTCCAGGACATCCTCAAGGAGCGATGCCTTCAGACGGCATTATTAAGGACCTCTATCACCCAGGACATGCCCTCTTCTCACTGTTACCATCAGGAAGGAGGTACAGAAGCCTGAAGGCTCACACTCAGTGATTCAGGAACAGCTTCCTCCCCTCTGCCATCACATTTCTGAATGGACATTGAACCCATGAACACTGATTCCAGTCACAGGCAGAACACAGAAAATCTGTACAGACAGCACCCAAGGTCAGGGTTGAACCTGGGTCTCTGGCACTGTGAAACGATGGCTCTTCTAGCTGTACCACTTTGCTGGCAAATTGTCCATGATGAAAAATGCATTACCTGTTCAATGGGATAAAGATTGTGTGCTCCGTGAGTTCTTAATTACAGGCAATGGGCACAGCACATGGAGGAACTGTGTAAATCATATGCCCACACACAAGTGTACTCCTGAGTTATTCACAGACTGATTACATCTCCAAAACCTCCTGCAATGCACTGTTGTGGCCAGAGATCAGTTTTCAAAGGGGCTGATTACCTTAAAGGAACAAGACAGCTCATAATCAATTAATTAGTTGATAGATTAAATTAAAACTTCCAATGCCACAAATCCAACATAGGCAAAAAAAAAACAGGAATTGCTGGAATACTCAGCAAATTGGGCCTTACCTGTAGGAAAAGTTAATGTTTTAGGTCAAAGTCCTTCATTAGAAAACTTTCAGAATTCAACAAAGGAGAAATATTTTTTCTTTATATTTTTATTTTCAATGTTTGGCATCACTGACAAGGCAAGCACTTATGATCCATCCGTAAATGCCCTTCAAGGTGGTGGTGTTTCACAATCTGGAACATGATTTCTTCTCACTATTCTCATCAGGGAGGAGGTACAGGAGCTTGAAGACCCACACTTAAAGATTCAGCTTTTTCCCCTCTGCCATCAGATTTCTCAATCGTCCATCAGCACGATCACGTCAGGCATCTTTTTTTTTTGCACTATTCACTTATTTCTATAATTTTTATAGTAATTGTTTGTCTTTGCAATGTACTGCTGCCACAAAAGCACAAATTTCCCATTATCTAAGTCAATAGACAATAGGTGCAGGAGTAGGCCATTCAGCCCTTCGAGCCAGCACCACCATTCACTGTGATCATGGCTGATCATCCACAATCAGTACCCTTTTCCTGCCTTCTCCCCATATCCCTTCACTCCACTATCTTTAAAAGCTCTATCTAACTCTTTCTTGAAAGAATCCAGAGAATTGGCCTCCACTGCCTTCTGAGGCAGAGCATTCCACAGAACCACAACCCCTTGTGTCAAAAGTTTTTCCTCAACTCTGTTCTAAATTGTCTACCCCTTATTCTTAAACTGTGGCCTCTGGTTCTGGACTCCCCCAACATAGGGAACATGTTTTCTGCCTCTAGCATGTCCAATCCCTTAATAATCTTATATGTTTCAATCAGATCCCCTCTCATCCTTCTAAATTCCAGTGTATACAAGCCCAGTGATAGTAAACTGTATTCTGCTTCTAGCCAGCCAACTACCTGAACTACTGCATTCTTTTGATTCCAGGATTTGATAAAGGAAGAAAAAGCAGAGCATGCGAGATCGAGTACAGTGTTCAGCATGAGCCAGTAGGCTGAAAGCTCTGTTTCTGTGCTCCATGTTTAGTCTAGTGTGAAATAGAAGAAACACACTACAAGAGATTAACTGGACTGCATCTTGTTTGCATGTACAGGTTTCCCCTGCTATCGAAGGTAGAGTGTTCCTATGAAATGGTTCGTAAGCCGGAATGTGGTAAAGCAAAGAAGCAATTACCATTTATTTATATGGGAAAAATTTGTGAGCATTCGCAGACCCAAAAAAAACCTACCAAATCATGCCAAATAACACATAAAGCCTAAAATAACAGTAACATATAGTAAAAGCAGGAATTATATGATAAATACACAGCCTTTATAAAACAGAAATACTGTACTTTTCTACAATCATTGCCGCACTGTTCTCCGTAGCGAAAATCTCACGCAAGCACTCTCCGCAGAAACACAGCGCAAGCGCTCTTGGCAGAAACACTCTCTCCAGTAATCTTTAAGCAATGAAGCTGCCAAATCATACCAAATAACATATAAAAAACACATAAAGTAGAAATAATGTATGTACAGTGTAGTATCACTTACTGGAATTGGGAAGACAGCACCGAGCACACTGATGATGGGGTGTTAGGCTGAGTCGTCAGAGGTTGGGGTGGTGCAGTGGTCCCCACCCTCCAGGCCGCAGACCGATACCAATCCGCGAAGAATGCAGCGGTGGCTGGGATGCACCCTGCACATCTTTAAGAAAAAAGCCGAAATAAACAAGCTAATTAATTGGGTGCCGCCTGGCACGTAAATGTTGGCCCAGATCAGTGGCAACGCAATTGGAAATCGGCTCTGATCTGAGCCGACATTTATGTGCCGGGCGGCACCTAATTAATTAGCTTGTTTACTTCAGCTTTTTTCTTAAAGATGTGTTGGGTGCGTCCTGGCTACCGCTGCATTCTCCGTGGCAATGTATCAGTCCACGTCCTGGGGATCGGGGTGGTGGGACACTGGGGTGTCATCTCATCGTGGTCTGTTTCCATCAGGGCAGGCAGGTCATCTTCTTCTATGTCTGCCTGCCTCAATGTCAAAGGTCGAGGTACGTCCTCTGCTGTGGAAGGCTTGAAAAATGACAGTATGCTTGACTGCTTAGTCTCGCGCATTTTTCTATCATACAGTTCTTTGTAAGCACTCAAACCATCCTGCAAACATGCCCCAAACCTAAGTACCCTTTCAAAATTAAAGTCGTACTTTGCTGCAATAATTGCAGTGAAAATCTCACAAAATTGCTTCACGTCCATTTCCTGGACGACTTCACTTTCAATCCATTCGCTACTGCATTCGGTTTCGATTGTTATCCTTTCCTCTTCCAATTGCATCAGCTCTTCATCTATCAGTTCTTGCTCATGGGATGCCAAAATCTCTTCAACATCATCTTCGTCAACTTCCACAAGCCAAACTCACGTTGTCCTTACTTCGTTCACCACGATCGAAACACTTAATTATGTCTAGTTTTACACTAAGTATAACACCCTTACGAGCTCTTTTAGGCTTTTCCAATACCTTAGACCTCATCTTGCTAACGGCTGCTCACAGGCACGTGTTTAAGCATTGCCGGCTAGAATGCCATTTCGGGGAGGAGCTTGGCTGCTCGGGGCACAAGCTGCTTTTTATCACGCGCTGCTTTTTTCGTAACAGTGAAAACACCTTCTGTTAGCAAAAACAGGGAACTAATATAGGTCTTTCGTAACAGCGGGGTTTCGTAAAGTGAACGTTCGAAAACTGGAGGACGCCTGTATCAAAGAAAACATGATCAAATGCGGCATGTTTACAAACTTTATATATTTTTAATCAAAACACTGATTTTGATGCCCTCTGTGATCTTCACAGTGTGCTGGGGTTACTTGTGTTGAAGTCATAGAATTGTTCGATGCTCTCTAATTTGCCATAACCAGTGTGCACGAAAATCCTGTGCAGTGCAATTTTTTGCTGAATGACAACAAAATGTGTGCACTGAATTTTTAAGTGGAAGTGAACCTGAAGCTATTCTAAGATAATAAGCCATTTTGCTTTAAATCACCTAGCAGTTATTTTGCCTTCACACCCTTTGCTTCTTTGGAATTCGACAGAGTGAAGCAATAATTTCTTCAATAAAAACAGTATAAATAAGCCACTTCTACAATCTGTAGACATATCATCACCAACTCCATGTTGTCAACGCCATCCGCATTAGAAACTGGAAAGGGAAATGTGATTGTGTAAGGTCATGAAATATACTTGGCATGCCAATGAAGTAGAGGGTGACAACCTTTTGTGTGCAGCTCAAATTCCTGTGTGCGCTAGTAGCAAAAGATGTGTGTGCACATACACATGCACACCTTAGAGGGAAAATTGGAATTATCAGGGTATCATATACCTTCGAACTTTGCAAGGGCATCTCATCTTGATTCTTATGGTAATTCCTCTTAAACAACATTTGGACTCACTTCAGAAGCATCTTCGGTATCACAGTCATCTTTGACTCTTTTACACCCAAGTATCATTTGCTAAAAATCAATATTTCAGAAATATTGTGAATATATTGTTGATTAAGCATTCTGTTTGTTTACATAATTCATTATGGGTTATATGTAAAACTACGTGAATGGCATACGTCATGACATTCCTGAGTCATAAGTGCGAGTCTCGCTTAAAGTAAAAATTAAGCATACCCATTCCTCTGGACTCCCCATGTTTTTCTCTTGATTAGTTTTATATTCTGGAGTTACAAAGCATAACATGGACTTTTTCAAACTTCCCTGCATTTCATAGACCCATACATCTCCAGACTCTCTCCTACGCCATCTCCTCACCATCAACCTGCTTAGAGGTCTCAGTCCACAAACTCCGGTGTGCAGATTGAATCAATTCTCCTGCTGCCTTACATCCTGATGCATTCCTACTTTTAATTGTGCTTCCTCTATTGCCCCTTCAAAAGCTGAGCTAATTAAAATTGTGTTTTGTATGTTGGATGGCAGGGTGGAGATACATCTCTGCCAAAGGAGGTGTAAGGCGCTCCTTCCCTCCACTAGCCTGCAGGTCACCCTTGGGCGAGGTGTAGCACCTGCTTGACTCCCCCTCCCCCAATCAGGGTCATGTGAAGCCATTGGAGCAGGTGGTGGATGGTCATATGAGCAACTGCTACATATCACTAGTCCTGGTTGTATGACCACTGACACCAGACAATCTCTGAAGAGTATTGACAATGGCTGGGGTCACCCGTCTTGTAAAGGCACTGTCCAGAAGAAGGCAATGGCAAACCACTTCTGTAGGAAAATTTGCCAAGAACAATCATGGTCATGATCACCCACATCATTCGACAAGGCACATAATGATGATGTCAAATGACATGGCACAAAATGATGATGATGATGATTCTGATTCATTGCCATTTCAGTAGGAGTAAATACTCTCTTGGAATGTACTGTGGTCCCATAAGTTAGGTGATACATCACAAGCAGCCTGCTCCAGTAAAGATACCATTTTCATTCTTTCCACCAATCCCCCTTCCCCCACACTCAGCAACTTACAACTGACTGGTTTTCTCACTTTCTCAGTTCTTCAACCTGAAACTTTGACTGTTTCTCTTTCTACAGATGCTGAGTGTTTCCAGCATTTCCCATTGTTATTTGTTGCTTCATGGCAGTATTCAGTTGGCCTACCATAACCTCCCTCAGTGGTAGGATTAAAGCAGAATTGCAGGAAGAGCTCAGCCCATCAAACAGCGTATGTGGAGAGAGAAAAAAAGTCAACATTTTGGTTGAGCATAGTCATATTCCAACATCTGCATTTATTAGTTTTCTCTTAGTGTTTTTATAAGTTTGGACCCTTGACTTCATCTTCCTACATCATGTTGTTTATCCACACTTCACTTTCTCTGTAGCTGTGACACTTTGTGATGGAGAGCAGTCAGTAAACCCACTCGGTATACACACACACACACACACACACACACACACACACACACACACACACATAGATACAGATACAGACACACATATACACACACACACACATAGATACAGATACAGACACACATATACACACACAAACATACACACACATAGATACAGACACACATACACACACATGCGCACACACACACATAGATACAGATACAGACACACATACACACACACAGATACAGATACAGATACAGACACACACACATGCGCGCACATACACACACACAGATACAGACACAGACACACATACACACACACACACACACACACACACACACACACACACAGATACACACACACACTTGTCATTCTGCTGTCGTTGAGCTGAGCATGCGCATTTCAATGTCTTAATAAAAGGTTTGGTTTTGTGCTGCCTTTCCCACCATACACTTCTGAATATTCCATTTCTTTAGTAATGAGGATGAGTATATATTGTTTGTCTACAGTATTTAGGGTAGCTAGTTCTGTTTATTTTGCAATATGATTGTAACTACATTGTGTGGTGCATCAGATTCTCTTTCATGTGTTAACTTTGTGGGTAATTAAAGATGGCATGCCTTGGTTCCTAAAACAAAACAGGCCGGATCTTTCCTGGTAGGGGAGATCAAGCTGCCAGCAGTTCACACTGGACAAAGTATGGAGCTGTAATGGTGTTTTTCTGGCAGATATCTTTTAGTAAATATTGGCAGTTTTCTTTTCGCAATTTTCGCTGATTTTTGTACGTTTGATTTTTTTGACGCACTGAATAAACACCCTGGCACGAAAGTGCTAAGCGACTCCAGCCGCCTTTTTTTCCTTCGGTCTTTCTCTTCACCATTTACACCTCGGACTTCAACTACTGCACAGAATCTTGTCATCTTCAGAAGTTTTCGGAAGACTCTGCCATAGTTGGATGCATCAGCAAGGGAGATGAGGTTGAGTACAGGGCTACGGTAGGAAACTTTGTCACATGGTCTGAGCAGAATTATCTGCAGCTTAATGTGAAAAAGACTAAGGAGCTGGTGGTAGACCTGAGGAGAGCTAAGGCACCGGTGACCCCTGTTTCCATCCAGGGGGTCAGTGTGGACATGGTGGAGGATTACAAATACCTGGGGATATGAATTGACAATAAACTGGACTGGTCAAAGAACACTGAGGCTGTCTACAAGAAGGGTCAGAGCCGTCTCTATTTCCTGAGGAGACTGAGGTCCTTTAACATCTGCTGGACGATGCTGAAGATGTTCCACGAGTCTGTGGTGGCCAGTGCTATCATGTTTGCTGTTGTGTGCTGGGGCAGCAGGCTGAGGGTAGCAGACACCAACAGAATCAACAAACTCATTTGTAAGGCCAGTGATGTTGTGGGGATGGAACTGGACTCTCTCACGGTGGTGTCTGAAAAGAGGATGCTGTCCAAGTTGCATGCCATCTTGGACAATGTCTCCCATCCACTACATAATGGACTGGTTGGGCACAGGAGTACATTCAGCCAGAGACTCAGTCCACCGAGATGCAACAGTGAGCGTCATAGGAAGTCATTCCTGCCTGTGGCTGTCAAACTTTACAACTCCTCCCTTGGAGGGTCAGACACCCTGAACCAATAGGCTGGGCCTGGACTTATTTCCTGGCATAATTTACATATTACTATTTAACTATTTATGGTTTTATTACTATTTAATTATTTATGGTGCAACTGTAACGAAAACCAATTTACCCCGGGATCAATAAAGTATGACTATGACTATGACTATAACCCACGGTATCCGTAACACAATTTATTCTGCACTGTTATTATTTTGCTTTGTTCTACCTCAGCGCTCTGTGTAATGATCTGATCTGTATGAACAGTATGCAAGACGAGCTTTGAAATGTAACTCCATGCATGTGACAATAATAAACCAATTCCAATACGGATCCGAGTTTCTGTGGTGGCTTTCATTTACTGTAAAGACAGTTACTTCTGCTTCTCCATCTGAAGCAGTGTGGTAAGATGTCAGGCAGTGTATGTTTCCATTGCCCTTTACGAAACGTTGAAATTGGAAAAAATCTAAGCTGTAGCTCATTTACTTCAGGAAGTCAGGGTGCAACAAGGTTGGATCTTGACAACCCAGTCTTCTGGGAGAACTCCGTGCTTTGAGCAGCATTTGTGGGAGGGAGGGAGCTGCAGATATATTGGATTGAAACCTTGTATCAGAATCAGTGTACCACGGTAACACGTCTGTTAGCGCGACGCCATTACAGTCCTTGGGGTGGGGGTGGTTTGGAATTCAAAATTTCTTCGACTGTTTATTCTTTTCCATAAATGCTGCCTGACCTGCTTAGTTCCTCCTCCAGTATTTTGTGTGTGTTCCTTTGGATTTCCAGTATCTGCAGATTTTTTTTGTGTTTTTAGTACTATGGGAGCTTATTTGTCTGTAGGGATAGTCAGACGTCAGGCGTTAACAACCTGGTGGTCTTTCGCCCATTGTAGGACACCACATGTACCATTTGTCCTAATACTCTCATCATTGTTGACACTTCTAGCGCCTTACTAAGCCTTTGACACAGCCTGAGAAAGCTCCATTATGTGAAGGCACACGTTGGTGTATTAGTGATCAATTTTACTTTAATTTTCAAGTTGCTGACTTCCTTTATCTCAATACTGTTGGTATGCATTATATGTCAAATCACTGGCCACATTGCCCCTTCACGTCCATTTTGTGCAAACCTCCCTTTTGCTTTCTAACAGCAATTGTTTCCTTCGGTTAGATCATGGTGTGTCAGTCACATTCCTGTTTAACTTCATACTCTGCAGCTATGTGCCCTTGCTTCCCACAATTAAAATATCCGGCAGCTCTTGTGCAGAGTAATTCCTACAGCAACAGGAGCACGGTTTCCTTCCAAACCTGCCATCTATCATGCCAGTATGCGTACACCAGGGTCCAGTGGTGGCCGAACATGCTTCACAGTGTTTGAGACATTCGCCATCGATATAACTATCTTGTATGTTCGTTCAAATGTTAATTGTTCTGTGTTGCAATGAATCATGGACAATCTGCACATAAACTTATTTCATGGCCATCATCATTTTCTTTACGTGCCGTGTCATATGATGTGGCCAATCATGGTCTTCCGACTGTCTTCAGTCGACTTATTCTTTTCTCTATCCATAACCATGATTGTTCTTGGCAAATTTTTCTACAGAAGTGTTTTGCCATTGCCTTCTTCTGGGCAGTGTCTTTACAAGATGGGTGGCCCCAACCATTATCAATACTCCTCAAAGTTTGTCTGCCTGGCGTCAGTGATCGCATAACCAGGACTCGTGATATGCACCAGCAGCCCATACGACCATCCACCACCTGCTCCAATGGCTTCACGTGACCCTGCTTGGTGGGGGTTGCTATGCAGGTATTACACGCTGCCCAAAGGTGACCTGCAGGGAAGCAGAAAAAGGAGCGCCTTACACATCTTTTGGTGAAGGTGCACCTCCACAACCCGTACTTCATGGTAAGTGATCATAAAATGCTCTTAAATTGCAATGTCATAAAAGGTTTGCATAATCACCTCTCCCAACTTCTGAACATAGAGTGTAGAATATAAAACATAGAACAATACAGTCCAATACAGACCCTTCGACCCATGATGCTGAGCTGATTTTGTACCCTACTCTAAAACCCTTCCCATCCACATTGTCCACCACTTTTCCCTACTTACAGTATGTGTCTGTCTAAGAGTCTTATTAAATGTCACTACCACCACTGCTGGGAGCAGTGTGTTCAACGCACCTACCGCTCTCTGTATAAAAAGCTTACCTCTGACATCACGCCCCCTATACTTTCCTCCAAAATTATGTCCCCCCGTATTAGCCATTTACAACCTGGGAAAAAGTCTGGTTGTGCACTCGATCTATGCTCCTTCTCATCTTCTAGACCTCTATCAATTCACCTCTCATCTTCCTTTGCTCCAAAGCGAAAAGCCATAGGTCACTCAACCTTTCTCCATAAGAAATGCTCTCTAATCCAGGCAGCATCCTGGTAAATCTCCTCTGCACCCTCTCTAAAGCTTCCACATCCTTCCAATAATGAGATGACCAGAACTGGACACAGGAATCCTTTTCTTTCTCAATCTTTTTTATTAAGTTTCGAATTGATAAACATAACAATGATAATGATACAAAGAGATCGGGATTACATTAATAACGGTTAACGTATACAGACACAGACTCCAAGTAACATATGTAATTTAAGCCTCCCAATCATTTAGTAACTGAACATGAAAAAGATTCAAAAAATTTTATACAAAGTAAAAGTCCCCCTACACTAAAAAAACAAAAAAGAAAACCCCAACAAAACAAAACAAAGGCTGGGCTGCCATGTTTCATCGGTTAAAATCATCATTTGTCATTAACTCCGCTCCTCTAGACACAAACAAAAAGTTATTGGAAAGGTTTCAGAAAAGGGCAACTTACATCATATGAAAATGTTGAATAAATGGCCTCCAAGTTTCTTCAAGTTTAACTGAAGGATTGATAGTACCACTCCTAATTTTTTCCAAGTTTAAACATGTTATAGTTTGGGGAAACCATTGAAATTTAGTAGGGGGATTAGACTCTTTCCGTATAAATAAAATGGATCTTCTGGTTATTAATGTAACAAATGGGATCAAACAGCAAGCTGGAGGGGATAAATGACTAGAGTCCATCACTGGTAGTCCAAAAATTGCAGTAATAGGATGAAGTTGTAAATCAATATGCAAAACTACTGAAATAATAAAATGTCTTTACAATATTTTTCCAAAAGAGGGCAAGACCAGAACATATGTGTCAAGGAAGCTACCTCAGAATTACATCTGTCACAGACAGGATTTATATGGCAATCAAAGCGAGCTAACTTATCCTTAGACATATGGGCGATGCAGTAATCCAAGTGTGGTCTGACATGAATATTATAAGGCTGCAACATTAACTCGCGGAACTTGAACTCAATCCTCTGACTAATGAAGGCCAGCACTCCATTGGCCTTCTTAACCAACCTATCAACTTGCGCGGCAACTTTGAGTGATCTTTGGACACGGACCCTAAGATACCTCTGTTCTTCCACACTGCTGGGTAAGAATCCTGCCATTATCTTTGTACTCTGCCTTCATGTTCAGCCTTCTAAAACGTATCACTTTGTACTTCTCAGGATTGAACTCCATCTACCACTTCTCAGCCTTGTCTGCATCTGATCAATGTCCTGTGGCAACCGTCTACATTATCCACAACACCACTAATCTTTGTGCCACCTGGTTACAGGTTCCAAACTTGTAACTTCTCCACAATTGCTCACGTTGCTGGGTTGAGGTGGCTTTGCAATCTTGCTGCTACATTGTTGAATAGAACATCGGTTTCCTAAAATAATAGAAAGTGCTGGAAAAGCTCGGCAGGAGAAGCCACATAAGAGAACCAGAGTTAATATGGCGAGTTGAAGACCTTTCATCAGAACTGGGAAGCAGACAGAAGATGGTTGTAAAGGTGGGAAAGGGGGATATCTCTGCTGGCCGAAGCAGTGATGACCATAGGGATAAGATTATCTGGACAATGAGAGAACGGGTGCAACATGAAAATGGAAAACGTCAGCAAAAGAATGCAGAAGTTACAAAATGCAGAGCAGGAAGACATGCCTGGCAGGTCAAGCAGGGTCTGTCTTCACGTCAATGAAGCAAAGACGGAAAACGAATTAGGTGAGGTAATATCACAGATGCTTGACTGAGAAATTAAGTTATCTGAAGCTGTAGAGTTCTACATTATGTCCAGAGGGTTGCACCAGGCTTAGAGGCAAGGCACTGTTTTAAGAATAAAGGGTAGGCCATTTAGAACAGCATTGAGGAAAAACTTTTTCACCCAGAGAATGGTCTGCCCCAGAAGACAGTGGAGGCCATGTCCCTGGATGCTTTCAAGAAAGAGATGGATAGAGCTCTTAAAGATAGTGGAATCAAAGGTTATGGGGATAAGGCAGGAACTGGATACTGATTGTGGATGATCAGCCATGATCACAGTGAATGGCGGTGCTGGCTCGAAGGGCGGAATGGCCTACTCCTGCACCTATTGTCTATTGTCTATTCTCAGGCTGGGCCTTCCTAGGATAGGTCAGGTGGCCACTGACCTATAGATCAGAGTGGGAGGGGGAGTTTTATATAGTGCTTAAGTATTTGTTCCTCATTTCCAATAAGCAGATCACCTTCTTGCCATCACAAACAGTTTCCATTGCATGTATACATGCCCTTTGATTCCAAAATATTATTTAACCAAATAAGCATGTCCATTCATTAAATTATGAAGCTTGCCCATGTTGCTGTAATGTCCGCAATTTCCAGTACAATCTGCGTGAGACTAGCCTGCCATTTGGCATTCAGAGCAACACACAATGGGGCTGGAGGAAATCAGTGGCTCAGGCAGCAGCTATGGAGAGGAATAGTCAGTTCACGTTTTGGGTAGAGACCCCCAACTCCAATAATTAATAAAGACGGCATTTTATTCAGGCCCATTTCTGCAAGTATCAATTTATTTATTTAACGATTCAGCCCTTCAAGCCGCGCAACCCCCGACAAACCTGATTAACCCTAACCAAATCACGGGTCAATTTACGATGACCAATTAACCTACCCAGTATGAATTTGGACTGTGGGAGGAAACTGGAGCACCCGGGGAAAACCCATACATTCCATGGGGAGGACGTACAGAGACTCATTAAAGATTGGCAGCGGAATTGATCACTGAACTTTGGGGCACCCCAACTGTAATAGTGTCGCGTTAACTGCTATGCTATTGTGTCTCCGAGATGTGACCCATTTTGTCCCCTTTCCTTGTACTTGGGTGCACATCAGACTTGCCTCAACTGATATTGAGGTTCACAGACTCGCTCTGCTAATGAGGCCATGTGGTCACTCAACTTCCAAAAGGACTACATCAGCTTCATTGTCCGCAGTTCTTCATTATACTCAGTTATGTTTGTGTGTGCAATCTCAACCTCTAACTTGTTCACAGTGTGATTACAGAGTTGCTCAGTTACCAGACTAACAGCCATTGTTCTGTACCGTTGCTCCGTACATGAGTTGGAATCTCACCGTAAAATTTTAACTTCAAAGTAATTAAACAACTTCGGAATTTGAACGCAACCAGCCTCGGTGATTGCAACCACAAGACTACCAGACTGTTGCAGAGACTCATTTGGTTCGTTCATATCTGGTTCAAGGAAATCTGTTCAAGAGATTCTGCAGATGCTGCAAATCCAGATTGACACACACGGGTCCGCAGGTCAGGCAGAACCTATGCCAGGACTTCCCAACCCGGGGTCCAAGGACCCCTCGGTTAATGGTAGGGGTCCATGGCATAAAAAAGGTAGGGAACCCTTGATTTATGCAGAGGAATAAGTAGTCCTGATTAAAGGCCAGGCGTAAAATATTGACCGTTCATTCCTCTCCATAGATGCTGCCTGACCTGTAGAGTTCCTTCAGTATTTTGTGCGTGTGTTGCCAAGGAGAACTTTTGTCCTTCACCAACCTGACTCTAACCCTCACGTGTTTGACTATTGACTTGGTGTTGGCATTAGTTCATTATTGTCTCGTGTACCAAGATAACAATGAAAAGCTTTGTTGTTTATACAGATCAAATCGCACGGTGCATTGAGGTGGAACAGAATAAAAGAACTGCAATGCAGAATAAAGTATAACAGCTACAGAGATCAACAAGATAGATTATCCAGTCAGGAATCCAACTAACCATACAGGAGTCTAATAACAGTGGGACAGAATTTGCCCCTGAACCTGGTAAAACATGCTTTCAGGCTTTTGTATCTTTTACCTCATGGGAGACCTCCAGGAGGACCACAGTCTTGTCATGGTTTGGGAGCTTGACTAATAACCTGGAGAGCTGGCTATGTTGGGTGGAGTGAGGGCTTTATGCTTTGGCTCTTGTTAGGGTCACCCATGCTAATTAGCTAGAGGCTAGACTAAGTGTGGTCCACCAGCCCTCCAGGTTTGGGGGTTCAACTCAGGACTAACAGCACAGACTGGTAAAACATAATTGTTACAGAAACGGCAATGGAGAACCCCTCTATATCTGAGGGTGACGGTATTCCTGAGTCTCCACCCCGGACTTGCGTGACTGACAGTAGTGAAAACCAATAGGAAGCTGCTAACATGACAAACGAAGCTTTGAACAGTGTCAGAGATGGAGGACCTTAACTTCTGTTAAGCACCAGCAGCGTAACAGGCATTACCGGCTGTCCTAAAGGGAGAGGGCAACCAATGGGCCCTGGCTGCTGTACTAAGTAAGTAAAGAATTATAGACAGGTTCCCTAAAGGGCTCCCCTGACGTGCAGAGATGTGTCCCTAACTCTCTGCAGTTTCTTGCAGATGTGTGCAGAGCAGTGGCCATATCAAGTCTTTATGCATCCAAATAAAATGCTTTCTATGGTATATCGATAGAAATTGGTAAGGGTCAATTTTGTAACTCCAAAACATAAAAAAAACTAACTTAAAGGAAAAGCCAGGAGTCCAGAATGTGAATCTAACTTTGTTTTTAACTTTAAGCGAGGCACACGTGTACTACGTGGTGGCATGATGACGTATACCATTTACGTACTTTTACATATAACCCACAATGCATTATTTAAATGAACAAGAATGCTTAATCAAACAATATATTTATAATATTACTCAAATATTACTGATTAATTAAACACACAACATTCCTCAATGCTTAGAAATAAACCATTAATATAGAATGCATCTCAACTGCATATATGGTATCACATATAATACAATTATATACAAACATCCACAGATTAGCAAGTTTTAAATTGTCTCATTCAGGCCTAAAGATTTAATCGCAGTGGAGGATTTCTTACCCTTGTGGGATAACGTCTTTCCTGACAACGGAGGTCACTCTTCTTGGCCGGTGAGATTGTGGCTATGAAAACAATCTCAAGTTCTGGGTCCTCCCCTGTGATGGTTGGGAGTTGGCACTGGGATGGCAGGAAGTGGTTCTGGATACCTTTCTTCTCCTTTTCTCACCTGTTCTCTCTGGATCTATTTGGATCCTTGCTTCTCTCCTGGTCCCAGCTTCTTTCCCTCTCTTTATCCCACTATTTTTCTTTCTCATGTTCCTTCTCTCTTTTTCTTTCTCGCTCATGTTCTTTCTCTCTTTCCCTTTTATCCTTTTCACCTTCTTGTCTTTCTTTTCCTTGCCTTTGTCTTCTTCTAGTTTCTTGTGAGTACCTCTAAATTTGCCAATTTGTTTATCCTCTTCCATTTCCACAGCAATGACATCATCCTCCTCTTGCTTCTTTCTAATTTGTGCATCTTGATCGTGGGAAGATGCATTTAGTTCATTGGAGTATTCTCTTATTAGTTCTTCTATTGCTCCCTTTACAGTCTGATCTCTCCTCTTGGTTTCCTCATCCACAACATCATCTGATGAATCCTCTGTTTTCGTTTCTCCAACTGACTCCTTTCTCTTTGGCTTTCCGTTCCTTCACCTGGGCTTTGTTGTTTGCATTTGCTTTCACCAACAGTTTTTTGTCTCCCACTTGAAGTTGAGTCAATAACCTTAATGCATGCAGAGTGGAGGCATAGAGTCATAGAAAAGTACACAACGGAAATAGATCCTTTGGCCCATCTAGTCTGTGCTGAACCATTTCAATTGCCTACTTTAAATTGACCATTTAAAAGTAGATTCTGGTTCCCTATACTCACAAAAGCCAAATACCTGCAACTTTTCTGATGCTCCTTGAACTCTCTTCCGGCTTAAAACCAATCCACACTTCACAAGTAACTACCTGATTAACATATCAGAAGATTTCTCAGATATATTGCCTACAAAAACTGTTGTAGTCGGACCACTGTTTTCGTCACTTCCACGTTTCCTCTGAACAGCACGGTCCTTCCTTTGTCCAGTACGCTTCCCAACCAAGTGCAGAAGGGTTGGCACCAACATCTGTTTGCCCTCTGTTGCCAGCATGGAGACAATTGTGGTGTTATCCTGTACCGTTCTTAATTCGCTTTCAGTTGACTCTCGTTCTGGAGATGTGGCATGCACATGGTGGATAGATCTCCAATCAAGTTGTAGTTGTCTCAGCCAAACATGCCCCCACGTTTCTGGTCCTCCTGCTTTTATCACATACAAGTGCAATGAGGCTTGTTGGATGTTGTATTTCATCGTTACGAATGTCATTTCCACAGGAGTTACTTTTCTCCATTGTAGGTTTTTAGTTGGGTATCTGCAGGCTTTAGTTCAGTATCTTTGAAATGTCAATCAAACTTATTTTGTGGAATGGCTGAAACAGCTGAGGTAGTGTCCAATTCCATTTTAATGAATTTGCCGTTCACTCCTAGTACAAGCCGTGCTGCCTATCTATTGCTAGTTTTCACATGTAAATCTCAAGACTACACAGTCCTGCATTGCTCTCATCATTATCAGATTTTTCATCAACACCATACAGTTTAGTATTCTTTTTGAAATTGCAACTTGACTTTTTATTTTTTTCTCCACCCTGAGCAGACCGTTTAGTTTAGTCTGCTTGACGTGCTCTTTGTGTATGTTCTACTTTGTTGCATTTTCTGTAAGTTAAACCTTTAAACCTGCAGTGGTCGGGTGTATGTGAGACCCTGCCACAACGGTAAAACAATTTGTTTAGCCTGGCCGGCTTCTGTTTAGATGTTACTATTTTGTTCACGTTCACTTTCATTCCTGACTGCAACTCAATTGAGTCTCTGTCTACTGTTTCCATTGATATAGCTATTTCAACTGCTCTTTTAAATATAAGTTGTGCTTAGTTAGGAGCTGTTTTTAGA
Source organism: Mobula hypostoma (assembly GCF_963921235.1). NCBI lineage: Eukaryota > Metazoa > Chordata > Chondrichthyes > Myliobatiformes > Myliobatidae > Mobula > Mobula hypostoma. Next base: position 26,154,615 of record NC_086123.1, read on the forward strand.
ATGCTTTCTTGTAAAAGTCTACAAACTAAACAATCCCTCAGTGCATCATTAAGCCCATTACAATCCCTTTAATTCAGCTATATATGCTGAAATGACTCCCTTCCTTTTGATTCTGCTTATGAAACCAAAAGCGTTCTGCAATCATCAGTGGTTTTGGTTCTAAACGTTCCTGCATTACTTTCACAATTTTAGCAAAGCTAATTTTGACTGTATGCCTTTAAATTTGATGTGCTCAGCAAAATTGGTACTTGTTTCTCATTGGTTATTCCATTTGCTTTAAGTACTGCTTAACTTGTTCAGTTTGTCGCAATCAGTTATCGTTTGTGTAATCAAATATGCTAGTCCTTCAGATGTGACCAGTCATTTTTTCTTTTTGTTTTTATTTATGATTGTTATCATCCGGTAGTCACTGTTTATGAACCCCTAAATTTATCCGCTTTCTATCTTTTTAATAATTCAACCGTTGCTCTCTCCCGCTTCTGAAGAGACACGTCCTGTACTGTGTTTTCTTTATTTAACCATTTCTTGCTGTGCTGTTTTTTTTAACTCAAACATCTCACTGCACTTCAACATGTAGTTAGTTGTTCCGGGTTCTTTTTAAACCTTGTCCCCACGGTTACGTTTAGGAACACTAAATCATAAAAACTAATTTAAAGGAAAATACGGGAGTTCAAAATGTGAGGCTACCTTTAAGCAAGGTGCTCATGTATTACGTGATGGCGTGTTGACGTGTGCTATTTACATACTTTTACAGATAGTCTGCATTGCATAATTTAAACAAACAAGAATGATTAATCAAATAATAAATTTACAATATTACTCAAATATGACCAATATATTAAATGCACAACATCAATGTGATTTAACCGAAACAGTTTAAGAGCGAAAATCAATTGCCAAAAATGCCCATATTCCATAAAGAAAATCTGAGAAGTAAAATCTATTGAGAATTTGCAGAAGGTTTCTGTATCTCTTTAATTCTATGTGCATTTACTTAAGGGCTGTTTACAGACTGCCTGTTGAAATTTGCTACAAAATGTTGCAATTGGAGACCAGTATGTCACGTGATATAATCCTTAAAAACGTGGCAGTCTAAAAGCAATACACTACACATCCACCAAGCATTGCGTAAAACATTACCCTGCTTTGAGTGGCGTTGTCAAACATGAGCTGACTTGTAGAATTATTCATGTGCTAAGAAAGTTACCAAATAGCTAAGAAGTTCATGTCTCTACTAAGATTTTGAAGATATCATTTGGAAGATCTATCAGATAAACTCATTCATTCCAGTCTATGCCAAGGAAATGATGCCATAATTCATGGTAGAGTGGAAACTATAGCAAAAGGCCATGTGGTAAGCTTCCAACACACCCTGAATATCCCTGGTTAAGCTTCCAACATACTCTGGACATCACCGATGGAGTTTTTGAGCTCAGGAGACCTCATAGCAATGAGAAGGACACTGTTCAACTTAAAAGTATACGTGTTGCTTGATACAGTTTTTTGTTGCAGGTTAGAAAACATAATGCTTAAGAAGTACCAGTTGTGTCTAAGGATAAGTACAATATAGGAAGGATAATCTAGATGCAGAAATTTGGTTGAGAGATGGGTGCAAATTGCTAGTACATAGCAAACTCACACAACCAATGAGATCATCTCAGATTGGAAGAGGACATTCAATATAAATGGACAACTGACAGTCCTAGATGTTTTGAAGGTTCAAAGGTTCAAGGTACATCTATTATCAAAGTACGTATGCAGTATACAACTCCAAGATCCGTATTCTCCAGATAGCCATGAAACAAAGAAAAACATCAACCCCACCCCCCCACCCACACACAAAAAAAAAACAAATCACGCAAATGGCAAAACGAAAATCAACCCCCCCCCAGGAGAAAAACAAATTGCACAAATGGCAACAAAAATGTCAAACCCCCAAACCCCGCCGCACAAAAAAAACCAAACAAATTATCCACACCGCAACAAGAAAGGATAGGCAAAAACACAGAATATAAAAACATGGAACTGAAAGAGTCCTATTTGAACACCAGTCCACAGTCCAATCCATAAATCGCAGAACTTTGGTAGCATCTTCCGACAGCATCGAGGAAGAGAGAGATCAATCGAATGCAGATGCCTTCCCCGAGACCGTCACACACAGACACCTTCTTTGGCAGAAACAAGCGAGAGACTGTCACACACAGGCACTTGCTCTAGCAGAAGCGAGTGGGAGACTGGTAGTCAGTGCTGAACATTTGCTTCCCTTCCGCTTTCACCGCGATGTTTCAATCTTCTTCGAAGCTTTAACCGGTGAGAAATGGAGTCAATCATGGGCTTGTGCCCCATTGCTAAACTCCTTCACCTCGAGGCTGCTTGTCTTCTGGAACTTTCTCGGAGACAGCAAAGTGTTAGGTCACTCAAATGATCTTCAAACTGTAAATCGCGGGCTCCAACAGTACCAGAAACACATTTAAGATAAAAAGAAGGCATAGAAGAAGAGAAATAAACAGTTTTGTGGACGATCTGGAATATGTCACCTGAAGAGGCGTTGTTTACTGGCGCCACCTTGACCGCAATGTTAGATGCAGTATTAACCTTTGAATTTAACTGTATTCATATTCAGGCAAAGGAAATACTGGAGCAACTACCTCTATTCTTTTCCCAACTTGGCCTATTTGATGTTTCTATTGACAGTACATGTTGTCATACAGTCCCAGAGCAGAGAAATGGACTCGTTAGCTCATGGAGCTGCTTAGCATTAATTGTTCACTAATACCGCGATATCTCACCCCCACCCAAATTCTACCACTCACCTATTAGCGGCAGTTTATAATGACCAGTTAACTTACCTTGAGCACGTGTTAGATGTGATCCATCCATGTAGACAACATGTCTAGCAGTGCCTCAATTTCCTCAGAGAGATAAGGAAACCCAACGTGTCCCTGTTGACCCTCATCAATTTCTATGAAGGCACTATGGAAAACATTCTATCCGGATGTATCATGGTCCAAGACCACAAGAAACTGCAGAGAGTTGCGGGTATATTCAGCATATTAAGGAAACTAGTCTCCACTCCACGGACTCTGTCTGCACTGTTCACTGCCTTGGCAAAGCACCAACATAACCAACAGCCACTTCTACCTTGGACGTTCTCTCACCTCCTCCCTCCGTTCAGGAAAAAGATACAAAAGCCTAAAAGCATGTACCACCAAGCTCAAGGATAGCTGCTATACGCTGTTTAATAGACTTCTTGTACGAGAAGATACGATGGGTCTTGATCTCACAATCTACCTCACCATGACTTTGCACCTTTATTGTGCTGCCCTATAAAATAAAACCAAGCAACTTATGTGACAGCAAGGTTTCACTTCCAGATGAGCTCAATGTCTTTGATCGACAAAACATCGAGGCACCTTCACACTCAAACATCCCCCACAGACAAAGTGATTTCAGTCTCTGAGACCCGACGTGGAACATCCTTCTGGAGGGTGAACCCACTGAAAGGATTTGCCCCAGATGGTGTAGCTGGCCAGGTACTGAAGGTCTGTGCTAAACAGCTGGTTGGAGTGTTCACTGATATCTGTAACAGCTCTCTTCGGTTGTCTGAAGTACCCAGCTGCTTCAAGGAGGATTCAGTCATAATGGTACCCAAGAAGAGCGTTGTAGCCTGCCTCATTGACTATTGTCCAGTAGCACTTACAACCACTGTGAAATATTTTGAGGTTGCTGATGAAACATATCCACACCTGCCTAAGGAATGACTTGGATCCACTCCAATTTGCCTCATGTCACAACAGGTCAGAAGCAGATGCCTTTTAATTGGCTCTTCACTCAACTCTGGTGTATTGGGACAGTGAAGATGCAGAAATCAGGATGTTTCTCAATGTCTACAGCTCTACCATCAGCACAACCATCTCAAAACTAATCATCAAGTTCCAAGAGCTAGACCTCAGAACTTCCTTCAATACTGTATCCTCGATTTCCTCACTTGCAGATTCTAGTCAGTTCAGACTGGCAACAACATCTCTACCACGATTTCCATCAGCACAGGTGCACCACAGGGCTGTGTGCTTAACCCCCGCTCTACTTGCTTTACACTTCTGACTGTGAGGCTAAGCACAGCTCCAATACATATACAAGTTTGCTGATGACACCACTGTTGTTGGCTGAATCAGAAGTGGCCATGGATCCACATACTCAATGTCAGCAAAACCAGAGAGCTGATTATTGACTACGGGAGGACGAAACCAGAGATCCATGAACAAATCCTAATAAGGAGATCAGAGTTAGAGAGGATCAGTAACTTTAAGTTCTTTGGCACTTTTTTTTCCCCAAAGTGTCTGTCCTGGGTCCAACATATATGTGCTATTACAAAGAAGGCACAGCATCACTTTCTTAGAAGCTTGTGAAGATTTGATGTATCATCTAAACTTTGACAAACTTCTATAGTTGTGGGGTAGAGACTATACTGATTGGCTGCATCACAGCCTGGTATGGAAACACCAGTGCCCTTGAATGGAAAATCCTACAAAAGGTACTGAATACAGCCCAGTCCATCACAGGTAAAGCCCTCCCGGCCAGTGAGCGCAACTACAAGGAGCACTGTCGCAGGAAAACAGCATCCATTCATTCAGGACCCCCACCATCCAGGCCATGCTCTCTTCTTGCTGCTGCCATCAGGAAGGAGGTACAGGAGTTTTAGGTCCCACACCACCAGGTTCAACAACTGTTATTACCCCCTCAACCATCAGGCTCCCGAACCGGAGCGGATAAATTCATTCACCCCAAAACTCAACTGATTCCACAACCTCCAGACGCGGTTTCAAGGACTCTACCACCCAGATTCTCAATATTATTGATTACTTATTTATCTATTATTATTACTTTGATTTTCATTTTGTCCCTGTAGTTTGTTGTCCTTTGCCCATCGGTTGTTTGTCCATCTTTGTTTGGGCGTAGCTTTCCATGGATTCCTTTGGGTTTCTTTGTATCTGCTGTGAATGCCTGCAAGAAAATGGATCTCAGGGAGAAGAACATACACCTGCAATCGCCCAATGAGGCCATTATATCTGGGAGCACATTCCCAACAAACTCTGCAGCAGGCAGATTACTGCATTGGTGCAGTTACTGTCTGATGTGTTCTCATATATGTACTTGATAATAAAGTCACTTTGAACTTTGTCTACCTGTACTGCACTTCTTCTGTAACACACTATTCTACATTCTGTTATTGCGTTTTCCTTGTACTACCTCAATGTACATCAATAAAGCATGTGAGAGGAATCTGCAGCACCCAGACGATATCCATGTTGTCACCGGGAGACCAGCCAAACTCCACGCAGACAAGATTCAAGGTCAAGATTGACCAGCAGTGCCGCAGTATCAAACCTAAACCTTCTCTGCACGAGAAAATCACCGGCTCTCAGTAAAAAGTGGAGTCGGTAAAAAGCGGTCTTATCCTGACATTAGTCCTGTTTGTGGTAAGTGTAAAGAGGCTGAGACTTCCCTTATTCATATGTATTGGACCTGTCCTAGTCTTGAGAAATTCTGGAGAGGTTTTTTTTTTAACCCTATCACATATTAAATATGCACTTGAGTACAACTAAACGCCGAACATTATCTGTAGCCTCTCTCTTGGCTAGACGGTTGGTTCTTCGTACGTGGACACATGCTGCCCCACCCACTCACACTCAATGGCTTAATAATTTTATGGCCTGTTTAGACCTCAAAAAGATTAATTATTCACTTATTAATTCGGACATAAAGTTTCATAAGGTGTGGGGACCTTTTCTTGAATATTCTCATAGTGCTTCTTTAGGGTAAGTTTATCCTTTTTGTTAGTATGCTGCAATCCCTTACTTTCAGCTTTTTCTTCCTGAAAGTTATACACTCTTTTGTTATGAATTATATTATACTTTTGGTAGTCGGCATTATAGTATTTTTTTCCTATATATATTTACAGTTCTCTGGGGTTGAGTGTTCTGATTTTTTTTTATATATATGTAAAGTGGTTGGCCTGGGTTTTTTCTTTTTTCAGTGGGAGGTTGGGGTGGATATTAATTTTACATAATTCTCTTTTGGGTTTTTTTTTCCTTACTGTTATGAATTATATATTGGATTTGTTTGTTTCGGCACTCTATGAATCTCAATTTTGTTCTCTTTGTAGTTTCATTGTAGAAGTACATAAAGAAGTTAATTAAAAAAAAGTGCAGTCTGTGACATCTGGTGTTTTCAGGATGTAAGTGCAGGTTTGAAGCGAGGATACTTCCGATGGTAACTGCACCCATACAGTTATCTTCCTGTTTGTTCAGAACTTCTTTCTCGGCAGGGGTTCACAACCTGGGCTCCACGGACCCCTTGATTAATGGTCCTAGTCCACGGCATAAAGAAGGTTTTGGGAACTTCTGTTCCCAAGTATAATTGACAATTGATAATTGGCCAATTGCAGGTGTACGCCTATCAGCTCAAAAAAAATGGTCATTTCTTTTTCCATTCAGGCTGCAGGAACTGCAAAATAAACGCTTCAGCCCGATTAAATAATTATTCTTTCCATTCCTGATGGTTTCTTGATATGACTTTCATCTCCACTCCTTCTGTATGCCTGATGACGCGTTGGTGTAGACTCCTTTTAATATATTTGGTGGTGATCCAAAAGCCACGGACGTTTGGGGAAACTGGAGTATTTTGTTTACAAATACAAGGGATTCTGCAGATGGTGGAAATCCAGGGCAACACACACACACACACACACACACACACACACACAATGCTGGAGGAATTCAGCAGATCAGGCAGCATCGATGGCCTTTTATTATGCCATACACCCCAACCATTAACAAGGGGTCCGAATAAAGAGTCCACATTTCCACTCTACAGTGCTAATGACGGGTGTCGACGGAAACTATACATTCATTTCCATAGATGCTGCCTGACCTGCTGAGTTCCTCCAGAACTTTGTGTATTTTGTTTACAGGCATTTAAATCCTGTCTCATTCTTTGATTTAGGACTAAGGGTGTGCAACAAATGCTACCCATTTATGCTTCTTTAGCAAGATGACAGGAAGATTTTGCGATGTTTCACTCAAAAGTCCTTCACACATTTGGAGTTAGAACTTAGTGTTGTCATGTTGTGCGCACTGAGTGCCCTCTGCTGGTGCCTCATCGCACTGCATCCGCCTGCAGTCTAATGGTGCAATCTAACGGTGGGACTATTCACTTCGGATTTGAACTGGTACTGATTACAGCAGTAAAAAGGAAAACTGCTGGCGTGAATTAGCATTATATTTTATTGCAGTTTGAGGAATTTAATTTAAGAAGTTTAATTAAATTTAATATCATGGCAATTTTAAAATTGTCCATGAGAATCTTCTGCCACTGTCTCACACTGAGCCCACAGATTACATATTTTACTTGTTCAGCAAGAAATCAATTGAGTAATTTTTGAAATATGCATATTGATGAGTGGACTGGAGCTAGGCTGCTGTATTAGCTATGGCCCTGAGAAGGGAAGCAGCCCATTTGTCCTTGTTTGATTTTCCTTGCGTGATATGTGCCTTGATAGAGTGGAAGTCAAACTGGTGGGCCTTATATCTATGAAAATGAATAAAGAGTTGACATTTCGTCCCCTCAGGACTAATGAAGGGTCACCACAGAAACATCGACTGTTTATTCATTTCCATAGATGCTGACCCAGTTTACCTGGTGATGGGAGTTCAGATCCCACTCTTGCGGCTGGGAAATTTATACTCAATCAATTTAAAATGGAAATGAAAAGTTTGTTAATCTGGCATGCTCAGGACTAGCAAATTTTCAAATTGTTGAATTCTTCTTCATGGCCACTTATCTCCGACTGGAACGCAGGCCATCAATGAACTCCTGCCTGTATCATCCGCAAAGTTGGTGGTATGTTTGGAGTAATCAATGTTTTTACAATCCGCTGTATTCACTGCAGAGGGGGAGAGGGGGTTGACCTATACAGCTTCACCACAGCCCTGTTGGCCTGCCTGAGCCATTTCCACCTCTCACGATGGGGATGTCAGGTTGGACTTTGAGAGGCATATTGTTGAATATTATTACTATATTTTCTGGATAGGATTGGTTTAGATCAGGAGTTCTCAACCTTGGGTCCACAGACCCCCTTGGTTAATGGTAGGAGACTATGGCATAAGGAAGGTTGGCGACCCCTGGTTTAGAGTGATAGGAACGAAACACAGGCATATGGGACTAGCTTGGATGGGTACCTTGGTCAGCATGAAACAGTTGGGCTGAATGGCCAGTCTCCAGGCTATATTTCTCTATAACTTGAATCAGAATCAGGTTTAATATCACCGGTATATGTCATGAAATTTGTTGTTTTTGTGGCAGCAGTACAATGCGATACATAAGAGTAGAGAAAAAACTAAATTATAGTAAATATATATATATAAAATAGTTAAATTAAATAAGTAGGACAGAATTAGAAAAAATAAAAGTAGTGAGGCAGTGCTCATGGGCTTAACTTCCGTTCAGAAATCAGCTGGCAGAGGGGAAGAAGTTGGTCCTGAATTGTTGAGTGTGTGCCTTCAGGCTTCTGTACCTCCTTCTTGATGAGATTTGCATGATGGAAGTCTTTAATAACGGATGCTGTCTTTTTGAGGCATTGCTCCTTGAACGTGCCTAGGATACTATGGAGACTAGTGCCCATGTTGGAGCCGACTCTTTTTACAGATCTCTGCAGCTAATTTCGATCCTGTGCAGCAGCCACTCCTCCCCCATACCAGCCAGTTAGATTGCTCCCCACAGCACGTCTGCAGAGATCTGTGAGTGAGATCCTCAGGAAAAACTTTGGTGGACTTCCTGCTCCAGTCCCCTTCCACACTCAGTGTGTCCTACTCAAAACATGTCCCTGTGTATCACAGGAGTACCGGCTATCATACTTTATACTTTATTGTCGCCAAACAATTGGTACTAGAACGTACAATCATCACAGCGATATTTGATTCTGCGCTTCCCGCTCCCTGGATTACAAATATTAAATATTAAAATTTTTTTAAATGGTAAAAATTAGTAAATATTAAAAATTTAAATTATAAATCATAAATAGAAAATAGAAAAATGGAAAGTAAGGTAGTGCAAAAAGACCGAGAGGCAGGTCCAGATATTTGGAGGGTTCGGCCCAGATCCGGATCAGGATCCGTTCGGCAGTCTTATCACAGTTGGAAAGAAGCTCTTCCCAAATCTGGCCGTACGAGTCTTCAAGCTCCTGATCCTTCTCCCGGAGGGAAGAGGGACGAAAAGTATGTTGGCTGGGTGGGTCGTGTCCTTAATTATCCTGGTAGCACTGCTCCGACAGCGTGCGGTGTAAAGTGAGTCCAAGGACGGAAGATTGGTTTGTGTGACGTGCTGCGCCGTGTTCACGATCTTCTGCAGCTTCTTCCGGCCTTGGACAGGACAACTTCCATACCAGGTTGTGATGCACCCTAGAAGAATGCTTTCTATGGTGCATCTATAAAAATTAGTGAGGGTTTTAGGGGACATGCCAAATTTCTTTAGTTTTCTCAGGAAGTAAAGGCGCTGGTGGGCCTTCTTGGCAGTGAACTCTGCTTGGTTGGACCATGTCAGGTCATTTGTGATATTGACCCCGAGGAACTTAAAGCTTTTGACCTGTTCCACTTGCGCACCACCGATGTAAATTGGGTCGTGCGGTCCGCTACTCTTTCTGAAGTCAACAACCAATTCCTTCGTCTTGCTGATGTTGAGGGATAGGTTATTGTCTTCGCACTATGCCACCAGGTTCTTAATTTCCTCTCTGTAATCAAACTCATCATTACCCGAGATACGGCCTACAATTGTTGTGTCATCAGCAAACTTAAATATCGAGTTTGATTGAAACTTGGCTACACAATCATGGGTGTACAGTGAGTACAGCAGGGGGCTGAGTACACAGCCTTGTGGGGCACCGGTGCTCAGAGTAATTGTAGAGGAGAGCTTGTCCCCTATTTTTACAGACTGGGTCCTGTCTGTGAGGAAGTTGAAGATCCAGCTGCAGATCTGAGTGCTAAGGCCCAGGTTCCGGAGCTTAGGAATCAGTTTATTTGGAATGATGGTATTAAAGGCAGAGCTGTAGTCAATGAAAAGGAGCCTTACGTATGCGTCTTTATTCTCCAGGCGTTCTAAGGAGGAATGTAGGGCCAGAGAGATGGCATCTGACGTTGACCTGTTGCTCCGGTAGGCGAATTGCAAAGCGTCGAGGTTGACCGGTAGGCTGTGGTTGATGTGTGCCATAACCCATCTGGTGGCCAACTGCCTACCTGGACTGGATGTCATCCAAATGATCTGATGCCAAGGAGAGCGAGGTCTCTGCCTGGGAAAGCAGTGCAGGCTACCTCATTAAATAGATTTAAGATGCAGTTAAATATTTTGCATAGATGAGACCATAGTCACATCAGCCATCATGATGGAGCATGTTGGTCTGGCCAGGTCCCACACCTACTGCCGAAGTCCTTAAGGCCACAGACCTAACCCTACTTCAGCAAAGGAACATGATCCTGCCCAAGCTGGTGCAGCCTTTCATTCCCTCTGTTATGGTCACTATTCTCCGTATTTGTTGAGTATGCCCACAAGACGGTGAATCTCAGGGTTTTACATGGTGGCTCAACGGTTAGCACAACACTTCACCACGCAGTCGACCTGGGTTCAATTCCCGCCGCTGCCTGTAAGGATTTTGTACTGTACGTTCTCCCTGTGACCGTGTGGGTTTCCTCCCACAGTCCAAAGACATACCGGTTAATTAGTCTTTGTAATTTGTCTCGTGATTAGGCTAAGATTAAATCGGGTGATTGCTGGGCAGTGTGGCTCGAAGGGCCTGTTCCACGCTGTACCTCCATAAATGAATAAATAAATTCAGTGACATCTATGCCCTTTGATCATAGACTTACTTTGAGCTTTGAATTATAGACCACCTCTTTGCTTTACCATGGACTTGTCTTTCCGTTCTATTTGCACTATGTTTCTGCAGTGACACAATCCCTTTTCACTGCAAGGTGTGATTTCATGCATAATTTGTGTATGATTTACACTCTGCCCGCTGTTGGCATCGGTGTACCTGCGAAGCTAGTGCAAGCAGGTTTTTCATTATACTGAACTTGCGTACGTGATAATAAATCTGACTCCATGGCCTACCTCACAAGAAAGGGCTCTGGATTCGAGACTTGTTCCACAAAGTTTAACAGTTAAGGGGAGCCAAATGAAACGGGAGAGTTTGTGACAGCTTCCAATTAGCCAGGAAATGTGACACTGTGAAAATGTGAGAATTCATGATCAAATACGAACATCAGAGTGAATGTGTCATTGTGACTGTAACAGGATGAGTGTCACGGAATGACTCTGCTTGCAAATGCACTTGCAACATAGGCTGCATTAATAGACCACCCAGAGAAAGGACGGGCGTGTGTCTATGCATGGGACAGAGGGAGCAGGTGGCAGAAGGGCAAGAGGATGAATGATTGGGAGAAGATGACAGAGGCTGACTTACCAGAGGGCGGCTGATGGAAGGATTTTTTTGCAGAATTCATCGGTGCTAGAGTAGAGATATTTTAATCTAAATTTTAACCTTTCACACTCCATGGAATGCACTAGGTCTTTTTTTCCCAGGTAAAGTGAATCAGAAACTAGAAGGCAAAGATTTAGGCCGAGAGGGTAGAAATTTAATAGGGACCAGAGGGGTAAACTTTTCACCCACACTAGTTGGGGTTTCCAACCTGGGTTCTACAGACCCCTTGGTTAATGGTAAGGTTCCATGGCATAAAGAAGTTTTGAAACCCCTAACCAACAGGGTGCTCTGTATATGGAATGAGCTGTTAAAGAAATGGGCGAGGCAGGGACATGAACAAAGTTGAACATGAGAAAGGAAAGTTTTGAAGGGAAGTGGGCCAAAGACGAGCAAATTTATTGAGATACAGCGCGGAATAGGCCCCTCCAGACCTTCAAACTAGTAACCCACCAACTTAATCCCAGCCTCATCACAGGACAATTTACAATCACCCATTAACCAACTGGTAAGACTTTGGACTGTGGGAGGAAACTGGAGCACCTCGCGGTCACGGGGGAGAACGCACAAACTCCTTACAGGCAGTGGCGGGGACTGAACCTGGGTCGCTGACACCGTAAAGCGTTGCGCCAACCGCTACGCCACCGTGCCGCCACACGTTTGTTCGGTATCAAACCCTCAGCAGCCAAAACTTAATCCATATAGGCTCTTAATCCGAAGATATTTGTAACGATACACAAAGTGAACAAGCTGAACAGTCAGCTCAGTTCTGATTCCATTTTAGTCGTAACAATTCTGGTATCCAAATTCTAAGTCCAGCCCTACTCTTAAGACTGACGATAATTCTACAGTTATTTCCAAGACAAACCACAACCACATTTTCCGAGTTTCCTCCCACCAGTCTGCCACCCACGTTAGCTATCACAATCTCCCTAAATGTAGCCGAAGACAATCTTCCGAGCTCGGATTGGTTCCTTCATGGTTCGCATTGAAAGCATGGTCACCATGGCGTCCGAACAAAAGCAATGCCTATTGGGCTGTGCCATTAGCCAATGAAGTAGAAGTTGACGGGGCACTATGGCCCACAATACACAAACAGTTTATTCCACAATAAACAAAATTATTTACTTCAAGAAAAAAGAAATCTGCTTAAAGAGCTGCACTACCAGGAGTCACATAATTTCTTCCCATAAAAGTAGAAAAATATATTTGAGTGGAGCACTGTTACATATGGATTATGTGCACAAGTCATTATTAAGTCGGGAGAGCAGCAGGAGGCAAACATTCGATCCCTTGAAGCTATTCTGTTACTTAATAACTTCTTATCTTATCCACTCGTCCCTCCCCACTAATCTTCCTCTCGTCACTTATCGCTGCAAGTTGCCCAAGTGCTACACCTGCCCGTACACCTCCTCCCTCACCCCCATTCAGGGCCCCCTCCAGGTGAGGCAACACTTCACCTGTAAATCTGCTGTGGTCCGGTGCTCCCGATACGGTCTCCTCTACATTGGTGAGACCCGTCGTAAATTGGGGGACCGCTTTGTCGAGCACCTCTGCACCATCCGTCACAAGTGGGGCTTCCCGGTAGCTGAACGTTTTAATTCCCATTCCCGTTCCCGTTCCGATGTGTCGATCCGCGGCCTCCTCTTGTGCCATGATGAGGCCACCCTCAGGGTGGAGGAACGACACCTTATATTCCGTCTAGGTAGACTCTAGCCTGATGGCATGAAGATCGCTTTCTCCTTCCTGTAAACAAATCCACCCCCCCACCCTTCTATTCCCCACTCCAGTCTTTTACCTCTTCTCATCTGCCTCTCACTTCCCCCTGGGTCCCCTCCTCCTTCCCTTTCTCCTATGGTTCACTCTCCTCTCCCTTCGGATTAATTCTTCTGCAACCCTTTATTTTTCCAACTCACCTGGCTTCAACTATCACCTAGCAGCTAGCTTCCTGCCCCCCCCCCCCCATCTTGTTACTCTGGCGTCTTCCCCCTTCGTCTCCAGTCTTGACAAAGTGTCTTGGCCCGAAACATCGACTGTCTATTCATTTCCAAAGATGCTGCCTGACCTGCTGAGTTCCTCCAGCATTTTGTGTGTCTTGCTTGGGATTTCCGGCAACTGCAGGATTTATTCGAGTGATCTGCTCTGTATCATCACTCTAACTCACCTCACTATTCCTTAACTCCTTTTTTGTCTTGCTAATTATGTTTTGAGTTTGCTTTCAATGCTCATTGAGTGAAGAGACCCACATTTCCCCTCAAACTCTTCCCCTGTTCCATGTAGAAATGCATGGTGACTTATCTTCTAAATGACCAGGCTGTGGCTTTCAGATGCTGTTGCAGATCACTGCCAGTGGAAAAAGCTTCTATCTATTTTCTCAGTCTTTTCCTAAACTCTACAAACACTTCTAACCTTCATTCCTAGAGATACCAATCTAATAACTTTCCCTCTTAATCTAACATTTGGAGTTTAGAAATGGGGTCAAAGTTCATAATTTCCTTGTGTTGGAAGGTCTCTGTCCCCTTAGGTAACTCTCTAGGGTAGGGGTTCCCAACCTTTCTTTAAGCCATGGATCCCTACCATTAACACAGGGGTCTGTGGACCCTAGTTTAGGATCCCCCTTCTCTAGTGTAATCCTACTTCAATCCTACCCCCTGGATAATGCCTGTGTGGAGTCTTCAGGTTCTCCCATGACTGGTGAGCTTCCCTGAATGTCCTGATCTCCTCCAACGGCCCACAGATAACCGACTACTGAAAGTAGCCCTGTGTGACAAAGCAGCATATAGTGATTCGCACAATGCCGCACCAGCACCAGAAATCACCCATTGGGATACAATTCCCATCATTGTCTGTAAGAAGCTTACATGTTCTCCCTGTGACCGCGTGGGTTTCCTCCACGTGCCCTGGTTTCCTCCCACAGTCCAAAGACGTAGTGGTTAGGGTTAGTGTTCTGCCTTTTGGGCAACTGATTTATGTTAAGTACATTCAGCTTTTATTTCAATCAGCAGTTTCAGATCAGTATTGGGTCACTTCCTGTGCAGCCAGGAAGTAGTAAGTTTAAAAGCACGTTGACTGGCTGTAGGCCAGAGGTTTATGTTAGGAGCAAAGTAAGTTTCTATCTAAAGCCATCTTGCTGCTTCCCCAGCAGAAGCATTGCTTGTCTAGTTGATACTACAACACCTCAGGAAGGGCAGTAGAGTTAGGTTTAGTAGGTTGTGTACACGCTTTGTTTGTGCTGGAAGCAAGGTGACACTTTCCTTGGACTGTGTTGGTTGTTGACACAAAAAACACATCTCACTGTATGTTTCGACGTACATGGGATGGAAAAGGTCATCTTTAATCTTTCAATTACCCTTGAGGTTAGTTAAGTGGCAAAGAAAAGCAAAGGCGAATTGATTAGAGCATGAGGGAGATTCAATTGTAGGTGGTTAGGCAAGAGAAGGGGAGTGGAGCTGATGGGGATCGCCAGGTAGCATGGCTCCAACAGCTTGAATGGCCTCGCTCTGTGTTACAGAGACACAAGGGACTCCAGATGCTGAGGGAAGAGGGAACTCAGCAAGTCTAGAACTACCTAGGAGAGGAAAAAATCTGTCAAACTTTGGACATTGTGTCATATATTTCCAGGACATGACAGGTAAGTAAGGAAGGTATGCCACACACCTGTATTTTACCTGAGCTAACGGCATTATAACATCCATGGGCACCTCCTTCACGGCACCCCACTGTCAGATGCTGAATCTTTTCCAGTCCTCGATCTCCTGAAGATCGTGGGAGAAGCTCGGCCAACCCTCTCTGCTTGCAGGGAGCTTCCACCACAGCCTGTGTGGGCAGAAACTGCCTTCTCACATCCTGCTCACAGCTTTATAAAAATATTATCTTCGCCTAATTAATGATGTTGTTTGAAGGACCATTTCCTACAGCATGCCACATTGGTTCTGCACTGAGTTTACATTCGGGAGGGAGAACCTGCTACTCCCTTCCGTTATTTCGAGAAGGAAGCCACTGCCATTTGGGAATTAATTTCAGGACAGTCAGTTGAGGCATTTGATTACCATCCAAAGCACCAACTACAAGTAAACTTCTTTCCTGTTTCTTGCTGAAACATTTATTCCTCCCTGTAACTGACGAATACAGGAAATAAGGCAGTGCCTTTTCCTGTTAATAGTTGACAAAATGATGGTACAGTGATGACACTTCTCACAATCCATAAAGGGATTGTGTGAAGTAAGGTGTGAGCTTCCTCAGTGCTCGTCCAGTGGATTGACTAATGGTGAGAGGGAGGATCCTGAATTCCACTGGTGGTGATGGGAATCTCACTGACTGACACCAGTTTGCAGGCACTTTACCAAACACTACTGAACGTGCCAGGTTTTGAAAAACATTTCTCTGCGTGCATGGGCACAACAGTGAATACTTCACGGTGAATGCATCACGGTGAATAGTTCAACCACCATTAAACCATCACGCTGGAAAGAGCGCAGGAAAGATATGTGAGGATGTTTTTGGGACTCGGAGGGACTGAGTCGTAAAGAGGAGTGTCATGGTCTGGTCCATGAAGTCCGCGTTCCAGTTCACGGTCCGGTCCGTGGACTCCGGATCTTCCGGCTGTCACTTGTTTCAGTTGGGCCTAATCATAGGCATCTGATGCTCGTCTTGGGGCTGGGAATATAAGTGGCTCTGGGTTTGAGTGTGGTTGCTGGTTCGTCTCATCAGTATCCCGTCCTCGCCTCTGTGGGGTAAGTCAAGCCGTCTTGGCCGTTACCCTGTGGTTGGATCTGTCCCTTCCTGTCTTTGCCTCTGTTGGGTAAGACAGGCCATCTTTGCTGTTATCCTAAGGCTGGACTGCTCCCTTCCCTTCCCCTTCCTTCTGAAGCCTTGCCCGCAACCTGTGTCTGGAGCCTTGACCACAACCTTGTCAAGTTCTACCACCGGAGCGAGACTGGAACCTTGCTGTGTCAAGATAAGGAACTGTCTATTGTTGAGTTGGAACTGTCTCTGTGTCCATGCCTTCGCTGGGTAGGTTTGGCTGTCTGCCGCTGCCTAGTGTGAGGAACCGTCTCTGTGTCCACGCCTTCGCTAGGTAGGTCCGGCCGTTTGCTGCTACCTTGTGTTGGGAACAGTCTCGTCGTGTTCAGCATTCTGTGTATGAGTCCCGGCTCTAAGTCCTGTTCCCAAGGAGGGGTCCCGGCTCTGTGTTCCATGTCCCTGTGTTCCTGTCTCTCAAGTCCAAGGCTCTGTGTTCTGCATTCCTGTCGTCCCAAGTCCAATGTTCCGAGGTTCCTGTTGTCCCAAATCCAAGGCTCGGCTGTTCCTGAGTACCAAGTCAAGGCTTCGTGTTCTCATCCTGTGCTGGAGTTCCCTCATGCTGCCCAGGAGTCTCTTCTTCTGTCCTGTAGCCTTGCCTAGTCCTGTCTCCCAAGACCACGTCATGTCTTCGTCTAGTTCCAGAGTCCGAGCCCAAGTCAAGACCCAGGTTCTGGGTGCTTGTCCAGTCTCTGGCTCGGAGTCCGAAACCAAGCCTCGTCATGTCTTTGCCTCAAAGTACCCAAGCCATGTCCAGTCCTGTAGCCACATCATGTCCTCGCCTAGTTCCGGGGTCAAGACCCAGGTTCTGGGTCCCTGTCCAGTCTCTGGCTCAGAGTCCAAGCCCAGGCTCCTAGTTCCCAGTTCCTTGTCCTGGTCCCGCTCGCCTAGCCAATATCCTAGCCCAAGTCTGTGTTCTTGTCCCAGCTCTCTAGTCAAGTCCTGTTCCTAGTACTTCAGTGTCTGTGTCTTGCATTTGGGTCCTCTCAACGACGCCCCCTTTATGACAAGGGGTTGTGCAGGTTTGGACTTTTTTTCATTGGAACATAGGAACAGAGGAGTGATTTTATAGAGCCATATAAAATCATGGCAGGAGGGGGAGGGCACAGGGGATGAACACAGATAGTCTGTTCCGTGTTGGGGAATCAAGAACTAGTGGGCCAAGGCTTAAGGCGAGAGGTGAAAAATTTACAAGTTCAGGCAGAATTTAGGGAAAGGAGTAAAGAGTCAATGTTTTGGGCCGAGACCTTTCATCACCCCTGATGACAGATCTTGGGCCTGAAACATTGATTCTTTATTCCTCTCCAGAGATTCGACCTGACCTGCTGAGTTCCTCTAGCATTTTGTGCGTGTTTTGCTTTGGAATTCCAGCATCTGCAAAATTTCTTGTGTTTATGTTCAACACGGCCTTTCCTTTCACATATATGGAAGGCAGGAGTTGATTTACAGAAAGTAACAGTTGGAATAAACAAATCTGACTCATGATATCCTTATGGTCAGGATTCCCAGCATCTGTCAAATCTTCTGCGTTTAAATTTACAAGGGACTTGGGGAGTAACTTCTTCCAAGCAGACGGTGGTCCATATATGGAGTGAGCTGCCGGAGGAAACAGTTGGGGTAGGTTCATTGATAAGGAAAGTTTAGACTCTAAACTTTAGAGGGATATGGGTAAGAAAATAGGAAATAGGAACAGGAGTAGACCTTCTGGCCCTCCAGCCTGCCCTGCCAATCAATAAGATCGTTGCTGATCTGACCACGGACTCATCTCCACCTCCCTGCCATTTCCCCATAAACCCTTAATTCCCCTACTATGCAAAAATTTATCCATCCTTTTCTTAAATATATTTACTGAGGCAGCCTCCGCTGCTTCATTGGGCAGAGAATTCCACAGATTCGCCATTCTCTGGGAAAAGCAGTTCCTCCTTATCTCCATTCTAAATTTATTCCCCTGAATCTTGAGACTATGTCCCCCGATTCTAGCCTCACCTACCAGTGGAAACAACTTTCCTGCCTCTATCTTATCTATCCCTTCCATAATTTTATACATTTCTCTAAGACCTCCTCTCATCCTTCTAAAATCCAGCAAGTACAGTCCCAGGTGACTCAATCTCTCCTCATAGTCTAAACCCCTCATCTCTGGAATCAACCTCGTGAACCTCCTCTGCACCGCCTCCAGAGTAAGTATATCCTTCCTCAAGTAAGGAGACCAAAACTGTATAGACCTGTACAGTTGCAGCATAACTTCCCTGCTCTTCAATTCAATCCTTCTAGCAATGAAGGCCAACATTCAGTTTGCCTTCTTGATAGCCAGCTGTAGCTATGCAGGCACTGGTGACCCCTGTTTCCAACCAGGGAGTCAGTGTGGACATGGTGGAGGATTACAAATACCTGGGGATACGAATTGACAATAAGCTGGACTGGTCAAAGAACACTGAGGCTGTCTACAAGAAGGGTCAAAGCTGTCTCCATTTCCTGAGGAGACTGAGGTTCTTTAACATCTGCCGGACGATGCTGAGGATGTTCTACGAGTCTGTGGTGGCCAGTGCTATCATGTTTGCTGTTGTGTGCTGGGGCAGCAGGCTGAGGGTAGCAGACACCAACAGAATCAACAAACTCATTCGTAAGGCCAGTGATGTTGTGGGGATGGAACTGGACTCTCTGACGGTGGTGTCTGAAAAGAGGATGCTGTCCAAGTTGCATGCCATCTTGGACAATGTCTCCCATCCACTACATAATGGACTGGTTGGGCACAGGAGTACATTCAGCCAGAGACTCATTCCACCGAGATGCAACAGTGAGCGTCATAGGAAGTCATTCCTGCCTGTGGCCATCAAACTTTACAACTCCTCCCTTGGAGGGTCAGACACCCTGAGCCAATAGGTTGGTCCTGGACTTATTTCCTGGCATAATTTACATATTACTATTTAATTATTTATGGTTTTATTACTATTTAATTATTTATGGTGCAACTGTAACGAAAACCAAATTTCCCTCGGGATCAATAAAGTATGACTATGACTATGAAAATATTTGAACTTAGATGGGCATTTTGGTAGCATGATGACCCTAGGAGCTGTTTCTGTGTTGATTGACCCAATAACTATGTATGTCTTGCATATACTTCTGCTGAGTACATGCATGCATTCTATGCTTGTAGGTGGATGGAGGATTGGAGGGAGACAGCCTACGGGCTCTGCAGGCCATGGAAGGGAAAAGGAACCATTCCTACACTTGTCCTGGGACCTTCATGTTTGGAAGTTTTACCTGTCACACTGTGTGCTGGCACATCATGACGTATTGGCACCCAAGTTCAGAGGAAAGACCAATGGCAATGAGAATTTATTCATATCGATTTCAAAAGAGCATCGGTGGCTCAGCCAAGTGATACCGCGGGAAGTAACATTCTCAAAACCGCAAATAGCACAAATCAAGCATCTGTTAAGTAATACAAATAACACAGAATCTCTGAGCCAATCAAAATAAACTTAACAAACTTAAGTGAAAAGCACCAGGAGACCGCATCACAAAGAGCGAGTCACTAAAGGAAAATATAAGGAGCTTTAAATGATTAATGACCATTGTTAAACAACGATTAACCAATTGATGCTTTTCTTTGAACAGGTTCCATGGTTCTTCTGGTTTTGTGGCTGTCCGTGGGGAAGACGAATGTCGGGGTTGGATTCTGCACACAAACTCTGACCAGAAATGTACTTTGAATTCAGATTAGGTGCTCTCAGAACCTTGGAGCCCATTGCTGTCCTGCATAGGCTTGAAGAGTTCATTACATCACCTTGGTCATCCACTGTTACTGCTGGTGGTCTTCCAGCTCAACAGTCTTCCTAGATTTTCACTGTAAATACTGAATGCAAGCTCTTTCTAAATGCTAAGTATCAATGACCAGATCCCACCGGCTTTACTGGATTTGAGAAAGCTCAGATGGAGTTCATCTTGGCTTCATTACAATTGGCCAGTATCCAGGCAACTAGGAGAAAATGTCCCATGATTTGACAGGTCAATGCGCTCTGAGTCCTATCATTTTTGATGATGAAGACAAATAAGAAACATGGAGCCTTTGGTTGAAGTCACAAACCTCTTTATCTTTACAGCTTCATTGCTCCAGCCTGGTATTTATGTAATAATTAGTAATCTAAACATCAGTTATCCCAAAGGGCAATAAAAAAAACCCCTGCAACTTCGAGCTACAATTGTATATAAAAGATCACATTGGTTCTTCACCACTCCAATTGCTTTAAATGCAGAGGTTCCCAACCTTTTTAATGCTATGGACCCCTACTATTAACCAAGTGGTTCATGGGCATCAGGTTGGGAACCCCTGTTTAAAAGGATTTGCAGCCTTGCTTAAATGATTGCGATTTGAGCTGGTTTAATAGTCATAGTTTTCCACTTTAAGTTTCTGAGTCAGTTAATGCATCGTTGGCAGAATTTCCCTGCTTTTGTGGGTCTGCTTTTGGACTGTTAGAGTGGTACAGCAAAGATGGCACCAGTCCTGACTTTCCCTTGGCACCTCAGTGCACAGGCCACATAATGACCACCCTGTGGTCCAGGATTATGGATGGAGAAAGGCATTCTCCATCTCTGCAAGCCAGGAGGACTCAAATTGTGGAAATACCAAACAATATGTTATTGACACATTTTCAAGAGTCTAAGGCCTGTGGAATTTTGGGGTTGCTATGGCAACAGTAGCAATGTCAGCTTGAAGTAGCCTGCCAACCCAGAAGTGCCAGTTGCAGTGCCTCATACTTCAAAATCCAAATCCTAGATCACAAAACACACACCATCTCTGGACATCTGTATTTTGAAATCTGTAGATAAAGGACGGGTGGAAAGGTGGAGATATATCTCTACCAGAGGAGGTGTAAGGCGCTCCTTTCCTCCGCTAGCATACAGGACACCTTTGGGCAAGGTGTAGCACTTGCTTAGCCCTCCTCGATCAGGGTCACGTGAGACCATGGCAGCAGGAGGTGGATGGTCGTATTCACAAATGGAGCATATCACAAGTCCTGGTTATGCGACCACTGACGCTAGGCAGACAATCTCTGAAGAGCATCGATAATGGCTGGGGTCACCTGTCTAGTAAAGACGCTGCCCAGAAGAAGGCAATGGCAAACTACTCCTGTAGAAAAAATTGCCAAGAACAATCATGGTCATGGGACTATGATCGCCCACGTCATAAGAATGGGCAATAATGGTGATGATGATAATAAGGGATTGGACAGAATTTTCTCCAGGGAAATATTGATGTTCTTTATTTGTTTGTCTTTTTGTTTCAATTGGACACTCAAGGACAGGTCCTCCCCCAGGTTTCAACGCGCCCCCCTCCCCCCCCCCCAAATTGTGTACAGTCTGGCATTTTGGAGACTGGCAAAAGGTACAACTTAAGCCCACAGCAATGCTGGATTGAAAGACCAAACATGGAGCAGAGCAGATTTACAAGGCTGTTGACTGGGATGGAGCACTTTCACTATAGGGAGAGATTGGTGAGGCCTGGACGATTCTTCCTCGAGTAGAGGAGTTGAAAAGGTACATAAATGAGTTACTTAAAACTACGAGGGGTGCAGAGAGACCAGACTGCAGGAACAAAACCAAAATATAAAAGATTAAGTGATTTGGAAGGGTTCCAAGGGGATCTTTTCCACCCAGAGAATGGTGATCACCTTGAGTGTTCCGACTGACGAAATGGTGGAAGGAGAGTTGCTGACAACATTTGAAGTGTCTAGACAAGCACTTAAATTGCCTTGGCATGAAAGGTTAAAGGCCAGGAGCTGGAAGGTGGCTTTGATATGCTTGATATAGGCCTGAATGGCCTTGCTCCGTGCTGTATGACTTTGTCTGCCACAAAGTGTTTCCCCTGTGCAAGGCTCATTACACAATCTTGACATAAAGTTTCCCAGCCGCTGTGTGGAGATTTGAACACAGAGTGGTGGTGCTGGTCAATGGGATAATTGTTCAGGAAATTCACTGTGTTATCACATCATCGCGAAGTGGGGGAGAGAGAATTATGACAAGTGGAGGAAATGCCACTGACTTCCATTGCTTCAGCTCCACTGCTAACCACTGCCAGCACAAAGGTTCCTTACTAATAAATCATGCAGCCAGTCCTCTGCTCCGCTATTTATCTTCTGCGGCCAGACATTATGCATCAGCTTGCCCTGCAGTGTGTCACTGAGCACCAACCTACCCTTCACAGTTGAATAACCAGCAAAAGGGGGCTTGGGAGCTCCTGGTGAGGATTCCCTGAGGGCTAACTTGCAGGTTGAGTCAGTGGTGAGGAAGGCAAATGCAATGCCAGCATCCATTTTGAGAGCTCTAGAACATAAAAGCAAGGATGCGGTATTAAGACTTTATAAAGCACTGGCGAGGTCTCACTTGGAGCACTGTCAGCAGTTTTGGGCCCCTTATCTAAGAAAGGATGAGCTGATATTGGAGAGGGTTCAAAGGAGGTTCACAAAAATGATACCAGGATTGAAAGGCTTATCATATGAGGAACATTTGATGGCTCTGATGGTACTCACTGGAATTCAGAAGAATGAGGGTGACCTCATTGAAACTTATCTCACGTTGAAAGGCCTCAATAGTGTGGTTGTGGAGAAGATGCTTCCCATGGTGGGGGAGTCTAGGAATAGAAGGCACTGCCTCAGAATAGAATGGAGATAAATAGGAATTTCTTTAACCAGATGGTGGTAAATCTGTGAAATTCATTGCAACAGACAGCTGTGAAGGCCAGGTCTTTAGGTGTATTTAAGGCAAAAGTTGATAGATTCTTGATTAATCAGAGCATGAAGGGATACAGGAAGAAGGCAGGAGGTTGGGGCTGAGAGGGAACTGGATCAGCCATGATGAAATGGCAAAGCATTCCTGATGGGCCAAATGGCTAAATTTTGCTCCAATATCTTATGGTCTTATTATCAAAATGTGGAGACTACAAGATGTGATTGTAAGGCTTCCAGAGGGGTTAAATTGTTGGTGAGGCATACTGTGAATGCTAAGCGTTAGTCCTTAATTTGGGTGAGAATCGCCAGGTGAGTAATTGATTGGAGTATCGTGAGCAATGAATTCTAAAAATGTGCTGGAAATGTGAAAGAAGAGCTAAAAAAAAAAGGTTGGAAACACTCGGTTGGTCAGGTAGAGCAACAGAGTTCCTGTTTTAGGTTGCCTATGATTTATCAGAACTTAGAGAGAAACATATGGTTTTATGTTGCAAAGAAGTTGGGGGGAAGGATGGATAGGACAAAGGGAACAGGTGCCAGGGTTGCCAAGAGGATAGATTGTTAAAGGGGAAGGTTAGAGAGAGGTTAAAAATAAATCATGATATGTTGCAAAGTGCACGCCATCGTAAAAGTTTCTTCCACTAGGCCGTACATCCAATCAACTACTATAGTTAGTTCCCATCCTACCCCCATCTATTTATTACCCCTGTTACTGCACTGCACTTTAAACCATGTTTTATAATGCTTTTTACATTGTAAATGCTTGCTTGTATTTATGTATTTATGTGGGTTTTATTCTACATCTGTACTTTAATCTTTAACTATATTTTTATACTATGTAGTTCTTTATTCTTTATAATTGGTGATTATTGTTGTTTCTAATTGCAAGTTGCACCACACCACAGCAAATTCTCAATACATATTAATGTAACTGGTGAATAAAGTTGATCCTCGGTCCTCGATTCTTAAATAGCCTCTCTATTAGTCTGTGTGTATTAATGGAGAGGGGAAAACAAAGAATGCCGTTTTCATAAATGACTGATGTACAGCGGGAATGACTGGTTCTGATGCAAATTAAGAAAGCAAGTTATCAGAGATTTTATACAGTATATTCTATACTGAGAATAGCAAAAGACTGCAATGCACCCAGAAATAAGATGAGTTCTGTTCTTCAAGTTTCTATCAGGCATTCAAAGGATTCAAAGTACATTTATTATCAAAGTATGTATAAATTATAAAACCTTGAGGTTTGTCTGCTTACAGGCAGCTGCAAAGCAAGAAACCCAAAAGAACTCAATTTTTAAAAAAGGACCAACACCCAATGCCCAAATAAAAAAGAAAAAAAAACAGATCATGCAAACAATAAAGCAAGCAACTGCATTCCGAAGCAAATTGAGTCCATAGTCCTGAAACCTGGAGCAGGCAGAGTAGGCACAGGCATTGTTTTAAGAGTGCAGGTCAGTTAGACTGGGAGAGGGATGGAGGTTTAATGGAAAGCAACAGGAAACTTCGGGTCATCCTGTATTAGTACCTCCAATGTAGAAGAGACGACATTTTGACCATTGACTGGAGAGTACTAGATTGGTGGAAGCATAGATGTACAGATCACTTAAGCAACAAATTTCACCTCATGTAAATCACTAGGAATAAATCTGATAATTCTGGTTCTGATGTGTTGAGCTGTGCTTGAATTTGATGGAAGGGCTTGCATTGACAAAATAACCCTCAAGACAGCCTGTAGGACACTTCAGCCAATGAAATATTTCTACAAAATAGACACCCATATGTGAAGTGCAATTATTAATTTATGCAGACAAAGCTATCGCCATTATCAATGTGAAAGTGATCTGTTAGTACCTTTTAGTTAGTTAGGCAGGGTGAGGAGTGACTATTGGCCAGGAAATCTGGGAGGGCTCTTCCTTGAAATATTGCTTCAGATTGACTAGTTGCATCTGAGGCGGGGCGGGGGGGGGGGGTGCAGCCCCAATATGCCTCCTCCAAAGGGAAATGCCTGATGACACAGCATCGGTGGCTCAGCCTGGGTTTTCATTCCCTTCCCTTCCCTTTGGAAGTGTGACTGCAAACCCACAACACAGTTGTGTAACACAGTGATTCAGCTCGAGTGACCCAAGTTCGAAGCTGACCTCAGATCCCGTGCCTGCAGAGTTTACACTTTCTCCCTCAGGGTGACCCATTTTCCTCCCAAATCCCGAGCGTGTGTCGGCCGGGGTGGGGGTGGGGCCTCTGTACATCACCTCCGGTATGTAGGTGAGTTTGAGAATCTGGGGGTTGTAGATGAGAACATGGGGAGAATGAAATGTGATTACAACCTAGAAGCGGTGAATCGAACAGCCTGTTTCCATAGCAACAAATAAGAGGACATAAGAACTCAGCAGGTCAGGCAGCACCTGTAAAAGACAGTCGGCATTTCAAGTTAAGACTTTTTGATGCTTAGAGTAGAATTAAATCTGGGGATTGCTGGCCGGCACAGCTTGTAGGGCTGGAAATGCCTATTCAATAGTTCAATTTAATATAAAATAAAGTACATGGTATAAACATGAAATTCCTACTTTTTGCAGACATCCACGAAACAGTCAGTCAGTCAGTGGGTGTCGTCCGGAATCTGAGGTTGGCGGCTATGCACCTCCATCTTCTTCGATCTTGCGCTCTTTTTCTGGCCTCAGCTTAACTCAACCCAGTCCATTGCCTCACATTATCGTACCAATTGGTTCACATTATTGTACCAAGTGGTTCACTGTCTTCCTCCTTCCCTCTTTTCTTCTATCATCCCTTCCAATAACAATTTCTGCAGTCCACCACCTCCTAACAAGTGTCCAGCATATTCCAGCTTCCTTTTCTGCACATTCTTCAGCAACTCCTGTTCTCTCCTCGCTCTCTTCAACACTTCCATATTACTGACCTTCATCACCCATCTAATTTTCTGCATTCTCCTTAATCACCACATTTCAAATGCCTCCAGTCGTCGTTGCGCTTCCTTGCATAAGGCCCACGATTCGACTCCATACAACAGACTGCTCCAGACGTAGCGTTTCCAAATTCTACAACACAGCCCAAAGTCCAGCCTCTTGCCACATAGCATTGTCACTCACTCAGGCTCTAGAACGTTGATCTTGCAATCTCAATTCTTCATCTAATTTCTGTATCACATTTCCCGTCCTCTGTGACCATCTGTCCCAAGCACACAAACTTCTTGACTTGCTCTATGCCTACGCCGTTAATTTTGATACTGATTTTGGGGAATTCTTTCTTCCGTGATACTACCATCATCTTCGTCTTTGCAGCATTTATCTTCATTCCAAATCGTTCACCTTCAGCATTTATCTTACCTACTATTCTGAGTAACTCATCCTCAGTCTCGGCTAACAACACTGAATCATAGGCATACCTCAAGTTGTTCACCGTCACTCCACCAATTTGGACACCAGCTTCATCGTTCAACACCCTGAAGATTACATCTGAATAAATTTTAAATAATAAAGGGGAGATAATGCAGTCCTGACAAACCCCTGTTTGGATCACAAAACAGTAGAAAAACCCAAGGAATGAGTGCCAGTGGAAGGTTAGAACCCCAAAGCCCTCCCTCCCCACTCCTACGCACAAGCAACAGCAAAAGCATTAGTTCACCCCCACACACACCAAGCAACAGCAAAGCTCCCAGAGAGACCACGATCTAGAGCCCATCCAAAGCCACCGTCCACCCCAGCACTTCGACATCCCACAGGCTCTCTCTCCCCCTCACGAGCGACAGAGAGGTATGGCTCCTGCTACAGCACAGGGGGCCGGGGTGGAGGGAGGCCAAGAGCTCGCTTTTTCCATGTTAATGTCTGCAGTGTCGCTTACTTTGACAGCAGCGTGCAGTTCTGTGTTGGTGCTCCAGTCTCCCGCCACGCTGCATTCGGCAACCCCAGTAAGGAATCGGGCCGTCCGCGGGGCTGCACCCTGAAGGCGCACATCTGTGCTTTACCTCAATAAATAAATAAATGCTGTATAACTCTCTAGGGTTTATGGCAATCTTTTGTCTCTAAGGCTGAAATGTCACCAATCATGACGCAGGAACTGCTGACCTTAATCCATGAGGTAAAAGTTATTGAATTTCTTGCATAGAACACAACAGCACGGAGACAGGCCCTTCAGTCCATCTAGTCCGTGTTGAACTTTTAATCTGCCTAGTCCCGTCGACCTACACCTGGACCACCGCTCTCCATACACCTCCCGTTCATGGACCTATCCAAATATGTAGCATCAGACTGTAGTGGAGCCTGTATCAAGCTTCAAATTCCTTAGTGTCCACATTTCTGAGGGTCTCACCTGGCCCCTGAACTCCTCCATCCTGATCAAAAAGGGGCAACAGCGCCTTTATTTCCTGTAGAGCATCAAAAAAGCTCACCTCTGTCCCAGGATACTGATGGACTTTTACGGCTGTACCATTGAGAGCATACTCACCAACTGCATCTCAGTGTGGTATGGCAATTGTCCCGTATCGGACCGCAACGCACTCTAGCGTGTGGTGAAAATTGCCCAGCTGATTATCGGCACCCAATTGCCCACCATTGAGAGCATCTACCATAAATGCTGCCTGGGCAGGGCGAAAAGCATTATCAGGGATGCATCTCACCCTAACCATGGACTTTTTACTCTCCTCCCATCTGGTAGGCACTACAGGAGCCTCCGCTCCAGGAGCTTCTTCCCTGAGGCTGTGACACTGCTGAACCTCTCATCACAGCGCTAAGCAGTATTGCATCCATATTGTACTGTCTCAGTACTTTTATATTTGTGTGCTGTAGCACTTTTTTTATTCGCAGTTATTTTGTAAATAACTGTGGAAGATATCTTGCACCCCTCCCCATCATCCATAATGCTATTTCTCTGTTTACTTCGCTCAAAGTTCAAAGTAAATTTATTATCAAAGTACATATTTGTCACCATATATTGCCCTGAGATTCATTTTCTTGTATGCATAATCAACAAATCCACAATAGAATAACAGCCATAACAGAATCAATGTCAGACCGCACAAACTTGGCTGTTCAAGCAGTCTGCAGAAGACAACAAACTGCACAAATACAAAAAGAAAGAAATAATAATAATAAATAATCAATAAACATCAAGAACATGAGATGAAGAGTCCTCGAAAGAGAGTCCATCGATTGTGGGAACATTTCAGTGAAGGGGCAAGTGAAGTTGAGTGAAGTTATCCCTCTGGTTCAGGAGCCTGATGGTTGAGGGGTAGTAGCTGTTCCTCAACCTGGTGGTGGGAGTCCTGGGGTTGCATCAGAACATCCTGGAGCCCACTCTCTCTCATGTAGTTCTTTTTCAACATCTCTCAGGTCAGATTGTGCCCCCACTACAGTACGCACCCAACTGTGCCAGCCACTGGGGTTTGGCTGCTCCTATTCCCAAGAATGTGGAAAGCTGGTGCAGTCACTTTAAAAATTCTGGCCAGTTCTGCTAACTGGCGGCCATTCTTTGGCACCAAGATTTGGATCTTTAAAGAGCACCTGAACTCAAGTTGTCAGCTCAACTCAGGATAAATCTGTGATAGTATTTAGGATTTCCGTCTTGTCTGGATTCTTGCCCAGTCTTGTCAGGTTCTCATCTAGCACCTAGTCAGGAACCCTGTTCTCGTCTCAGTCTCAAAATCGTGTCTCGATTCTAGTCTCAGGTATTCCTGCTCTTGGGCCTTTACCATCCTCACATCAGAATGTCATCACAGTCCCAGAATTACCCCAGCTCCACTTAGTCGTGATGTCCTTTCCCTGTGAGAAATGCAGCCTGTGTTTAAACATCTGAGTCTTGTTATAAATGGTGCTAATCACTCATGTTACAGTCTCCTGCCAAGCCAGGCAGTGTCTGATAATATGGTTAATGCTGCTTACACCCTGGCATCACAGTAATTAGCAGGCAGAACAAAGTTGGTTTCATACCCAACTGAACAACCGTGTGGGGTTTCATTCTGCATTACAAACCCCGGTCGGTTTCCAAGGGCTTATCTGATATAAGCCATGTAATTGGGCGTCCTCATGCACAATCCTCTGAAGGTTAATTTACATTCTGAGTCGGTGGTGAGGAAGGCAAATGCAATGTTAGCATTCATTTCAGGAGGACTGGAATATAAAAGCACGGATGTAATGTTGAGGCTTTATAAGGCACTGGTAAAGCCTCACAGAGCATTGTGCCCCTTATCTAAGAAAAGATGTGCAGACATTGCGAGGGTTCACTAGAATGATTTCTGGAATGAAGGGGTTATAATATGAGGAGTGTTTGATGGTTTAGGCCTGTACTCACCAGAATACTGAAAAGTGGGAAGGAATCTCATTGAAACCTATCGAATTTTGAAAGGCTTCAATAGAGTGGATGTGGAGAGGATATTTCCTATGGTGCAGGCATCCAGGTCCAGAGGGCGTAGCCTCAGAATAGAGGGACGTCCATCTAGAAAGGAGATGAGGAGGAATTTCTTTAGCCAGAGAGTGATGAATCTGTGGAATTTGTTACCACAGGCAGCTGCAGAGGCCAAGTCATTGGGTGTATTGAAGGCAAAGCTTGATAGATCCTTGATTACCCAGGGCATGAAGGGACACGGGGAGAAGGCAGGAGGTTGGGCCTGAGAGGGAAAATGGATCAGCCACGATGAAATGGTGGAGCAGACTCTATGGGCCAAATGGCCTAATTCTGCTCCTATATCTTATGATCTTATGAATCTTCACCGAAGTGAAGCACTACCCCTTAGGAGATGTAGAAGATCTTAATTCATTAGTACACTTGCTATTAAATGGAACAAAATATCATCTGATATATGGGAACAATCATTATCATTAACCTAGACATAACATTTAAATGAAACAAGCCATAGTATATCTAGGAGGCCAGACTGACCCATGATTGCCAGGTGATGGGGACCCTGATATAAGAGCTGATGGATAAATGACCATCAAAGCGGTATCCGGTAGTTGAATACTGTGATCTCTTGTAATTAATGTAAGCTGACAGATCTGCTGTGTTCACAGTCTCTCTGGAGCCAGCAGCAGGCACAAGTCAGGTGAAACATTCCTGAAATGTTCCTGAGCTAGTAGGTATTTTTCATTGCTAGCACATTCAATGATATATTCCCATCAGGAAGGCCTTAAAGCTCTCTGCTTCTTTCTGGACAACAGACTCGACCAGTTCCTCTCTACTGTCACTCTCCTCTGTCTGGCAGAACTGGTCCTCACCCTGAACAATTTTTCCTTCAGCTCCTTCAAACCCAAGGTGTAGCCCTGAGCGCCCGCATATGACCCAGCTATGCCTACCTTTTTGTTGGCTACGTGGAACAGAGCATGTTCCAAGCCTACACTGGCATCACTCTCCAACTCTTCCTACGCCACTACATCAACCACTGCAGAGGTGCTTTCATCAACTTTGTCTCCACCTTTGACTCTGGCCTCAAATTTACTCGGCCCATTTCCAACACCTCTCTTTCCATCCTCGATCTTTCTGTCTCTATCTTCTGATAACTTTTTTCAACCCACTGACTCTCACAGCTAACTGGATTATAACCCATTCCACTCTGTCACTTGTAAACATGCCATTCTCTTCTCTCAGTTCACCATCTCCACTGCATCTGCTCTCAGCATGAGGCTTTTCATTGCAGAGCAATGATGTCCTCCTTCTTCAAAGAAAGGGATCACCCTTCCTCCACCATCAATGCTGCCCTCATCTGTATCTCTTCCATTTCATGCATGTCTGCTCTTACCCCATCCTCTTGCCACTGCACCAGGGACAGGGTTCCTCTTGTCCTCATCTACCACCCCACTAGCCTCTGCATCCAGCACATACTATAATGCTCCTTAACTTCCGCCATCTCCAACAGGATCCCATCTCCAAGCACATCTTTCCCTCTCCCCATTTTCTGCTTTCTGCAGGGATCGCTCCCTACATGACTCCCTTGTCCACTCATCCTTCCCCACTGATTACCCTTCTGGCACTTCCCCTTGCAAGCAGAACAAGTGCCACACCTGCCCCTATTTCCCCTCCCTTCAAGGCCCCAAACAGTCCTTCCAGGTGAGGCAACATTTCACCTGTGAGTCAGTTGGGGTCATCTACTCTTGGTGTGGTCTCCCGTATGTCGATGAAACGCGACATAGATTGGGATACTGCTTTGTCGAGCACCCTTGTTCTGTCCATCACAAGAGGCGAGATTTCCCAGTGGTCACTCATTTCAATTCTACTTCCCATTCCCATTCCAACATGTCAATCCATGGCCTCCTATACTGCACTATGAGGCCACACTCAGGTTGGAGGAGAAGCACCTTATATTCCATCTGGGTAATCCTTCAACTTCATGGCTTGGATATCGATTTCTCAAACTTCCAGTAATTGTCCCCCACCTTCACCATTCCCCATTCCTGTTTCCCTCTCTCACCTCATTTCCTAACTTGTCCATCACCTTCCTCTGGTATTCCTCCCTGTTCCCTTTCTTCTATGGCCTTCTACCCTCTCCCATCAGATTCCTTGTTCTCCAGCCTGTCATCTCATTCACCAGTCAACTTCCCAGCTCTTTACTTCACCCCTTCCCTCTCCCAGGTTGATCTATCACCTACCACCTTGTACTTCTTCCTCTCATCTTCTTAGTCTGACTCCTTCCCCCTTCATTTCCAGTCCTGATGAAGGGTCTTGGACCAAAATCTTGACTGTTAATTCTTTTCCTTAGATGCTACTCCAGCATTTTGTGTGTGTCGCTTTGGATTTCCAGGACCTGTAGATTTTCTCATCTTTATTAACCATCTTTTCAAATATAATTGATACTGAAGTCCCCTGCAGAGGAAGCTTTCCAAGTTTCCTGTGTCCGCAACAAGTGAGTGTGGCAGAGGCTAAGGCATTGTACTTTAACTAAGTATGGAGACTGTACTGGACAGGAATTCATCTGAGCAGAGAATGACAGATCTATTAACTTATCCTCTGGTATATCTAAAGACTTCAATTCCAGTGTCCCTTTAGTTTCCAGTAAATATTTTGGATTTACATGATCTCTCTCTCTTTTTTGAAGAATACACAAGCTCTTTGCTGTTTTTACTAACTTGAAAAAGTGGCACTGATTACCCTCTCTGTACAGCCTGCTTGAGCTGGTGATGACACTCTCGTTGAGGTGCATGTAGCTTCAGTGTGGTTTCTTCTACTAAACTGAAAATTTGATGAGGAATTGTATTCATATGATGTGGGTGATCTTGGTCTTTCCAGGACCATCATTATTCTTGCTTTGCCATTGCCTCTTTCTGGGCAGCGTCTTTCCAAGGTGGGTGACCCCACCCTCCCAGCCAATATCAATACTCTTTAGGGATTGTCTGCCTGGTGTCAGTGGTCACAGAGCCAGGACTTGTAATATGCACCAGTTGCTCATACGATCATCCATCACCTACTTCAGTGGCTTCATGTGACCTTGATTGGGGAGCTAAGCAGGTGCTACACCTTGCCCAAGGGTGACCTGCAGGCTAGTGGAGGGAAAGAGTACCTTACACCTTTGGTAGAGATGTATCTCGACCCCACCACCCAGGAATTATATTAACTTTGTTTATTGTTGCTTCACAGTGGGTGAAAGTAAAATCTATAATCTTCCCTCTCAGTTTTTCCTCTATCATTTCTCTCTCATTTTCAATTCACCAAATGCTTGCATACATCCTTTATTTAATCTCATTTGCCACTAATTAATAATGCAAACATGTCTCATTCTTGATTTAAAATTTTGATGTCTCCTTCCATTCTCAAGAGCAAACCACCACCTGCATAGTTGATCACTTTGTATTGACTGTGCATGTCTAATGTACCTACATATACCAGAACAGGATCTAGCAACAATATTTGGTATTTTCCACTCAATAAAGCTGCCTGTCCATGTCCGTAAGTTAATTCTACTTTATTTTAACAAAGGAACCACACAGAGTCTTAGAGGATGCTGGTTAGAAAGGGTTCTTAGAAATGGAAAATATGTCTTAAGGACTGTTGGTAAATTTTGCCTGCCAGACAATAATGGAATCATTCTAGTTATAGAATAGGTTTGAGAGAAAGATTTCAGCCTGATTTCAGGACTCTTAATCCTAATCGATTTTAACTTGTGAACCCATCTCTCAAATGCCTTGGATGGTGTGTGTCTATCGGTGGTGGCATCCCCATGCATCTTCTTCCCTTGACCTTCCAAGAAGTAAATGTATGGGTTTGTGAGGCCATTATTAGGTCATGTTCAATTAAGTAATTAGTATAGTTGTTGGATTAGAATACAAATTTGTTATAGTTTAACTGCTCTGAAGCTTGCTTGAGTTTTTATATAATTCTGATATACAGTACTGTGCAAAAATCTTGGGCACACAGATATAGCTAGAGTGCCAGAGGCTATTGCACAGTACTGTGGTAATCTTATGTATTGCACTGCTCTACTACCACAAAAAAAATCTATTATGGGCAGAGAATGGGGAGGTGGCAGGGAGAGGGGAATCATAGCTGGGAAAACGGGAAGAGTGAGGGAAGGAGTGGGCAGCACCAGAGAGGTATTTTGTAAAGATCAATAAACCAATTATTTGGAATCAAATGACCTTGCCTGGTGTCTTAGGGCTGGATGTGTCTACCTATGCCATCTCCCGGCCCTGGCACACCTTCTCTGCCACCTATCCCACAACCCTGCCAAGGCACTCCACCCTCATCATTCCCAATATTTTTTGCTCCCACCAGATTTAAAAAACTTGCCCTCCACTCCACATTGACAAATAATACAGTACTGTACAAATGTCGGCACCCTAACTATATATAGCGTGTCCACAATAGATTTTTTTTGCGGCAGTAGAACCGTGCAATACATAAAATTGCTACAGTACTGTGCAAAGGTCTTTGGCACTCCAGCTATATCTGTGTGCCCAAGACTTTTGCACAATACTGTATATTTAATTGTCTAGTGATGTTTTCAGCAATTGTAGTACAGTTGGTTCTGTCATGCCACTGAATCTGGCTATTTCATAAGTTATTTTTATCATTGATATGCCTTGTTTTTGTGTAGTTTTAAACACAAGAGATACTGCAGATGCTTGAAATCTAGAGCAATACACACTATGTACTGGAGGAGCTGGTTTATTGTTATCCAAGGAATTTCTGTTACCTCAAGTATAAAGGTGATAGCTTTTTCAAAGATGCCGTCTTTTTCACTGAATCTATTGAATTAATATTAATCTCCGCTTTGCTTCTCAGCTCCTCACTTCACTTTGTTCCTTATGAAACATTTGTGAAGAATCAATGCATCAAAGTTTCTAGCTCACTCTTGAACTTCCAGAAGAATCCAAGTATAAAAAGTAATCAAGATTGGACACCAACCATGCTTTTGCATACTATTATTAGCAATCTATATCAGACATCAAAATCTGTATAATCTTATTATTCCTGAATCTGTCTGAAAGAAGTTCAGCACCCTTATGATATTACTTCCTTAGAGTTGTTCCAGTAGAAGTTTTGTATGTATTTGCTTTGATGCCATATTACATCCAAATAATTTGCTGTTGTGCTTAACACTCTCGGGATGTGTCAAAGATCATAGATTCACAGGTGTGCAGGTGAGGAACTTCTTGATGAGCAAACAAAAAACAGACAGAACGAAGTGTCAAGGATCAGATCCACAGGGAAAGAACATGAGTTTCAAGGACTGCTGTAGAGTTTTATTTGCTAGATGACTGAAGCCGTTCTGGCTAAGGAGGCGTCAAAGGAAAAGGTGATTGATAGCAGCAATGAAAAATGGGTTCTCAAGAAAATAGATACAGTATATACTCTCAGTAGCCACATTATTGGGTACAGGAGGTAACTAATAAAGTGGCCGCTGAATGTCTATTGAATTTAGTGTAGGAAAACAATACAAGAGACTGATCTGAGAAAATCAGACAAATGACATGGAGCCAAAAGCATATTTGATATGATGCATAAAACTCTGAACAAAGAGGTAAGGGTTAAGAATGATCTTAATAATGAGAGAGATAGGGAGACGTAATGCAATTTGAAGATGGAACACTGCGGATATTGCATTTGGACATTAAGTTACAAGGGGCAAGATAAAGGGTTTTATCAAGACAATTCGTAATGGAAAATAGATGACTGGGTTATATTTGTGTGGTGTCCCTGGAGTAGCGAATGGTTTTGTCAAAGGAGAATGGGATTGATACAGAGCGGTAAAGGAAGATTAACCTGGAACTAATAAAGAAAAGTTGTGTATTGTATACCCTCCAAGAGGACTATAACATTGTTGTCGTTTGGGGGCTTGTGTGCCTCAATGACCCGGAGAGCTGTGCTGGCTGGAGTCAGGGCTTTATACTTTGGCTCTTGGTAGGATCACCCATGCCAAACAGGTCATAGGGTAGCGACCAGACTAAGGGTGGTCGCCCGTCCTCCAGGGCAGACTAAGGGTGGTCACCAGTCCTCCAGGTTTGCATGCCCGACAGAAGTGAAAACCGAGGGGAAGCTACTGCAATGATAAAGCAAGTCCTGAAGCACTGATGGACCTTTATTGCTGCCCTAAATGCCAGTGGTGTAATGGGGAGTAAGTAGCTAAGTTTTATACATGTTCATCAATATATCTCTTGGATTTAAGGAATGAAGGTGGAAAGGTGGTGGAGTGAGTTGGATTGGGATCAAGGACCTGGTCCCTGGAGCAGATTGTAAACAAGAATAAATACTATTCTTATGTACAAGGCTAGAAATTTGTGTACACTTTTTGAGTGCAAATTGGACATACAAGTGATTTAATATGGAATAGGTCATGTTAGCAACTATTTCTGGGTGATCCCATTAGAAAATTAATCTCTATTTCCATCTGCAATTTTCCTCACAGTGACATCTACCTAGCACCAATTGTCACCCATGATACATTGCACTCTTCTAACATTTCAGGTGTAATTTGGAACCTCTCGGTACAATCTATGACCTTCCTGGAGAAGCCTAAATAAATTTGGAACACATCATGGTGAGATTGGCCTTGAGATGTCAGTTAAGGTCTCCACATTTACTTTCACATCTGCCTCTCAGAATTAGCCAGCCTCAGTTTTCAAAGTTTCTTTACTTGTCACAGCTTTTTAATACAATTCATTGTGATTTCTGGATCACTCCCACCTTGTTGTGGTACAGGGCCTCTTGCTACACAGGTTCTGATTTGGGTGGACCATTGTTTGGGTGAGGTCCCTGGACACACAGGAGATTACCAAATTCTTACCCTCCTTGCTCCCCCCACCGTACCCCCACACATTTTGTTTCCTCCATGATAGCCTTTTCTCAAGGGTTTAATGAAAGGGAAGAACTGAAGGAAATCAGTGTTAGTAAAGAAATAAAGGCTGATGCATCTCCACCTCCTGATAATTTTCATCCCAGGCTAGTAAAGGAAGAGGCTCCAAGATGGTGCACCTCTGGAATACTCCTCCACAAAAGTCAATGGCAGCCAAGTCATTAAAAACGTTCAAGAAGGAGGTAGATATATTGCGTTCCTTCAGTTCCTGACTCAGAGTTGAGGAGAAAGGTGGAATATTGTACTAAGATAGATATTCAGCCACGATCTGAATGAATGGAGGAGAGGTTGTAATGAGAGAGCTATAGACAGTGACGAACGCAAGTGCAGAGTAAGGTATAGAATTGATTTAGACTTGAAATAAATAAGACAACATAAATTAAAGTACTCAGCAACCTCAAAGGTCTTAAGGTGGATAAGTCACCTGGACCAGATGGACTACATCCCAGAGTCCTGAGAGAGGTTGCTGAAGAGATAACGGATGCATTGGTCATGATCTTTCAAGAATCGCTTGATTCTGGCATGGTCCCGGAGGACTGGACGATTGCAAATGTCATTTCACTCTTTACGAAAGGAGGAAAGCAAAAGAAAGGAAATTATAGGCCAGTTAGTCTAACCTCAGTGGTTGGGAAAGAGTTGGAGTCTATTATTAAGGATGAGGTTTCGAGGTACTAGCAGACTAAATCAAAGCAAAATAAATCAAAGTCAGCATGGTTTCTGTAAAGGGAAAACTTGCCTAACAAAGCTGTTAGAGTTCTTTGAGGAAGTAACAAGCAGGGTGGACAGAAGAGAGGCAATGGATGTCATTTACTTGGACTTTCAGAAGGCATTTGATAAGGTGCCACACATAAGGCTGCTTAACAAGATAAAATCGTATAGCGTTACAGGAAACATACAGGTATGGATAGCAGAATGGCTGACAACCATGAGGCAACGAGTGGGAATAAAAAGCGCCTTTTCTCATTGGCTGCCAGTGACTAGTGGTATTCCTCGAGGGTCAGTATTGGGACTGCTGCTTTTCACATTGTTTGTCAATGATTTGGATAATGGAATTGATGGCTTTGTGGCAAAGTTTGCAGATGATATGAAGATAGGTGGAGGGGTAGGTAGTGCTGAGGAAGCAATGTGATTGTAGCAGGACCTAGACAAATTGCAAGAATGGGCAAAAAAATGACAGATGGAATACAGTGATGGGAAATTTATGATAATGCATTTTGATAAAAGGAATAATAGTGCAGACTATTATCCAAATGGAGGGAAGGTTCAAACATCAGAGGTGCAGAGGGACTTAAAAGTCCTCGTGCAAGGTTTCCAGAAGGTTAGTTTACAGGTTGAGTTCGTGGTAAAGAAGGCAAATGCAATGTTCATTTATTTCCAGGGGAATAGAATATAAAAGCAAGGAGATAATGCTGAGCCTTTATACGACACTAGTCAGGCCACACTTGGAGTATTGTCAACAGTTTTGGGCCCCCTATCTCTGAAAGGATGGGTTGTCATTAGAGACAGTCCAGAGGAGGTTCACAAGGATGATTCTGGGAATGAAGGGGTTAACATATGAAGAGCATTTGGCAGCTTTGGGCCTGTACAACTGGAATTTAGAAGAATGCAGGGGGGATCTCAATGAAACTTACTGAATGTTGAAAGGACTTGAAAGGGTGGATGTGGAGAGTATGTTTTCCATGGTGGGTGTATCCAGAACTATAGGGCACAGCCTTAAAATTGGGCGGTGACCGTTTAGAACAGAGATTTGAGTCGGAGAGTCGTAAATCTGTGGAATGCTCTGCCACAGACTGCAGTGAAGGTTAAGTCAATACATATATTAAAGGAGGAAGTTGATTGTTTCCTGATCAGTCGGGGCATCAAAGGATATGTTGAGAAGGTAAATGTATGGGGTTGCGTGGGATCTGGGATCAACCACAATGCAATGATGGAGCAGACTCGAAGGGCTGAATGGCCTAATTCTGCTCCTATGTCTATTGGAAATCCAAAGGCT
The DNA here is from genome assembly GCF_963921235.1 of Mobula hypostoma. Lineage (NCBI taxonomy): Eukaryota > Metazoa > Chordata > Chondrichthyes > Myliobatiformes > Myliobatidae > Mobula > Mobula hypostoma. The sequence goes on from NC_086123.1 coordinate 26,192,960, forward strand.
GTCATGGTCTGGTCCGTGAAGTCTGCATTCTGGTTCATGGTCTGGTCCATTGATTCTTATTCCAGGTTTTCCAGTTTTCCCTTGTTCTGTTGGGGCCTTAATTGAGGCACACGATTCTCATTTTTGGCTGGCTACATAACCAGCTCCTGGGTTCAGCTTCAGTTGCTGGACTGTTCCCTTCCCTTCCCCTTCCTTCTGTAGCCCTCGCCTGCTAACTTCACCTGAAACCTCGCCTGAAACCTTTGCCTGAAGCCTTGCCTGCTACCTTGCTTGTGTCCATGCCTCCGCTAGGTAGGTCTGACTGTTTGCCGCTACCTTGTGTTGGGAACCGTCTCTTTGTGACCTCGCCTCTGCTGGGTAGGTCCGGCCGTTTGCCACTATCTTGAGTGGAGATCTGTCTCTCAGTGTTCTGTGTATGAGTGCCGGCCCTACGTCCTGCTCCCTAAGAGGGGTCCTGACTCTGTGTAGAGCCCCGACCCCAAGTCCTGTTCCCAAGGAGGGGTCCTGGCTCTGTGTTCCATGTTCCTGTTCTCCCTCGACCAAGGCTCTGCGTTCTTGTTCTCTCAAGACCAAGTCAAGGCTTCAGGTTCTCATCCTGTCCATGTGCCTTGTCCTGTAGCCACGCCACGTCTTGTCCTCGCCTAGATCTGGAGTCCAAGCCCGAGTCAAGACCTAGGTTCTGGGTCCCTGTCCAGTCTCTGGCTTGAAGTCCTTGTCCATGTTCCAAGTTCCTAGTTCCTTGTTCACGTCCCATTTTCCTAGTCTAGTTCTAGCCCAGGCCCTGTATCCTAGCCTAGTCCAGGGTCTATGTCTCGTCCAGCATCATTTTCCCCACTTCCCTTGCTTTCTTGACACACCTAGTCCTGTTCCTAGTACTTCAGTGTCTGTGTCTTGCATTTGGGTCCGCTCCCAGCGCCCCCGTTATGACAAGGACAAAAACCCAAACAGTCGTGAAATGCTTATGATTGAGCACTGAATGCTCAGCATGAGGTCTTTGGTACAGATCCTCCATGAAGGAATGTGGCAGGCAATAACTGGCAGTCTGAGTCTTAAACGGACAGTGGCAGCTAACCATCCTCCAGGGAATTGGAGCGCCAAAACTTGGATGCTTGCCGCTGTTCAGTCGGGACCATAGCAGAGGTTCCTAAGGATGGCACCTCCTGCACCCATTTCCTAAATTTCTATGTTCTTGTGGCCACCGTGAGCCTATTGTGCTTCCCAACTATCCGAGCAGCAATGACACACTGACTGTGAGCCCTTCATGCACCTGTTGGGTGAACATCCTGCACTCACTCTTTGTGCAGGAATTCCCAACCTGGAATCCATGGATCCCTTGCTTAATGGCATTTGTCTGTGGCATAAAACAGTGAGCTGTTGGACTCCCTCCCCAGTCGCTGTGGCAGGAGCGATCTCTCCCCCTCCCCTCCCCTATCTCTATCTTTATCTCTCTATATATAGAGAGAGATCCTGTCAGATGCCAAAGTGTTGGGATGGACAGTAGTTTTTTGATGGACTGTGGATCATGGATTCTGGGGGCTTTGTTATTGCTTGCATTATGGGTGGTGGGGGTTAATACTTTTGCTGAAGCAAGTGGGAGGGATAGGAGGGGGAAAGGTTGATGCCTTTAGTGCTGCTTGTGCGTGGGAGTAGGATGAGGGCTTTGGGGTTCTAACGTTTTCTGTCATTCATACTTTTGGGTTTTTCTTCTGTTTCAAAGATGTCTGTGAAGAGTAAGAATTTCAGGTTGTATACTCTATACATTCTCTGATATTAAATTGAACCATTGTCATTTCTGAGTTTAGGCCCAATTTAATGAATTTTTCAGGGCATCTAAATGAAAATTAATAACATGCGTGTTATGTAATGAGCACACCAAAAGAAAGTGAAGCCCAAATTCTAGGCAACAGTCACATCATTGTCTGCTAATATTACACAAATTCATCAAGGGCATTGGTGCACATACACAGAAGCCCAAGCAGTGTCTGTGTTGTGAGAAAGTTAACATTTCAGGTCAACAATATTGCATAACACATTGTTACACTTTCCACAGTTACTACCTAACCCACTGAGTGTTTACTGTACCTTCTATTTTTGTTTAAGGTGTTCAGTAACTGTAATACCTTTTTTTATTTTCTAGTACACCCTCCTTTATTGTGTAATCCCACCACATCTAGCACTCATACCTGACTTATGGATTATTGGTAAAGATAAGGCAATTGTTTTCTTCTGCGTTTAGGCAGTACAAACACAATCGAATTTCTTCCACATCAGGCCGAAGGGATATCGGTGGTGTTATATATTTGGCGGTAAGATGTTTGCGATTAAATATAATTAAGAGCCTAAAAGTTTTCGTTACTTGCGACTTGCACTGAGCTGAGCCAGAGAGACCGGGATAAATTCTGCAACATCTATTCTGCAATGGTTTTTTATGAAGGTTATCCCAGATGTAATCCGTTTTTTTTTGGTGGGGCGGGGGGGGTCTTGTCGGAATTCTCTGAACTTGGGCCCGCATTTTGCGGCAGACTGCGTTAAACCGCAGGGCTTCGACTGCATTTTCCGTTCATACTCACAGGTTTGGATTGTGTGTAACGAGCAGCCCATTCCTGAACACCTCTGGGAATTGGCCTGACAGAAGGAACTCGAGGAGGTCACGTCGAGGAGAGAACTTACAAAACTTAAGGCAGAGGGAGAGAGAAAGAAAAAAAACTATCCTGCATTGATTCAGTGCGTGTGCGCGCGCGCCAGCGAATGATCCTCCGCCTCTCTTCAAGTCCGGAGCAAGAAACACGGTAACGAATCAGGAATTTATCTTCCTAAGACACCCCCTCTCCACCCACCCTCCCCGCTGGAATTGCCCTGCCGACTTTGCCGTAGCTGCCAAAATTCCGCGGCCAGGACCCAGGCGAGGGGAGGAAAATAAGTGGGCAACTTTACGCGGCTCTGGGAGTGCGTGGAAATTATTTACTCGCTGGATAAAGGATGGAAGCTTGGAAGGGCGACCTGTAGCCAACCCTGGCGAGCTGACGGCACTGGGATAATTTAAACAAAACTCTCCCTCCTTCCAAAAGAATATCAGTCATAACGAGTTTGGAGCTGTTTTTTACTCCCCCCACAAGGATTTCAAGTATGGAGAGGTGGAAGTAGATCGAAATTGCAGGAAAGGCACAAATCTTCTGATATTCACTCACCGTGGATTTTTTTGGGGGGATTTTAAGAAGTATTTATCTGGGATTACAGTTTGAGGGATGCTCGCAGACTGAAGCCGCTGGATCGGGGAACAGTGCGCTTTCCTTGCGGGATGACAGCGGACTGTGTGTTACGGGACGTCTGTGAAGGGCTGCTGGATGGCTAACGGCTGACTCTCTCCCCCACCCCCCACCACCCCTTTTACCCCAGTCCTCTGCCGCTGTCTGTGTGAGGGATGCTGAGACGGGCTGTCCCAACAATGGATCCGGGCACTGGCTGCTGCCTCTGGGCTGCCCTGCTGTCTTTGGCGACTCTGAGTCGCAGCCAGGAGCTCAGTCCTAGCGGCAGGAATGTGTGCAAGGCACAAGGGTAAGGAATTGGGGATTGGGGGAGCGTGGGCTGAGGTGGAGCGGGGTGGAGAGCGAAGATCTTGAGATCTCGGTATTCCTTGGCAGATACTGGGGGATGGGGGGCATTCTAGGACACCATTTCGGGAGAATAACAGCCGGGCAGTTCCAACCGTTCGTGAAGCTGTTATCTTTGCAAATTTGCTCTTCAATTAAATTTTGCGTCTTAGTAAGTTTCGCCTGCCTCTTCTCCCAAGGCAGAACTCACACGATACCCTCTATAACCCACATCTGGTGATGAGGTCAAATGGTTCCTCTCTCTTCCCAGTGCTTGTATCAATGTTTTGGTTGTCTGCTTCGCCAGCCACGGCGCCGGTCTCCCCCAAAAATGTAGAAAGTGTAAAAATTATGGCGGGGAATATGATCAAGGAGCCGGAGTGAAGAGGTCTGAAGACATCCACCCTCACCCCCAGCCCCCCAGCTCCTGTCCTGGGACTGAACGAGCCTGAACTTCTAAGACTAACCTGAGATGGAGCGCAGTTATTGTTGCTGTAGTTGGAAAGCACGGGGCTGGGGTGTGGTCTGTGAAACCCTGAAGTAAAGAAACGCAGGGGGCAGGATTTTAAAGCTAGAGATTGTTTCATTTGCCGGGAACGTTGGGTTAACTTATTATGAGTGCGCAGAATAATTTATAACGGACTTTGCAAATAAAATATTCTGAAACTGACTTCTCTGTCTCTCCCCTTGAAGTTCTTCTGCAAGTGTGTGTTGCCCTGGGTGGAAGCAACAGGGCCAGGAATGTCCTATAGGTTAGTAACATCAAATATCTTTCAATATTTCCTGATTGTTCATCATGCCCAGTGTCTTGACGCATTCTTTCGCTGTTTCCTTTCAGCTCTGTGTCAGGGAAACTTCACCTGTAAAGCAAATGAAATCTGCGTCAGACCCAACCAGTGCCGCTGCAGGCATGGATATTTTGGAGCCAACTGCGAGACCAGTGAGTAAAACCCAGACCCATCATTGTGAACCAAGTGGTAAATCCCAGCACCTGTTTAACGTGGGGTCCTTGTCCTGCTGAGTAAATACATACTCCCTGCAGTTACAAAATCTGAATCAGAATCGGAGTCAGGTTTAATATCGCCAACATGTGTCATCAAATTTGTCGTCTTCGTGGCAGCGATGCCATGCAATACATAATAATAGAAAAAAAACTGTGAATTACAATAAGTATAATATATATATAATAGTTAAATCAACTAAGTAGTTCAATAATAAAATGAGTAGTGAGGTAAAGTTCATGAGTTCAATGTCCATTCAGAAATCGGATGGCAGAGGGGAAGAAGCTGTTCCTGAACACTGTGTGTGTGCCTTCAGGCTTCTGTACCTCCTTCCTGATGGTAACGATGAGACAAGACATGGCTTGAGTGATGGGGTCCTTAATGATGGATGACTGCCTTTGAGGCATTGCTGCTTGAAGATGTCCTGGATATTATGGAGGCCAGTGCCCATGATGCAGCTGCCTAAGTTTACAACTCTCTGCAACCTACTTCAATCATGTGCAGTACCCCCGCCCCTCCATGCCAGCCAGTTAGATTGCTACATGGTACACCTGTAGAAATTTGCGAGTGGTTTAGATGTCATACCAAATCTCCTCAAACTCTTGATGAAGTATAGCCGCTGTCGTGCCTTCTTTGTAGCTGCATCAGTACGTTAGCTCCAGATTAGGTCCTCAGAGATCTTGACACCCTGGAGCTTGAAATTGCTCACTCTCTCGACTTCTGATCCCTCTATGAGGACTAGTGTGTATTCCCTCATCTTACCCTTTCTGAAGTCCACAAGCAGTTCAAAAATTAGTTACCCTAGTTGTGTTGGGCACGTGGCTGAGTGGTTAAGGCGTTCGTTTAGTTATCTGAAGGTCGCTAGTTCGAGCCACAGCTGTGGCAGTGTGTTTGTGCCCTTGAGCAAGGCACTTAATCACACACTGCTCTAGTGTCTGTGTGAGGAGTGGCGCCCCACACAGACTTCCAATCTGCGCCTTGTAAGGCATGAAAATGCCCAACGCAGGCCTCTCATGGTCTGAGTTGACGTTCCCTTCCCTCCCTTCCCCTCCCCTCCCCTCCCCTCCCTAACCTTGGTGAACAGCGTATAATTCTATGGCCCTGCTAGTTAAAATAACCTTCTCTAATAACCCTTAAGTACTGCTTCTTTCTAAATAGTGTGATCTTGTTGAAGTCCCGTTATCTAATGTCACTTTACACTATCCACACGGCAGCTTTGGTAACATTAACATGACAATTTGCTATTTGCCATTCGTTGATTGTATCGAATGCCAGTCTTTAAAATTCATCTTTAATTTTTAAGCAGAGGGCACAATATTCAGTGGGTGATGTGAGTAGATGCTGAGCTTCCAGCCACGTTTTAATATGGATAGATGACTAAGAGACCTCTGAGAGGACCTCAACTTTGTTGTTAGGTTTGAAGGATTCAATGACCTGGAGAGCTATGTTGGCTGGAGTCAGGGCTTCATGCTTTGACTCTTGGTAGGGTCACCCATGCCAAACAGGTCAAAGGGCAGAGGCCGGGCTAAGAGTGGTCCACTAGGTTCGGGGGTTCAGCTCAGGGCTAACGACCCTGACTGGTCAAACAGAATTGTTACAGAAATGGCAATAATGAATCCTTCGACATCTGAGTGCGAAGGTATTCCTGAGTCTCCATCCGGCACATGCATGACTGACAAAAGTGAAGACTGACACGCTGAAGGAAGTCCAGAATACCACCAGAGATGGAGGACCTTCACTGCTGCTCTAAATGCCAGCGGCGTAACAGGCAGTAAGGAAGTCTGACGAAGAGAGTGAGAGACTTTGAAAGTGGTCCCAGATAGAGGCAGAAAATCTCCACCGCACTCCAACTGACAGCACAACTGAAGTAAAGAGCAAAACACAAGATTTAGAGATGTAAATCTACATTTGCAGTTTCCCGTGTGTGGCCAGGTAAAATGTCCGTCATTGGCCCATGCATGGAAAACTCATATTAAACAGCTTGTGACGAGAAACCCAGGTGAGGACGGTCAGGACCAAAGTGCTGCAGTATCCGAGACTAGAATGAGGACAGGGTTCTAAATGAGCCCCTAGACAAGGATCCAGAGTAGAGCTGACGATTGGGCACCGAGCCTCAGTTCATTGCTCTTTAAATATTAAAATGCTGGTGCCAAAACATGGCCGCCAATTAGCTGAGTGGGCCTGAGTCTTTAAAGGGGCCACGCTAGCTCCATCATGGGCTCTGGCCTCCATAGTATCCAGGGCATCTGCAAGGAGCAATGTCTCAAAAAGGTGGCGTTATTCATTAAGGACTCCCCTCCCCCCCATCATTCAGAACGTGCCCTCTTCTCATTGCCGCCATCAGGAAGGAGGCACAGAAGCCTGAAGGCACACAACCAACAATTCAACAGTAGCTACAAAGAAGGCATGACAACGGCTATATTTCATTTGGGAGTCGGGGCATCTAAAGCCCCCAAAATTGGCATGCTCGGGAGCGTATCGTAGCACAGCTCATTTGACAGATAAACCAATAATGTAATTTCAAATTACACCACGAATTTTCAGAAAATATTATTATAATTTTTTAAATCTTGGTGTTTTCATTTTGTGTTGCCTTTGTATAATGGCAGCATGTGCTCCAGAGTGTCCCAGCTCAGTGTGTGTTAACCACCCTGTCACTGTCAGGGAGGGGGTGGTCTGAAAGATTGATGAAACTCCATCTGGCTGAACTATTACATTCACCAGAACACATTCCCATCTACGTTTAGTGTTTTATAGGAGGAAGTCCATAATTGATTGCAGAGGTGCATCTTTAGTCTTATAAAGTCACCCTGTATGTATTGGTGTTGTCTTATTATTGCCTTGTATACTGAGATGTAATGAAAAACTTCTGCTTGCGTGCCATCCGGGCAGATCTCGCCGTACGTGATTCCGTTTATTTATTGATTGATTGAGATGCAGCACGGAATAGGCCCCGCTGCCCAGCAATCCCCTGATTTAATCTGAGCCTAATCACAGGACAGTTTACAACGACCAATTCATCTACCATCCCATACACGAAGGCAGCTTAAAAATATAATGCAATGCAGAATTTGTGTAGCACACACTCGCTCAGAATGCTGGGGGAACTCGGCAGGTCAGGCAGCATCAATGGAGAGGAATGAACAGTTGAAGTTTCAGACTGGGATCCTTCATCGGGACTCATGAAGAATCAGCAAACTAGTGTGCAGCGGTTACAGAGGGGGTGTGGTATAGATAAACAAATAAATCACAAGAAGATGGAGTGGCGGATCAAGAGTTCATCTTAACAATTGAGAGGTCCGTTCAAGGGTCTGATAATGGCAGGACGGGAACTGTCCTTGAATCTAATGGTAGGTGCTTTCAAGCTTTTGTATCTGGTGCCTGGTAGGGGAGGGTTGGGAGTATTGGCTGCATTGTTATCTGATCACTGCAAAATATGGAATGCGAAATAATTTTGTACAGAATCCCAGACTCGTAGAAAGTAATAGCACAGGCTGAATGTATTGAACGCATCCTCGTCCACGTCAGATGAGAAAGATTTATTGAGGCCATTTGCACTTTCCAGCTCTCAGTCTGTAACTTTCAAATTAGAGCTCATTAAGTGCTCTGCGATGTTATCTTGCAGTGTGATGAGGCTTTCTGTTGTACTTCGAGGCAATGACTTCCAGACAGCTGCAAATATTCCCCCCCACCCCCGCTTCCTTTCCTTTCTTGATCCTTTTACCTTAAACCAGGGGTTCCCAACCTTATTTTATGCCATGGACTCCTACCATTAACTAAAAGGCCCGTGAACCACAGGTTGAGTTCAGAGTTCAGAGTTCAAAGTAAATTTTATTATCAGAGTATATATATGTCACCACGTACAACCCTGAGATTCTTTTTCCTGCAGGCATACTCCACAAATCTGAAGGATAGTAGCTGTAAACAGGACCAATGAAAGGTGAAGTAGAACATAGAAGGCAACAAGCTGTTGAAATGCAACTATAAATAAATAGCAATAAATAACTGGAGCATGAAATGACATAGTCCTTAAAGTGAGATAATTGATTGTGGGATCATCTCAATAGGTGAATGTAGTTATCCCCTTTCGTTCAAGAGAATGATGGTTGAGGGGTAGTAACTGTTCTTGAACCTGGTGGTGTGAGTCCTGAAGCTCTTGTGCCTTCTACCTGATGGTGGCAGCGAGAAAAGATCATGGCCTAGGTGGTGAGGATCTCTGATGAAGGATGCTACTTTCCTATGACAGCGTTTCATGTGCTCAGTGTTTGGGAGGCTTTACCCATGATGTACTGTGCCGAATACACTATCTTTTGTAGAACCCCTGCCTTGAATGGTACCTGCTCTCCTAAATAAATAGCGATGATTACTGGCGTTTTAGCGTCAGTGTCATGCAGCAGACAGAAGTCCAAAGGCTGATTCAACTAGATTTCTTTTCCAGAAGGATTGGTAGTAAGTTGCAATCGAGATTTAGTTGCATTAAGTGCGAATTCCTGTGCAGTGGAACAAAAAAGGATTAAACACTGGAGGAAAGCAAGTTGGCTGACCGTCATCAGAGATTCAGCAAATGCAGAATGCAGGTACAATGATGAAAACTGTAAAAAAAAAGAAGTTTCCTAATGAAGTCCCTGAAAATTAGAGTGCTAAGAAACAGGAGCTTCTCAGGCAAGAAAGGATTTCATTGATGCTTCTGCACCCATGTTAGGGCTGCTTTTCTTTATTAGTTACATGTGGATTTAGAATCTGAAAAGTGTTTACAGTTTTCCAAGCATGGTCTGGTAATAGAGCTTTCAGGGGCAGGGGCTGGGGGTATAAAATTTAAATTAAAGCTAGGATTTCAGGATAAAGATCAAAAAGTACATTTTTATGCCGCACTTTTTTTTTGGCTCCCAAAAGGCTGCAGAGACACGGGCTGGAACTAGTAGAACTGTGATTCAAAGTCTAAGAATCGTACTGCACAGAAACAGACTTGTCCACCCACCGTGTCCATGGCAACATTATTGTCCATCTACACTGATCATATTTGACCACATTAGAACCATATCTTTCTATGCCTTGTCAATGTAAGTGTCAGTTAATTGTAGTGATTTTATCTGACTTCACCACTAGCTCTGGCAGTGAGTCGAGATATCAACCACTCTCTGTGTAAAAACAAAAAAAAAAATCCACTATAATTTTCTCTCTGTAAATCTAAGCCCTCTCATTTTTGAGATCCCCACAATGGGCAGATTATTCAGAGTATCTACCCCGGTCTTTGCCTCTTAGAACTTTATATGCATCCACCTCCTCGGCATGGTAGCGTAGTGGTTAGCATAACGCTTTACAGTACAGGCAACCCAGGTTCAATTCCCACCACTGCCTGTAAGGAGTTTGTACTTTTTCCCCATGACCGTGTAGGTTTCCTCCGGGTACTCCGGTTTCCTCCCACAGCCCAAAGATGTACTGGTTGGTAGATTAATTGGTCATTTTAAATTCCCCTGTAATTAGGCTAAGATTAAATCAGGGTATTGAAGGGCCTATTCCACGCTGTATCTCAATAAATAAGCTATCCTTCAGGAAAATAAACGTAGCCTATCCAAGTTCTCTCCACAACTAAAGTCCTCTAGTCCAGACAACATCCTGGAGAATCAGCTCTGTCCATACCTGTTGGTAGGTTTATGTTGGTGAAGTTGTTATGGGGTTAGAGAAAATAAAGGTTATCTAGGAAAGGATGTGTTGGCATTGGAGAGGGTCCAGAGGAAGTTCAAAGACTCAAAGTATGTTTATTATCAAAGTATGCAGTATAAAACCCTGAGATTCATCTTCCCCACAGATGGCCATGAAACAAAGAAAACCACGGAATCCATTTGAAGAAAAACATGAAACCCTCCCATGCATTAAAAAAAAACAAATTGCGCAAATGGCAACAAAAAAAACACGAGTGAAAAACACAGATTATAAAACACAAAATCAAGAGAGTCCAGGCATATTCAGTTCAACTCAGTGTTTGTTATCTGCAAGCTGCCCTGATTCAAAATCACCCAAAATAGTAACAAAACGAGAATAGTCCTGGAAATGAAAGGCTTAACATATGAGAAGTATTGTGCTGACTGGAGTTTAGAAGAGTGGGGTGGGAGGGGGGGGGGAATGAATCTCATGGAAATCTACCAAATTTTGAAAGATCTAGACAGAGTGGAGGCAGAGGGGATGTTTCCTACAGTGGGGAAACTGTAAGACCAAAGTGTACAGCCTCAGAATATAGTGTAAGTATTTCCCTTCTAAACAGAGATGAGGAGGAATTTCTTTAGCTAGGGAGGGAACGTCAACTCAGACCATGAGAGGCCTGCGTCAGGCATTTTCATGCCTTACAAGGCGCAAATTGGAAGTCTGTGTGGGGCGCCACTCCTCACACAGACACTAGAGCAATGTGTGGTTAAGTGCCTTGCTCAAGGGCACAAACACGCTGCCACAGCCGAGGCTCGAGCTAGCGACCTTGAGGTAACTAGACGAACGCCTTAACCACTTGGCCACGTGCCCAACACTAGAGGGTGGTGAACCTGTTGCAATTCACTGCCACAGATGGCTATAGAGGCCAAGTCATTGGATATATTTAAAGCAAGAGGTTGATGAGTTAGTGATTAGTAAGGGCATCAAAGATTACAGGCAGGAGAATGGGGTTGAGTGAGATAATAAGACAGTTGTGATAGAATGGTGGAGCAGATTGATGGGCCTAATTCTGCTCCTTTTTCTTATGGTTTTATGCTAGGTGAGCAGAGATGAATGTAGGTAAATCATGATCTCATTGAATGTCACAGCATAGGGTAGGAGAGTTGCAGGAGGTAATGCTGCTACAGAACAGTTTAATGCTGATCTCTAATTCTGTCTGCATGTGTGTAGTATGCATTTTCTTCCCGTGACGACATGAGTTTCCGCTGAGTGCCCCAATTTACTCCCCACTGCCAAGGGTGTGCTGACTGGTGGGTTAGCTGGTCATTGTAAATTGCCCCAGATGTAGTTGATTGTAGGAATGGATGAGCATGTGAGAGAGTTTTCAGGGAAAAGATGAAGGAATAGGATCGGAGGTGGGATTATTCTGAGAGCTGGCAGGGTCTCAATGGGCTGAAAAGTTTCCTTCTTCATAACATGAAAAAAGCTCTACGAATGTTCAGGATGATAAGTGGCTGCTTCTGTTCCTAATATTTCTGTGGTTGGCAAATTTGAAATAAAACAACCCATAGACCTAATCAGTGTGTGGACTGGAGCAACTTGATTGTTACCATGAATAAAGGAAATGTAGTAGACGAGGAATTGTAGGCAGCTGTTCTGTAAAATGTAAAGATTCGATCAATGTAACTAATGAATAGAAGGCTTAGATCAGGGGTTCTTAACTTTTTTTATGCCGTGGACCTCTTTGGAGGTCCGGTGAAGGCTATGGACCCATCTCAGAATAGTGTACTTGTGTATATATAAAATAACATACAGAAGGTTACAAAAAAAAACAATTATATTGAAATACAGTTTCTCAAAATATTGAAGAAAAACAAATTCGTGACATAGTAATATGTGCATTTTTTAATTAACGCATTAAATAACAAGACTATGCATTTAAAATGTAGGCAAGTTAAAATCAAATTTTATATTTTAAAGACATATCAGTGTGAAGACTGTCATTGCTTAGCCTGAATAAGACCATTAAACCGTGGGGTGGTCTCTGACAAAGTTTCATGCATGTCATGTTGGACATCCAATTGGCTACAATTTTTTTTTGTTTTAATGTTACAAACGTTGAAATCCTCATTTGCAAAGATATGTTGCAAATGGAAATACAGCTTCCATAGCTTGCTTTTCAAGGCAAGGAGATCAACACAGAAATCTAAGTCACAAACATGACGTCACCGTTTGGTCGCTGAAGGACTACTAGGCGCAGGGCTGCCCGATAGTTGGCTAGCTACATCGCACAAGCGCCTGCAGACAGAAGGACTGTGATCGCATTTAACCTAGCAGTGGGTCTAGTAACTACTGCAATTTTGAAGTAGTGATGAGTAGTAAAGGATATTTTGATGTATTTGTAACAACTGTAAAGTGATATGAAAACCTCTGTGATTTCTATAGGTGGCAAAGTCACAGGCACTGCTAATACTACTGTGGTTTGTTGCCTACATTCATAATTGAAGGAAATGCCAAATTTCAATCAGAGATTAATGAAAATACAGATGTAATTTTTTTTCCCATCAAAGTTTATGGACCCCCTGGAATCTATCTACAGACCCCTGAGGGGCCCCAAGTGGTCTGTGACCCTAGGTTAAGAACCCCTGGGTTAGTCTGATACGTGAAAATGTGTTAATAATGGTCCAAAAATCTATAATCAGTGGTGAAACGATGTTGCACATGGCTAGACGTAAATGCAGCTCCACACAAGGTTCTCTGTGGCACGGACCTGCCCTTTCCTGATGCAAGTTATTGTCAGGGGTAGGTTCAATAGAACCCGCAGCAGTGGTAGTGTCATTAAAATGGCTGAGCACCCAATCACATTAAACAGTTCAGACATCACAAACCAGGAATGAAGTCAAAGTTTATTTTATTTCAACCATTACATAGCCTCTTAAGTCATAGTTGAGGGAGCTACATGAGATTACGGTAGAAAATAAAGTGTTGTCATCTGATTTCTAAATAGACTTTGAATTCAGAACATTATCTCACTACTTTTCTTTTGTTTCTGTTTTTGCACTAGTTATTTAACTACTTAATATACTGTACATATATACTTACTGTAATTCCGTTTTTTTCTATATTTATCATATATTGCATTGTATTGTGGCCACAAAGTTAACAAATTTCACAACATATGCTGATGATATTAAACCTGATTCTGAAATAAGTATTCTAAAGATAAAAATCCCATATTATTTTGTATTTGATATTTGATATTTCAATTATATTTGAATAATCTTGTGTGTGTGTGTGCGTGTATACACACACACACACACACACACATGCATACATACATATATATATGATGAAGCATTCTTGTTCATTTAAATAATTCATTACAGGTTATATGTAAAAATATGTGAATTACATACATCATCACGCTACCACGTGATATGTGTGTTTATCGCTTGAAGTAAGGCCCACATTTCGGACTCCTGTGTCTTTCTTTCAATTAGTTTAATGTTTACAAGTTACAAAATGTAACACTTAAGGTTTGAAATAGTTGCAATAAAAGATTTATAATACACTTACTATCTTTGAGTATTCGCTAAGGAGTAATGTAGCTCAGAACAATACTAAATACATTAACTAGGACACATTGGGACCTGTACATTTTGACCGAATTAACCGGTTGTGGTTACTCTCCCATAACCGTGAGAGATGGAAGCAGCTGGTGCAGTGCTCATCTGTTCAGTGCCTCTACGACCCAGGCGGGTTGCGGCATCCGTAACCATAACGTAACCGTGACTGTAAATGAACAAAATCAGTGCAGACACCTAGTGCAGATAATGGACTACCTTCATTGCTCTCCTGCGTAAAGTCAAAACTTAAAAAAAAACAAAATGATCAAAAATCATTACTTTTTGAATTGGCATCTGCCAAAATGGATGAAATAACACAAGCACACGCAACTGATGCTATTTTAAAACTATTCACTCTGTAACATCTAGTAGCCATTTCTGGCATTTCCAAGCCTGAATCCTTGAAAGCACAGTTCTCAGAACAGTTCTGAATTGTCTTGCTGCTTTTTTTCTTGCCAACTATCAGTGAGAAAAACACAAAGACTCGGCTGACGTATGTAAAAACTGTTCACTCTGAGCACAGTGTAGTGTCTAATGGCCATATAAGTGTACACAATTAACACTAGTTAGAAACCGTTCAGCAACAATCCCAATTAAGCAGCATAGTATCCCAAATAAACAAAATCCTGGCTATTTTCTTGGTGAATTTTTGTTTTTTAAGTGTTGTCCCAAATAAGCGGCTGCCACAATTCATTGATGGCCCAATTAACCGGAATCCGCTGTACTCTTTTACACTAAGCCAATAGACTATTAATGTATTTTGATGCAGGATGTCTTGTCTGTTCATATGATTTCCTTGGGTTATATAAAGCCAGTGAAGGAAGGCTGAATTTTTTTTAATCAACTTTGGCTCTTCCTTTCAACTATACACATGGGAATTTCTAAATTTGTTATTTTCTCACAATAATAATGATGAATCTAATACAAACATGCCAATAAGATTAGCTGTAGGGACTCAGTCCCTCGACTCTCTTCCACCATTTAACATGATTATGGTTGATGGAGGCACAATTCTGAAAAACTCAGGCAAAAACATCTAAGTTGCACCATGAAATACTAAAGTTCAAAGTAAATTTTATTATCCAAGTGCATACATGTCAGCAAATACAACCCTGAAGTTCACTTTCCTGTGGGCACGCTCAGCAAATCTATAGAAGAGCAACTATAACATGATCAGTGAAAGATCAACCAGAGTGCAGAAGACAACAAACTGTGCAAATGCAAATATAAATGAATAGCAATAAAATGAGAACACGAGATAATGAGATAAAGACTCCTTAAAGTGAAATCATTGGTTGTGGGAACATCTCAATGGATGAGCAAGTAGGTGTGGTTATCCCCTTTTGTTCAAGAGCCTGATGGTTGTGGGGTAGTAACTGGTCCTGAATATGGTGGTGCGAGTCCTGAGACTTTGCAGTGTGCTGGGGTTACTTGTAAGTTGTAGAATTGTTAGAATATCAATTACCTCTGAACTTTGCAAGGGCATCTCATCTTGACTGTTAAGGTAACTGCTCTTGAATAACATTTGATCTGACTTCCAAGGCATCTAGGATCTCACCGTCTTCTTCAATTCTTTTTCTCCAGGTTATGGGCACATCTCAATGTAGGGCAAGTGAGTGTAGTTATCCCCTTTTGTTCAGGAGCTTGATGGTCATGGTATTTCTTTGCTGAAGAATGATAAGCATTTGAAATGACCTAATATTTAAACAAAGCATCAGAGGTACAGAAAGGGCAATTGAAGATTATAACAGGAGTATTGTAAATGCTGAGATTGCTTTTCTATGTTGGTATATTAAGTATTAGAATGGTAGAGCAAGGATACCATCGCTCAGGTCAGCACTTAATTGATTCCGCAACCCATGTATGCACTTTGAAGGACTCTACAATAAATGTTCTGAGAATTATTTATTTACTTGTTTTTTATTTGCACAGTTTGTCTTCTTTTGCACATTGGTTGCTTGCCAGTGTGTAGTTTTTCATTGATTCCATTGTATTTCGAAGTTCAAAATTCAAAGTACATTTATTATCAAGGTATGTATACTTTATACAGCCTTGAGATTTGTCTCCTTACAGGCAGCCACAAAACAAAGAAACCCAATAGAACCCGTTACAACAAAAGAAGACCATCAAACACCCAATGTGTTGAGGGAAAAAGATCATGCAAACAGTAAGAGAAAGAAATAGTATTCAGAACTGGAGTTCATGAAGCCAGGCATCACTGCAGCCGATTGAGATGTCCATTAGTTGTAGGTCGCAGCCTCAATTTAGCACAGAGATGAGTAAACCTCATGGAGTGGCGAGCTGAAACAGCCTGCCCCTTGCCTCTGGCCCCAACACCCTGACTATTTCAATCTGGCCCAGTGCTTAAAACGTCCAAACCTCAAGTCATTTCTTGCTCTTGGAAATGGACCCTGCCACTTCAATATGCTCTCCGGCCCTTTGTTCTACTATGAATCCCTGCAAGAAGATGAATCTATATGGTGACATAGACATAGTTGATAACAAATTTAGTTTGAAGACCATAACACCATAAGATATAGGAGCAGAATTAGGCCATTTGACCCATCAAGTCTGCTCCACCATTTCATCATGGCTGATGACATTTTCCTTTCAGCCCCAATTTCCCACCTTTTCCCTGTTTCCCTGACCAATCAAGAATCTGCCAACCTCTGCCATAAATATATGTAAAGATTTGGCCTCTACAGCTGCCTGAGGCAAAGAATTCCACAGATTCATCACTTTCTGGCTAAAGAAATTCCTCCCTATCATTCTAAAAGGGCACCCCTCTATTCTGAGGCTGGGTCCTGTTGTCTCAGGCTCTCCCGCCATAGGAAGGATCCTTCGCACATCCACTCTGTTGATAGGTTTCAATGAGGTCACCCCTCATTCTTCTGAATTCCAGTGAATACAGGCCCTGCACCATCAAATGCTCTTCATATGACAAGCCCTTCAATCCTGGAATCATCCTCGTGAACCTCCTTTGAAACCGCTTTGGTTTCAGCACATCCTTTCTAAGATAAGGGGGCCAAAACTGCTCACAATGTTTGGAGTTATAACTACCTGTGCAACGCAGATCACAGGCGGGGTGCCTTTCTCCCAGTACTGACTAAACCACTGTCCTTTGCACTTTCAGAGTGTCCTGAACAGTTCTGGGGCCCAGACTGCAAGGAGATGTGCCTGTGCCACCCAAATGGGCGCTGTGCCGACTCGACGGGTAAATGCACCTGCAACCCTAACCGCTGGGGCCCGACCTGCAACAAGCTCTGCCTGTGCCATAACGGGAAGTGCGACCAGGACACGGGGAAGTGCAAGTGCGAGCCGCACCGATGGGGCACCACCTGCTCCAACATGTGCTACTGCAGCCCCAACTCCCAGTGCGACCCGAGGACGGGCAAGTGCATCTGCCAGCCGGGCTGGTGGGGGCGCAGCTGCCGCAACCAGTGCGCCTGCAACAACTCGCCCTGTGACCAGATGCAGGGCAGGTGCCAGTGCAAGGAGAAGTTTTGGGGGCCAAGGTGCGAACGCTGCCAGTGCATCCATGGGAAATGCAACCCTATCAATGGATCATGTGCTTGCTATCCTGGGTACAGAGGGAAATACTGCACAGAACCCTGTCCCGCTGGATCTTTTGGGCACGGCTGCAGAAGGAGGTATGCCTTACTGATCTTGCTGTTGCTTTGGTCATCTGGGCGCTTGGTAGAAGTGGTAAACCATTACCCTTATCTCCTTCGATCAAGGACAGCAAAGTTGGTTTCTTGCCATAGCTTTGAGTGCACATGCTCTACCCATTACGTAAGCGGACCAAAGTTAATCTTAGTTTGGCGTGATCTAAAGGTAAAGATGCACACACTTCTTTGACATTAAATGTACCTATTGAAATTTGAGTAATGAGGTTCTTGATGAGATGGAGCTCACAGGGCTTGTGGAGCTGATGGCGAAGAATCCCATGTCCGTTGATAGACTAAAGCTCTAGGCTCCATCAATAAGCCTAGCTGAATGGTATCACCTTAACGTTGCCAACTTAATGTGTTCATTTCATGTGGGCATCACTGGCAAGGCCAGCATTTAACTTCCAAACATAATTCCCCTTCAGTTGACTTCTTAAGTGGTTTCAGTCTTGCGAGGAAAGTATTCCCATAATGCTTTTGGGTGGGGAGTGCTCAGATTCAGATCCAACAAGGATGAAAGAATGGCAATATACTTCCAGTTCAGGAAACAGTGAGACTTGAATAGGAAAATTACTGGAGGCAGTGTGCCTATACCCCTCTATTTCCAGATACAGAGGTTGCAGGTTTGGAAGGTGCTCGTGTTGAAGCTTTAGCGAATAGCACTTGCAGACTGTTTATTTATTTATTGAGATACAGTGCAGAGAAGGCCCTTCAGGCCCTTTGAGCCACGCCACCCAGCAACCCCCAATTTAATCTTCCCATATCTCAGACTGTGGGAGGAAACCGGAGCACCCAGAGGAAACCCACACAGTGACGGGGAGAACTTACAAACTCCTTGTAGGCAGTGGCGGGAATTGAACCAGGGTCGCTGGCACTGCAAAGTATTGTGCTAACCACTATGCTACTATGCCACAGCAGCCACGCGCCACCACTGATGCGGAGAATGACGGCTATGTTACTGCCTGGACATTCCTCGTTTGGGATGTTGTCGATCTTCTTGGGCTTTGTTGGAGCTGTGCTCAGTCCAGCCAGTGGGGAGCTGTTAATATGCTCCAGGCTTGGGCTTTGCAAATGTTTTCAAAGCTCCACAAGATAGATGAGTCACTCGCTGTTAGACGCATGGACTCAGCCCACTGGAGGAGTCTGGGTGTCTGGTTCAGACAAGCCTAGGGTCAATGGTGGTCCCCATGATTCTGGTGGAAGAATGTTTAATGATGTCAACTCAGTTCCAATCTAGGTAGTGGATTAACAAGTTAGTTCAAGTCTCCAATAATCACAAGCATTGTTTTAGTACCAAGTTAAACCAATGAGACCCACTTCGCAGGCACTGCACCCTTGGAAGATAAGGGGTTAATTAGCTTGCGTGTGTCCTTCTTCTTCTCCTGTAAGGATCCTGTGTGCTAAGAATAGCATTAGAGGAAGCATATCTTAGGCTGTCATTTCGATGTGGTCTGAATAACATGGTTGTTCGCATTCAGATCGTTGTGTTTGAACACAGTAATGGACAGTGACAGCACATGACACTCATGAGTTACATCAAGGGATGGACAGGCAAAAGTACTAAAGAACTTATTGGAACTTCTCAGATTAAAGACAGATTGAAGACCATGATTGCCCAGGTCATATGGCATGATGATGATGAATGGATGAAACTCAACGGCCAACAGTTAGGCTGACCTGCAACTCCTCTCCTCCAGACAAATCCGTCACCTGTGAGAGAAGTGTTTCAAACGCTGACTATGCCAAGATGTACACTTGGCAATTAAGATGAAAAGTATTGTCTAACAGGGCTGGAATTTGAAGTGAATAAAAGCTGAACAAGATATAGTGCCTCCCTATCCTGTGTGAATACTGTGCTATGAAGCTGAAGGAAGACATCACCTCAGTAAGCGTCATTATCATCATCATGATCACTACGTGCTAAGTCGTATGATATGGGCGATCACGATCTTCCATCTATCCTTGACCATGATTGTTCTTGCCAAATTATTCTATAGAAGTAGTTTGCCATCGCCTTCTTCTGGGCAGTGTCTTTACAAGACGGGTGACCCCAGTCATTATCAATACTCTTCAGAGATTGTCTACCTGGCGTCAGTGGTTGCAAAACCAAGACTGGTGATATTCACCAGCTGCTCATACGACCATCCACCACCTGCTCCCATGGATTCACATGGCTCTGATCGGGGGCTAAGCAGGTGCTACACCTTGCCAAGGGTGACCTTTAGGCGAGTGGAGGGAAGGAGCGCCTTACACCTCCTTTGGTGGAGACGTGGAGACGTATCACTATCTTGCCCCCCCTCCCCCCCCCCCCGGATCCATAACAGTAGTATTCCCTTAATACCACAATGGGAGAACCTGCATAGATCGCCCATCCAGCTGATGAACAGCTATGGGAATGTCTGAGGTCAAAGAAGGACAAATTATATCAAGGAATGCAAGAAGTCTTAAGCAGGCCAGGCAGCATCTATGGAGGGAGGAACAGAGTTTACATTCCAGATTGGTAACTTTTTGTTAGAACCTGAAATATTAATTGTGTTTCTTTACAGTTACCTCCAGCTTCTGCCTACAGCTTTTTGCCTTTCCATTTGCTCGGGCTTATACCTTCTTCCTTCATTGGGGCTGAAAGTTTGTTCCACCCCAGATCAGGATTCTGATTGACTGCATTTAACAGGATATGGGATGAGGTACAGAGGGAATTTAGCTAGGATAGAGTCATAGAGTCACAGAAAAGTACATCACAGAAACAGGCCCTTTGGCCCATCTAGTCTGTGCCAATCCATTTAAATTGTCTGGTCCCATTGACCTGCACCCGGACCACAGCCCCCCATATCACACCCATCTATGTACCTGTCCAAACTTCCATTAAACATTGAAATCCAGCTCATGTGCACCACTCATGCTGACAGCTTGTTCCACACTCTCACTACCCTCTGAGTGAAGAAGTTTCCCCTCATGTTCCCCTGAAATGTTTCACCTTTCACCCTTAACCCATGACCTCTAGTTGTAGTCCCACCCATCCCCAGTGGACAAAACCTGCTCTATTTATACTGCACATAATTTATATGCCTGTATCAAAACTACCCTCAATCTTCTATATTCCAAAGAATAAAGTCCTAATTTATTCAATCTTTCCTAATATCTTCAGCCCTCCAGTCCTGACAACATTCTTGTAAATTTTCTCTGTACTCTTTCAACCTTACTTACATATTTTCTGTAGGTAGGACATCAAAATTGCACGTAATACTCCAAATTAGTCCTCACAAACATATTATATCACTTCAGCATAACATCCCATTTCCTGTACTCAGTACTTTGATTTATGAAGACCAAAACTAGATAGAAGTGAACTCATTAAGCTAAATCACTGTGTTATTTTGAAAGGGTTTGTAATGGTGATAGAAGTCACTGATTACATAACGCGATTCATAAAGTCAAAAGACAGACATGGTTGAGTAATAACCAACAGTTTTTCCTGCCTCGTACATCCGGCTCAGTTCCCTTTCCACAGCACACAGCTGTTCATTAAATCATTTCTCTGGTTGTAAACTACATTGCCACACCAAGATCCCCTCTCCATGGTCAAATGGTTCTTCTTCTTAATAGACATAGTCTTCCATCATTTGAATCTGTGTGCCCTTATAATATAGGCTGAGCTTAAATTTGGACAAAATATTCCATCTCAAAAGTTGATTACGTGCCAAATGTGAGTGTTCAAAATAATGGTGGGTGATGTGGGAGGGGAGGAGGTAAATTGGTCTTGGAGTAGATTAAAAGGTCAGCTCAACTGCGTGGGCCAAGGCTGCCTGTGCTCTGCGGTACTGTTCTATGTTCCATGTGCTAATATTAGAAATCTGAAGTCAATAAAACAATAACTGTTGGATTTACACAGCAGGTCAATCTGCATTTGACAGAAGCCTGAAACTTTGGCTCTGCTTCTCTCTCCGCTGATGCTGTCCGGTGTTCAATTTGCAGAATTTTCTGAGTTGGTTGCATGTGTCCTGTCTGATGGATAAGTTCACAGCAATCGTGGCGTCAGTGCGAAGCAGTTTCATCGAGGAACTGGGACATAAAGTGGTGGATGAACATGATGCAGGAATGAATTGGGTGAGATAGGCCTTGTTACCAGCCTCCAAGGAAACGTAGTGTTGATGTGAAGCCCGTGTCGGAACATTCCAATGCTGGAGCTGAAGTTGTAAATCTTCCTTTCATGATGCTGGAAAGTGCAAAGAAAAAGGACAGAAAGACTTGAATTGATATATTATCCTCAGGGAATTGGGATATCCCAGAATGATTCATTGGCCAAAAGCTTATTGGAATATCACTAACACGAGAAGGTCTGCGGCTGCTGCAAGCTCAAAGCAACACACACAAAATGCTGGAGGAATTCAGCAGGTCAGTCAGCATCCACGGAAATTAAAAAACAGTCGATGTTTTGTGCCGCGATCCTTCTTCAGGACTGCAAAGGAACGGGGGAGACACCAGAATGAAAAGGGGAGGGGGGCAGGGGAAGGAGGATAGCTAGAATGTGATAGGTGAAGCCTTGTGGGTAGGAAAGGTAAAGGTCTGGAGAGGAAGGAATCTGAATGAAGAGAAGAGTGAACCACAGGAGAAAGGGAAAGAGGAACAGACCCAGCAGGGAAGTGATAAGCAGGTGAGAAGAGATCAAAGGTCAGAATAGGGATAGGAGAAGTAGGGAGGGGGAGGGAATTTTTTTTAGATTGGAAGGAGGAATCAATATTCCTGCCATCTATTTGCAGGGTACCGTGACAGAACATAAGGTGTTGTTCCTCCTCCCTGAGGGTGGCCTCATCGTGGCATAAGAGGAGGCCGTGGACCAACATGTCAGAGTGGGAATGGGAATTAACAGGGTTGGCCACCGGGAAGTTCTGCTTTTGGCAGATAAAGTGGGGGCGCTCTGCGAAGCGGTACCCCAACTTATGACGGGTCTCACCGATGTAGAGGAGGCTGTATTGGAAGCTCCGGACATAGTAGCCAATCCTAGCAGATTCGCCGGTGAGGTGTTACCTCACCTAGAAGGACTGTTCGGGGCCCTGAATGGAGGTAAAAGGTATATCACTGAAGTGATATAAAAGTCTTCAAAAATTGCAACAGCTTTATTTGTGGTCACTTTAGCAAACAAGGTGATATGTGAGGTGATATAATAACTGTAATTAAATATTGACCAGTTAGTCCAGTTCAGTGATACTGGTTGAGGGATAAATATCGACTAGTACACTGGATTGAACATCCCTTAATTTGGTTGAATTTGGTTCTGGGAGGTCTGTTCCAAACAGGGGAACAGGCCTACAGTTTAATGGCTCAGCTGAAAGACATCACCTTCTATTAAATAAACATTCCCAAAGTACTTTATTGTCGGCTGGTGGTGTAGTGGCATCAGCATTGGACCTTGAAGCAAATGGTCCCAGGTTCGAATTCTGGCTGGCTCCTTGCAGGTGTCCATCCGTGCAGGGTTAAGCATCAAGCAAGCAACTCGGCCTGGTTAGAAACAGACAAAATGCTAAAGAAACAGCAAGGTTGCTACCCAATATGCCACAAGACATGGAGAGGAATAACAGCAACATAATGTCTCGTTGTGAGTACCAGTATGGATTACTTGCTTGGCTCTAAGGTGAGCTCATCAGAAGTATTTAAACTGGAGGGATATACAATTTTGAAAAATTAGAAGATTGGGTGCTGTGGGGATCTAGCAGAGAAAAGGTACTGTAGGTCAGTCATGATTGAATGGTGGGGCAAGTTTGAGGGGTCGAGATGACCCCCTTGCAGCTCTTATTTTCTTGCTGGTCACCAGTCTGAGGCTGTAACCCTTAAACATCTGGCCTCATGGCACAGCACTGCAGAGTGAGGCACAGTTGACACTAAAATGAATGCTTGGGTAGAGCCTGTGAAAGGAAATTTAATGGAGAGAATTACCCACCTGACATTCTTCCTTGAAGCCAGAAGTAAGGTATACACATACTCAAGTACCTAAAAAAAAAGATAAACTGCCTTTCTTGCTCCGGATTACAGCATCCTACAATCTCGTGCTTCAACTGAGAAAATATGCATTGTTCGGTTCTGATAAAGGCCCTTCGATCTGTTTCTCTTTCCCACAGATACAACCTGACCTACTAAGTATTTCCAATATCTTCTTTTTTTATTTAAGATTTCCAAAGTCTGTATTTTTGATTTCCATACCTTTGGTTACCTAGGTTACCTAGGCAGGGGAATACCGTTATTGTTTCCCTGTGCACTAACTTCAAATAAATGCAAGCGGATTCAGTGAAAGGAACTTGATTTCTTGGGCTGACGTATACATAATAATGTCAATTCCTAGTTGTGGTTCACAGTGACAGAACATTATTCACTTTCACTTAGTCCCATTTTTTTTTGTAGGTTTATTGGTGTGGTGGAGCTCAGAGGCCTCATTAACTCTCTGATATAAGAATCACACTTGGGCACTATGAGGAGCCTTGTTGTAAATAAGTTTGCAGATTCTTCTGGGATTTTGAGTGAGGTTATAAGTAATTTACTAGAATATGAGTCTGGTTTACAGTGAGTGTTTCATTGTTGAATTGGTGTACTATTAAGATATGAATTCTGACGGCTGGTTGTTGGCTACCCTATATATCACAATAACACATGCAAATATTTTAAAAGGTTGAATAAGTAACAAAGGTAAGCTTATTGGATCTTGGATTAGAAGCATTGCATACAAAAGCAAAAAGGTTCTTTTAACTCCCTTTGAAATACAGATCTATATACATGTATTTCTTGTACATACTCAAGCGATGTAGACGTGGTTGGATGTCGGGCCAGCACAGAAAGAGTTGCCAGCATGTTCCGGGATCACAGTTTCTTGCGGGCTAGAGGCACGAGCGACGGTGACCCCCCTAGGTACGCAAATTGGTGAGAGTGGAGTTCGAGGTCAAGTGTGCAGATCCCTTCATCGATGAATCTGGAGTTCGAGTCCTCGTCCAGAGTGCTTCATATATCATCGGTGGCGAGTGCTGGGTCGACACCAAAGGTCAAAGCCCGAATGTCATTCAGAAGTCCAGATCGAAGCCCGAGTGCCAGTCTGAAGTCCTGCTGAGGCTCCCTGGCAGAGCTCCAAATGTGCAAATTTATGTGAGTCCGCTGGGGAAGTCAAAGGCCTGTACTCTGTGATCCCTGAGTCCACCGGAGGCTGGAGCCGAAGACAGGATCAGAGGCAATGCATGCTCATGGGTGGGTGTGTAGATGATGTAGTGGGAAACGAGGCTTGTTTTGTTGTTGTTGATTCGTCGTTTGGTATGTTATGGTCTGTTCTGTATGATCTGCGTTCTGCCAAGTGAGTATGCCAGCGAAATGTATGGTGACACTTGCAGGCTAGACCTGAGTGCATCCTTGAGTGTATTGGCTGTTAATAAAAATGACTCATTCCACTAGAATAACACACATACAAGATGCTGGGGGAGCTCAGCAGGTCAGGAAATGAATAACCAGTCGACATTTCGGCCGAAACCTTTCAACAGACCACATTTCACTACATGTTTCAATGTCCATGTGTTAAATATATCTGAATCTAAATCTGAAGTACAAAAGACAAACTATAGCCAGAGTTAGGGTAACAGGACACCATGTTGGAGAAAGTTTGTAACAGCATAGAAAAGATTTATTAAATCGGTTCCAGGATGGGGTGACTTCAGTTATTTCTGGTGTCGAATCTGAGATTGTCTACTTCACAGCAGATAAGTTTCAGAAGTGATTGGAGCGAGGTTTTTACAATCATGGGGGTCTGAATCGGGGGTTTACAACCTTTTTTATGCCATGGACAAATACCATTAAACAAGGCATCTGTCGACTCCAAGTTGGGAACCCCTGGTCTAAATAACCTAGGCAAAAAAGATAACCTGTTTTCAATGATGGAAAAATTCAGGCAGTAAGCATTTGTGATCTAGGATTCGCTAACTTAAAGATAATGAAAACAGATTCAATCATTGCTTTCGAAGGGGTATGTTCTATAGTTACTTGAAAGAAAAAGTATTGCTCGCACACAGAATCAGAAGCAGGTTTAATATCACCGGCATCTGTCACGAAATTTGTTAACTTTGCAGCAGTAGTACATTACAATACATGATAAATGGAAAAGAAACTGAATTACAGTAAGTTTACTGTATATATGTATATTAAATAGTTTAATTAGTGCAAAAAGTGTGGGCACGTGGCCAAGTGGTTAAAGCATTGGACTAGCGACCTGAAGGTGGTGAGTTCGAGCCCCAGCTGAGGGAATGTGTTGTGTCCTTGAGCAAGGCACTTAATCACACATTAGTCTGCGACGACACTGGTGCCAAGCTGTATGGGTCCTAATGCCCTTCCCCTGGACAACATCGGTGGCGTGGAGAGGGGAGACTTGCAGCATGGGCAACTGCTGGTCTTCCATACAACCTTGCCCAGGCCTGCGCCCTGGAGACTGAAGACTTTCCAGGCGCAGATCCATGGTCTCGCAAGACTAACGGATGCCTTAATAAGTTCAAAAACAGAAAAAAAATAGTGAGGTAGTGTTCATGGGTTCAATGTTCGTTCAGAAATTGGATGGCAGAGGAGAAGAAGTTGTTCTTGAATCATTGAGGCTTCTGTACCATCTCCCTAATGGTAACAGTGAGAAGAGGGCAGGTCCTGAGTGGTGGGGGTCCTTAATGATGGACGCTGCCTTTCTGAGGCGCCGCTCCTTGAAGACGTCCTGGACTGCGGAGGCTAGTGCCCATGATGGAGCTGACTAATTTTACAACTTTACAGGGAATGAGCTGGAGGATGGAGCTGTGTACACTGGACTGAATAGCTTCAGCAGGCAGAATGTGGCTTCAGTTTTTTAAAAAGCCTTGCTTTTTAGGGTTGTATAGATTTCCCAGTTTCAATGAATGTAAAATGCTTTAAAAATGTACGTGCATAAAACCATTTTGCAGAAGATGGACTTGCTACAATAAAACAGTGCTGTAGCTAGTAGATCTGCTGCCCCACAGCTTCAGTGCGCTGAGCTCAATCCTGACCTGTGATACAGTTTGTGTGGAGTTTGCACGTTTCCCCTTGCTCTGTATGTTTGCTCTTTTTCTTTGAACCAGAGTTAAGTCATGTCCCGTTAGAGGCTGATTTTCAGATATTAGATTAGATGGACTTCTGGTGAGATGGTGGCACACTTGACTGCAACTGATTCAATAAGGTTAGCCAGTGAGTTGCTCATTGTTGGAGAAACTGAAGGAGCTGTTCTTGGTGCGGATTGTGCAGCTGCCTGCATCGGAGAGGTGTTGGATAAGCTGGCGCGTGAAGGAAGTGAGCAGTCTGAAAGTGAGAGATTGCCATAGCCGCTTTTCTTGTGTTCATTAGACTCTTTGGGGCATTATTAATGTGGAATGCTGTAAGTCCGATTCACTGACTTGTTGGTGAGTGGCGGGGGAGCTACGTGACCTTGGTGATAGCGAGGACTAGGCCTCAAGCCGTGGTGTCACATGTTTATAGCCACCCAGGAGAGAGGCATCCGAGGCGGTGTGACGTGGCATCCAAGTTGGAGTTAGTGCTGCCCCCTGTGTTCGCTCAGCTGAAGACAAGCCATCTTGTGTTCAACTGCAGTATGCTGTAACATTCACGGACTCAGGTTCTTGGACTATGCAGTTTTTTGTTTGTATGACTGCATTTTCTTGATATCTTATATGAGCTTGTTATCTTAGATGTGCCTTGTGCTGTGTGTGACTATTGATATTGTGTTTTGCACCTTAGTTCCGGAGTAAGGCTGTTCCGTTTGGCTGTATTCATGAATGCTTGAATGACAATTGAGCTTGAATTTGAGATTAGATTACATTATCGTCATATTCATCAGAGTACAGTGAAATTTCTTGTTTCCATGAATCTCACAGAATGAACAGTACACCTAGTAATAATGAAAACTAACAGTAAATACTGTCAAGATATTAAAGGCATCAATCAGTTCCACTGCACAACAATTTTTTTTCGGTGGTGTTGATGTATCAGAATTTTTTTGTTTATGAAAGTCCACTTGAAGCTGAACACAAATATAATTTCGGACTACTTGTATCACGTAGGAATTTGGAGAAACAAGAAATGAACTTTTATTGAATATAATGCATTTAGTTGCATAAAGGTGCTGACACTTTGCAATAGTTCAACTAAGCTAAAATGTTTTGTTGATGATTTTCATTTATACTCATTGTCTGAGATTCTTGCTTAAGTGTCTGACAATAATCAGCCGGCACTGATGGATTCCAGTTGCCTTGATACCATTTCTCCATGACGGAAATGTCCTGGTGAAACCTTTAACCATGTTTGTCACTGTTCTTTAGTGACGTGTTGCACTTCATGGTTTTGTATACTTGAACCATGTTGTCAACCAGCTGCACGTAATTTGGTGCTCTGTAGATGGCAAGAAAATTTTCAACAACATCCTTGAATGCCTTCCATGCGATTTTCTCCAGTTCCACTAGAAGTTCTTTGAAATACCTGTCATTGATAACCTATTCGATTTGTGGACCAACAAAAATGCCTTCCTTAATCTTGGCGTCAGTTATTTTGACTTGAATTATGAATTAAAATAACAAACATAGGTGATTTGCAAAAAAAATGGTGTGGGATGGGGAAATTTCAAGATGATTTTCATGATCAGCAGACCAAAATCCATAAGATACACCCAAAAGTATCCAGGAAGCAAAATCATTGTTGTGAAGTGTATGTGGTCACTGTAGGAAAAGGTTCAACTATTATTTGGCTGATGAAGAGGGGATGAACACGGGGCCAAATGGCCTTATTCTGTTTCATTTCCTTAGGTTAAAACTGCATGTGGAATATCTACTCAAAAGAATTTTAATGCATTATGGAGATTTACAGTAGCTGAGTAATTCAAAGGATCAGTGAACAATGAGTATGTTCCAGTGTTGAGATGTTCACCATAACGCTCAGTTAAAGTGTCATTTTCCCAAGATGTGCCAATTGTTAAAGATCCCCTCCGAGGTGTTGAGCAGGATCATATAACGTACTAACAAGGGGTGAGCCACTGATACCTGTCAGAGCTGGAACAGCACGTAAAGGCATTGAGCCACAGGGTGAAAGGAAGAGAAATTTAGTATTGTACAAACCTTTGGTACTGGGGTGGAGGTATGTCTCTATCAAAGGAGGTA
This sequence comes from Mobula hypostoma, assembly GCF_963921235.1. Classification (NCBI taxonomy): domain Eukaryota; kingdom Metazoa; phylum Chordata; class Chondrichthyes; order Myliobatiformes; family Myliobatidae; genus Mobula; species Mobula hypostoma. The sequence continues at coordinate 26,221,650 of NC_086123.1, forward strand.
TATAGTTCTCCTTCCCTCCGCTAACCTGCAGGCCACCCTTGGGCAATGTGTAGCACCTGCTTAGTGCCCCGATCAGGGTCACGTGAAGCCATAGGAGCCGATGATGGATGGTCCTATGAGCGGCTGGTGCATATCACAAGTCCTGGTTATGTGACCACTGATGCCAGGCAGGCAATCTCTGAAGGGTATTGATAATGGCTGGGGTCATCCATCTTGTAAAGACACTGCCCAGAAGAAGGCAGTGGCTAACCACTTCTGAAGAAATATTTGCAAAGAACAATCATGGTCATAGAAAGACCATGATTGCCCACGTCATATGACAGATCAGCATGGTGGAGACAATGGAGAGATGAGTTCTTAAACCCAGTGCGTACCTGGTCACTTAATCGTAACCATTTCGACAATTGGATCACAGCTGGGCTCACTGCTGGTGAGCAATGGTAGGCAATATAAACATTCAAAGATCCATTTTATTATCAAAGTATGTATACAGAATGCAACTCTGAGATTCCCCTTCCCCAGATTGCCAGGAAATACAGAAAAAAACAAGTGGGTCATTGAAAGAAAAGACATCAACCCACCCCAACCCACACACACAAAAAAAAACGTGCAAACTCCAAACACCCCAACCCATCCCCTGCACAAAACTAACAGATAGCCCACTCGGAAATTAGCAGCTAGAGCATCGAACCCCAAACCCCCAACATGTGAACGTACAAGGCAGGACTCCTGGTTTAATGATTCTCACAGGCCCCGGACAGAAAGTGCAGTCGCGTGGATGTTACAATTAGGGATTTGGCCCAATGGTCATGACCTTCATGGTGATAGAGGCCTGCTGGCATTGAGGAAAATATTACCGGGGTAGAATTATTCAGGAGAAGAGTGGGGAAATTGAGAAACAAGCAACAAAACTATATTCTTCTGATTTGAACTACAGTGCCTCATGTAAAACCAGATTCTAAGGATTCAAAGTACATTCATTATCAAAGTATGTATGAATCATACAGCCTTGACTTGATTCGTCAGCTTGCTGGCAGCCACAAAAAAAAAGAAACCCAAAAGAACCCAATTTTAAAAACAAAAGACCAACACCCGATACGCGGAGAAGGAGGGGGAAAAAAAATCACAAATCATGCAAAGAGAAAAAGCTAGCAGCAGCATTCTAAGCTAAATGGAGTTCATAGGAATCCTGGAGCGGTCTGAGTAGGCCCATAGTCTTGTTCTCAGTTCGGCCTATTGCGGGGCAGATCTCTGTGAAGCTTGCAGACATGAAGCACGTGGCTGCTGGAACAATCTCACAGCCTCAGTGCCACGGAGAGAGGAATGAACATCCCTGAACAACGAACAGAATCAGCATGACCCTCGGCTTCGGTACCGACACCCTGCCTTTCCAGCAGGGTTTAGTAGATTGTAAGTACTGTTTGCAAGTACAAGACTAAAGTGATCTTGCAGAAAAGTTTGACAGTGTTCCTGGGGCTGAGAGATTGGGAGCAGGCAGAGGCCAGACACGTGACGCGGCTGCAAACACTTTAAAGCAAAAACGTGTGGAACTCTTCAAATCAGATCCCAGCACAAGGCAGAGGAAAAATGTAAAACAATCTGGAAAACAGTCTAGACAACAGGAAGATCTGATCAAAACATGCAGGCAGCAACAGTTTGTGGGAAGGCATGCAGAATATTAATGCAATGAGGCCAAGTTTTCAGTGGGGCTTATGAAATGCCCCTTGGCCTCACCCCTTAGCCCTCTCCCGTCATTCCTGTCTAAAGCATTTAGGGCAATGACAGGGCAGTTCACCAGAATGAATGTTTGTTTACATGGCATTTGATTTTAATCCCCACACAGAAACATTAGGTCAGGGTTCAGCATGAACAAATTTCCAATTCCCATTGGCTAATCTCCCAGGTTGGCATCCTGGAGCATGCATTTGTCATAGATGACCAGTTTTCTTCAATAATTTCTGATGTGCATGTTGAGCAGAAGTCAAAAGGTATAAATGAACTACAGTTAGTTCCTTGGTTTCTATTTTATGAGGAAGGACCCAGGGGATGAACTTGTTTACAGTATCGAATGGAGCTCTGTAAGGCTTAAAGATCTGTGAGGACTGCAGGATGCAAGTTTAAGCAAGGACACGTTTTGAACTGTGAGCCTGGAACTCGATGATGCATGTTTAAATTTCACAAGGCTTAAGGAACCAGAGGCTAAGGTTTTTTTTTTCTCTTTCACAGCGTAGTGTAGAATGTGGAACGGAGTCACAGCTGAAAGCAATTCTTGCTGTACTAACTAAATTTTCCAAATATGAGGACTGGGCAGGAATTATAGCATGAATGTGGGTGGCTCTGAGGAAAATCTGTGGGATAGGCATTGATCTAGAGTGGACCACAAGCAGCCAGGGAGGTTCCGCGTAACCTTAGTCAGGGTGTCTTGTTACTGAGATGGGGCTGGACTCCATAACCACTCTGCCCCCTTCCTGATGTTTATTGGCAATTCCCACCTAACTTTATTGTGAAACAAGCTTCACACTATGGACTATTTGAGGGGGGTGGGGGGTGGGAGTCAAGAAAGAGGTCCACTATCACCATCTCCAAGTCCCTGTTGGGAACAATAGCAAGGAATAGTGACAGCAAAGTATTTATCATCTCAGAGGTGCGAATGCTGTCAGCGTTTTTGGTTGCGATCCCTTTTCTTGCTCCTGTTGATGCACGGCTTGCAGTTGGTCCTTGTGGGGCTCCTGCAGCTGCTGGACGGTGGGCAGCTGCCGCTGTGACTGTTAATTCTGATTTGCATTCCCATTCGGACACGTTGGTCCATGGCCTCCACTTGTGTCAAATGAGGTCACCCTCGGGGTGAAGGAACCATCCGGGTAGCCTCTAACCTGATGGCATGAATATCGATTTCCCCTTTATGTTTAAAAAAAAGAATTGAATTGCATTCCCTCCCCCTTTCCCCTCTTCTTCTATTCCCCGCTCTGGCTTCTACCTCTTCTCCTCACCTCCTCCTTCCCTCTCTCCTATGGTCCACTCTCCTCTCCTGTCAGATTCTTTCTTCTTCAGCCCTTTATCTTTCACCTATCACCTTCCAGCTATCCTCCTTCCTCTCCCACTGTCTTTTTATTCTGATGTCTCCTCCCTTCCTTTCCATGCCTGAAGAAAGGCCTTGGCCTGAAATGTCGACTGTTTATTCATTTTTATAGATGCAGTCTGACTTGCTGACTTCCTCCAGCTTTTTGCATGTGTTTTGCTTGTGATCGTTGCGGGCATGTGGCCAAGTGGTTAAGACATTCGACTGGTGACCTGTAGGTCGTGAGTTCGAGCCCCAGCCGAGGCAGTGTGTTATATCCTTGAGCAAGGCACTTAACCACACAGTGCTCTGCGATAACACCGGTGCCAAGCTGTATCGGCCCTAGTGCCCTTCCCTTGGACAACATTGGTGGCATGGAGAGGGGAGACTTGCAGCATGGGCAACTGCCGGTCTTCCATACAACCTTGCCTAGGCCTGCGCCCTGGAGAGTGAAGACTTTCCAGTCGCAGATCCATGGTCTCGCAAGACTAATGGATGTTTGTGATCATTATTGTTGTTGCTGTTTCTATTCGCTGTTGCAACAAAGCTTCTGTTTGGTGGTGGCGATGCTTTTGGTGTTGATAGAGCCCTTGTGTTTTACGATTAGAGCTCGTGCAGTTGTGTGTTACTGGTGGTATGACTGCACGGTGGTGTTCAACGTTCAAAGGTTCAAAGTTCAAAATGTAAATAAGTATATTAACAAATATGTATATGTTACCATGCACTATCTAGAGATTCATTTCCTTTCAAGCATTTACAGGAGAAAATGTAAGTACAATAGAATTTATGTAAGTATTCAAAGGCTGTAAAACAATACATAGAAGATGACAAACTCTGCAAGTGATGGTGGGTGAACTTATTCATGCCGCATCAGCTGCTGGAATAAGTGTAATAAGTGATCCTAAAATTTACTTTGAACTCTGAACCTTGAAACCGGTTGTGCGGGAGAAGAGGGCGTGGCTTGGATGGTTTGGAGGGGGTGGGGTTGATTATAGCAGCTACTTTCCTGTGGCATGTACTTTATGAGGGGAAGGAAATTGCCCACTTCCTGTAGTCTCACTTCGGGGACTCTGCAGTTCATGTTCCATCTGTTACTTGTTTACCATTTTTACTATTTGTCCTCAGAATCAGAATCTTTTGCACGTTGGATATGTGACGGTCTTTCTTGTGTGCGGTTTTTTGTGCATTCTCTTGTGTTCCTTTGCTTTGTGCTACCCTGCAGAAGATGAACCTCAGAGTTGTGCAGTATATGGTATGCATGCGTACTTCGATTATAAATCCAAACTTTGAACTTGGAACTTTTCCGTCCCTGGTCATTGGTATTTCCATAGCAAGTCGTGATGCAGCTAGTTCGGGTATGCTCCACTTTGCCTCTCTAACAAGATGCTGCAAGGGTAGTTGTTACTATGTTTGAAGATGCTGCTAAAGGTGAGGGGTGCTGTTTGCTGAAGCACAAGTTTTGCTGTAGCTGGTGGTCCTCCTGTACTGGAGCGGTTGTAGAAGGAAGAATCACTGTAGGTGGTAAAACTGTTGGTATGACTCTGACTAGTAGATACGTTCTTGGGGTAGATGTTGCCGGAATGCTGTTTCGTTTGGCTGTGTTCCTGTATGGGTGAATGATAACCAAACTTGAATTTGATTTGATTTAACTATGATTTGGAATCGGTGGTCTTGCTGTAGGGGAGATATTGGTACAGTTGGTGATACCGCAGGCAGAATGGAGGTGCAGCAGCAAGGATTATTTTAGATTGAAGCACTACTACTGCTGCTGTAAGTGGAGATGGTGTTTGGTGTTGCAGGTTGAGTTGTTGCTCTTGCCATGGTATTACAGTAACTGCGATATGATTGTATAGATGAGGTTGCTACAGATGTAGGTATGGTTGTTACTTTAAGTGTGGAAGCTGCTATTGTGACTTTAAGTGAGGGTGTTGTGAGATTGAAACTTGTAAGATACGCTGAGCTGGCCACAGGCGCTAAGTAGCGTGGATGGAAGGTGGATATATTCCCAGTGCAGGGTTTGTGCCTACTTCCTGGGTTGGATTGCTGAAGGGATTGGGAGTCCGACGCCTGGGCCAGTGGCAGGCTATGAAAGAACTCTCAGAGGCAGCCGGACAGAGCAGACGCTGGTTTTGGATGAAGAGGAATGATGGCAGCTGGGCCCTAAAATGACCCATGGGTGGCCAGATGTGAAGGTGGGGGCGGGGGGGGGTGCCGAGTTGCACTGTTGAGCCCTCTGGAGATGTAGTGGGCTTAAATTGGCGAAACGTCTAAGTGGGGGGGGGGTGGTGCTCACCTGATGGCCCCTGGGAAGCATCTGCTACCCACCAAGTCCCACCTCAAGATCTCTACGCTATGACCCAAGTTAGCATCTGCTTATCAAAAGGATTGAAACATCTAGTCCTATGAGCTCGAACTATAGATGAGGTTGCTACAGACGTAGGTGAGGCTGTAACTTTAAGTGTGGATGTTGTTGTTGTTACTTTAAGTGAGGGTGTTGTGAGATAGGTTGTTGAGGTTCAGGCTGTAACCCTAAGTCAGGGGTTCCCAACCTTTCTTAAGCTAGGGACCCTACCATGAACCAAGGTGTCTTTAGACCCCCAGGTTAGGAACCCTTGCTTTAAGTTAAGATACTGTTGGTGACGTTGTGGGCGGTGCTACTTAGCAGCGGCCACGTTAATGGTGTTGTCGGAGACGTTGCTTCATTGGAACAAGATGGTATTGGCTCACAGAATGTGAGCTGTGGTTTTGCCTGAGGACGTCCTGTTTTTGGAGCTGGTGCTATGGTAGGAGGCTGTGCTTCCACCACAGATGTTCATGACTCATTTTTTTCTACAGAAACATCTATTCAGTGTTGAAAAAAACAAAGAAACGTTAGCTTTTATTGGTCACATGTACATCAAAACATACAATGGAATGTGTCATTTGTGTCAACGACCAACACAATCCGATGATGTGCTGGGGGCAGTCCGCAAGTGTTGCCATGTTTTCAGTGCCAACGTACCACGCCCACAACTTACTAACCCTAACCTGTATGTTTTTGGAATCGGGGGGAAACTGGATCACCCAGAGGAAACACACATGGTCATAGGGAGAATGTACAATTTCCTTACAGATGGGAATTGGGCTGTGATCGCTAATCCCTGGTGCTGTAAAGTATTGCGCTAACCGCTACACTCCCATGCTGCCTGTACACGACTGTGCCTTCCTGCAGTCGGTACCATTGTTAGTACTGGTGAGACGCAAGGGTGTTGATGCCAGTGTTAGTATTAGTCACAGAGAGCTGTACAATGGGTACAGGAAAGCAAAGTGTACTACAGAGAACTAGGTGAGTTGTGTCTGTTGGCTTTTTAACTGAATGGTCTGTTTCTCCCTTGATGCTATCAGAGCATGATGTCAGAGTTCTGGGTCTTGGATAAAGTTTAATTGATGCAGTTTGCAGATTGGACTCTGCAGAATCACGTTATGATGTGTTTCTGGTTTCTGGTCACTCCCTTTTCTTGTTCCTATTTTGGGCGACTTTGAATCTGAGCGGCCTGCAGGTAATGAACTGAACTGAATATGCCTGGACTGTTTCGATTTTGTGTTTTATGCTCTGTGTTTTTCGCTCTTCTTTTTTGGTTGCCGTTCGCACAATTTGTTTTTATTGCACTTGTGTGGAGGAGGTTAATGTTTTTTTCTTTGAGCAAGTTCCAAGGTGTTTCTTTGTCTCATGGCTGTCTATGGGAAGATGAATCTCAGGGTATATACTTTTGAAAATAAATGTACTTTGAGTCTTTGAATCAGATATTTTAACTCCATTGAATTAGAGATTAAGATATTTTAATCCCTCAGTTTCAAACTCTTCAATTTTCATTTGAAAGTTGGAAATGTTTCCATTAGTCTTTCAGGCAGCGCATCTGCGCCACCCAGCAATCCCTGACTTAACCCTAGCTTAATTATAGGACGATTTACAATGACCAATTAACCTGACAACCGGTACGTCTTTGGAATGTGGGCGGACACCAGATCACTGGAGCAGCCTTGGGGAGAATGTACAAACTCCTTACAGACAGCGAAGGGAATTGAACTCGTGTCTCTGGTACTGTAAACCGCTGTGCTAACCACTACACTAGCAGGCCGCCTGATACTGCTCCCTCTGACAAGAATGTTAATAGGCAAAAAAGGGTTGTAAAACTAAGCAGGCACCAGAGTGAAATTCTGATAACAAAGTGCGCTGCAGGATGACTTTGTTAGAAAGAATAAACACAAAGACTTTTCTAAATGGGAAGGAAATTCTGAAATTGGAGGTGCAAAGGGAAGGAGAGTGTCCATTTCAAAGTATATTTATTTTCAGAGTATGTAACTCTGAGATTCATCTTTCCCACAGACAGTCACGAAACATGCAAACTGTTCAGAGAGGGAAAAAAGAACAACCCATCCTCACATACAAATAAAAACAAATCGCACAAATGGCAACATAAAAAGAAACAAGAAAACCACAGGATATAAAACACAAACTCAGAAGGCGTATTTCAGTTCAGCTCAGTGTTCATTATCTGCAGGCTGCCCTGATTCAAAATCGCCCAAACGAGCAACAAAAAAAAAAGCGACCGGAAACTGGAACACATCGTAAACGTGAATTAGTGTCCACAATCCACAAACCGCGCCAATTAATCTTGCAGCATCCTCTGACAGCATTGAGGGACAGAGAGAGAGAAATCATTCAAACGCAGGGACATTCCCTCAGGAGCAGCAAGCGAGAAGGAGGGAGAGGCCATCACACACAGACACCCTCCCTCTGCAATAGTGAGCGAGAGGCGGGTAGATGGCGCTGATCACTCGCTTGCTGCTTATCTTGTTTCTTTTGTTTTACTTTCTCTTCCTTTTAATGATTGTCTTGAACTGTGGATCATGGCCCTTCAATTCAGCTCGAAGCAAAAAGTGATATCCAGAAGACTTTATAGAGATTTGACAGTAAAAACCTTTGACAACTTGTTCATGCCATGAGTGAAATCATTCACTTACTGTAGGCAGCCCTCATCCATCTACTGACATGCACGTTTCCAACAGTCCATCATTATAATATTCCATAAAAATGTGGTACAAGTTATAAGATCCAGTCTATGTATTTTCTGGCACGCTAACATGCTCAGAGGCCCAATATGCCAGAATTTCTATGTGAAACAGGTTATGTGAGGTTATTTAATGTGATGGTATGGAGACAGCCTGAGTCTCTATTTAACCTGCTTTATACCTTATTTGAAAGGGACACCAATGGACAAAGCTTAACTCTGGAGTAGCCCACACTACAGATTATTTGAATGTTTATTTTTTCCATATTAAGGTAGAAAAATCTTCCCTTGGCCTCTCTATTTAACTAAGAATTGATTAATCAATGAAATATCCACATCATTTGAGGAGGCATTTCATTGCGTGCATGCTTATTTTGAGGTGATTAGTGGTGCTTGCTGTTTATTAAATAGAGGTTCTGAAATCTATTTAAGATCTAACTTCTAAAATAATGTTAGAATATTCTTCTTTGGGGTCAAGAAAATGGAGATGGAGGACTGAAATGGCAGTAAGATGAACTACCTGAAGATAAAAGAGCAGTATCAACTCAGTTCTCCCAGGAAGATTGTTACCAGCTGATGATGCACAATTAGCCAGATGGTCCAGATGCTAAAAGCCTGAAACCTAAGTTGAAATACCACCATGGCAAGCTGTGAAATTTAAACTCAGTTAATAATATGGATTCTGAAAACATCAGCCACAAAACATAATAATAACTGTGAAAAGTAGCAAATTGTCACATTTGATTCATTGTTGTCCCTCATGGAGGAAATTTGCTATCTTTAGCTGGTCTGATTGTTGTAACTGTGAACAAAGTCACCAGAGGGACACAGCTGGTGGATATAACTATCTTTATTTGGAACACACGCAAGCTGCAGATTTGAAGTTGAGAGAGAGAGAAAGGAAAAAAGACTCCCGACCCAACATGCAGCATTTTTATAAGTAAAGAACAAAGGTAACAGGACAAGATCTATACTTACAATGCCCTCATAATACTTCTTTTGAGTTACATGTGACATCCTCCCACCAAAGTGAATCTTAATTACTGTGGTCTCTGAATCAGATTCATGAAATGGGGTGTTGATTGCTTTCATGCATATGCAGACATATATTAGTCAACTGATGTTTCCTGGTCTGCAACTTACTGTTCCAAGCTGCATTTTAAATTCAACCTACAATCCATATTCAGGTCTGAATGCTGATTGCTGTTGAGGTTAATATTTTCTAGATACCCTAACTCCAGAATGCATCCTAACATGGCCTAAATGTGACTCCAGACTTATTTTGTGTGATGACTTTTAAATGGCCTAATAAGCCACCTTTTATAAGGGCTATTTGATAGAGTGGTGCATAGAATCTAAAATAATATAAATTATGGATGAACCTTCAATTAAGTCAGGGATTCCCAACCTGGGGTCCGTGGACCTCTTGCTTAATGGTATTGATCCATGGCATTAAAAAAAGTTGTGAACCCCTGATTAATTGTACGTGAAAATGCTGGTTCTTTTCTCTGAGCTCCAGATAACACTACAGACAACATGATAGCAGCGATTATCACCATTGACTGTTTAGATTTAATGCCGACATGGTCATAATTTCACGATACAAGCTCATGGCATTTCCCATGTGTATGAATTAACAAAGTTGGAGACCAGATGATAATGAGGCAGAGGACCAAACAACTGAAATTCTTGGCTTCAGGACCTGCTTTGAACTTTGCCTGGCCTATTGGTGTTAACAGGAAAGGATGACAGTTTTCCGACACGGAAGGAAAAGGACTGAAAATAGAACCTTAGAAATAACTACTTCAGCGAACACCAGTCCAATTGGCCAGCTTCCATGTTAAATTAGCAGACTAATAAAGGTCAAGAAGTCCATTTAATCAGATAAGCAGCCATTTCTTTTGGCTCAATGTATAAGAAAAGCCATACTTTAATTAACCAATCGAATGAATTTTCTTTTGTGTAACACTAGGTGTGGCCAGTGTAAGAATCATCATCCCTGCACAATCGCTGATGGCCGGTGTCTAGCCTGTGAGCCTGGCTGGAATGGAACCAGATGTGATAAAGTATGCTCTGCAGGTTTCTATGGAGAAGGATGCAGAGAACAATGTCCTCGTTGCAAGGACGGGCATACTTGCAACCACATCACCGGGAAGTGCCTGCAATGTAATCCTGGATGGATTGGAGCTCAGTAAGTATTGTATTTTTTTTAAGATAAGAGAGAGCTTGTCTGAGATGTCGAAGTGTTGGGATAGATAGTAGTTCTTGATGGACTCTGGGTCATAGTCTCTGGGATCTTTGCTATTGCTTGCCTAGAGGGTGGTGGGGTTGAATTCTTTTGATGGAGCAAGTGGAGGGAGGGGGAGGGTTAATGCTTTTGCTGCTGCTTGTGTGTGGGAGGAGTGACAGGGCTTTGGGGTTCTCACATCTTCTGTCATTCATTCTTTGGGTTTTTTCTCTGTTTCCTGGATGTCCGCGAAGAGTAAGAATTCCGGGTTGTATACCGTATACATTCTCTGATATCAAGTTGAACCATTGAGCTTAGGGTGAACAAAGAAGAAAGTGAATTCTAACATTTTTGTCTATTCCCTATTTCTGAAAAGGCATTGATTTGTGGATGTTCAGCTAGCAGTCATTCGTCCAACAGTGAACAGGCTGATGCCACTTAAAGGCAGACCATCATAATGAGCTTGATACTATTTTTCCTGAATCTATATGATGCACTGAATAGAGGGATAAAGATAATTAATAGGAATCCTAAGTCACAAATTCCTTTGAAAATCCTGTAAACTAACTTTAGGGTCTCAGACTGTTTATACCTCTCCATAGATGCTGACTGAGCAGCTAAGTTCCGCCAGCATTTCCTGCGTGTTGCTTTAAATCATCTTCATCGTCATTATGTGACGTGTCATATGACGTGAGCAGTCATGATCATAATTGTTCTAGGCAATTTTTTCCCCACAGAATTGGTTGGCCATTGCCTTCTTCTGGGCAGTGTCTTTACAAGACGGGTGACCCCAGCCATTGTCAATACCTTTCAGAGATTGTCTGCCTGGTGTCAGTGGTCGCATAACCGGGACTTGTGATATGCACCAGCTGCTCATACGACCATCAACCACCTGCTCCCACGGGTGCACGCGACCCTGATCGGTGGCAGGGGGCGGGGGGCTGGGTTTAAGCAGGTGCTGCACCTTGGCCAAGAGTGACCTTCAGGCTGGCAGAGCACTTTACACCTCCTTTGGTTAAGACGTATCTCCACCCCCTCACCTAGCTGGTTTAAACATACTCTTTTTTCTCGTTTCAGTAATGAGTCCATTCTTTGTGTTAACAGGTGTGACTTAAAATGCCAAAATGGAACCTATGGGGAAAACTGCGACTCAGTGTGCACGGACTGCTTCAATGGGACCTGTCACTTTGAAACAGGAGAATGTGTCTGCCACAAAGGTTTCCATGGCCTCTTGTAAGTACTGGAGAGCATGTGGTAATGATGTTTCTGTGATGTGTCATCAGACAACGTGTAAGCATGTGGTCCACAAGTATTTATAAACATTCAAAACATTGGCATTCCTTTATGAGACAGCTGCACGGAAATGCTCAATTCAGATTTAATCAAAAGTTTTACGTAAGTGAACATTAGTACTTCGGTTCCCAGGACTGACATAATGTAAATTAGGGAGTGTGATTAATGCTCCTGGTTTTTGGAAGAAAAAGACGCTATCTACTTCTGGATCAAACTTGTTTTTTTCTTAATTATATGAAATGGAAATCTAGAATGTTCTCTGGGCATAAAAAAAGGGAAAAAGGAATATATAGCGAAACTGGGCCTGTAAGAACAAAAATAGGAACTTGAATATCAAGTCGTTGGCATTTGTCTGTCTTGAAGGACAATGGCTGGTGATGATCATCATCAGAAGCCTGGGTGGAAGGTATGGAGATCCTGAGATGCCCAGTCGTCAAGATCCCACTCTCTGCCTCACCAGTGTAGTCCAAAGGAAAGCTTATGAAGCAGTATGTTTGGCACCAGCTTGGTTGCAGAGCTGCCAGAAGGATGTTCAATGACGTCCAACCGCCTTAGGGTCTTCCCTCCAGATTTAGCCTTTGTCTCTCCTGAGGCCGCCCACAAAGCAGTGGGGCCATTTACCCATAACTGGGGAATCTGATTCACGAGCACCAGGGCATGTCCACACACCAGTGAGCCTGTGTGCTACGTGTGCAGGGGCCAGACCTCCTCCCCGTCCTCTGTAGTTCAACCTGAGTCCAAAAGGAGTTCAGTTTCCATTTGTCGTCAGCGAGGAGGCACTACAGAGGCTTGCTGTTGGAAAGGCTGTGTACTGGCAGGGAGAGACTCACACATTCAGCTCTCCTTTTCACAAGACTGCTAGCCAGCAGTGGAAGCTGAAAGCGAGAGTGACAAGCACTCCCCACTACACTGCCACAATAGACACATCACAACGACCATTTTGATATTAGTGCTGAGTGTAATATTAAGGTCCTAAATGAGTAGTTTGCATTTGCCTTCACCAGAGATGAAATTCTTCAAAGGAGTAGCAAAGGAGGAAATAATCAAAACAGTAGATACTTTAAGAAATGGTAGCATGGAATTATTAAAAAAGATGCGGTGTATGGGATGGCCACAATTTCAAAACTTGTGGATGACTCAAAATCTGACAGCGAGGTGAACTGTAAATTGGACGGGTGTAGGTTGCAGCAAGTTATAAACAGGCTGGTGGAATTGGATGATGTATGGCCGATGGAGTTTAATGCAGAATAATATGAGGTAAGGCATTTTGGTTGGAAAAATAAAGAAAGACAGTATAGAATAAAAAATAATTATTTAAATGACCAAGGGAGTAGAGGGACCTGGGGTTATGTGTGAAAATTTCGGGGCAGTTGGGGTAGTTAATAAACCGTACTCAATTATATTTAAAAAAACACCTTTTCTGACTCTCTTACATAGTTAGATTTTTCCCCTCTTCTGCCTCAACTCATCCGTTGTAGAAACCTTTATCCACGTCTTTGTTGTTAATTTTTCCAAAGCATTACTAGCTGCCAGCATTCCTTCTACTCCCTGCAGTCTCGAGGCCATCCAAATCTCCGGCCTTTCCCTTCACCTGCACCAAACTGTAGTTACCCAAGAAGCCTGTGCTTACTGGAACTGGTTAAGCAAAAGCTTGAGTTTAACATGTCCCCCCTCCTTTTTGAAACCCTGCATGACCTCTCACTGTAAAATCAATTGAATTGTAAATTATAAGACCAAAAGTGTTAGATTGTGACTGGCCCATCCCTTGTTGTGACGTTGGAGACCACATTTGATTGCTGAATAGATCCCAAATTTGCAGATATTTGAGAATACCAGAAAAAAAAACTTATCCACACTGAATAACATTAGCCTCGGAGGGGCCCAGGTTCACATGCTCATAATGATTGTGTTGGGAGTGAAGTATTTCCAGATGCCGGCCTGCCAGTTGCAATAGTGAAAGATTTACTTCTGCTTTCATTGAGGACCGACAGTTAAAACGGCAGCAACAACCTTCTGAACAGTTTCAGATCTGACTCAAATCACATTTTAGACCTTGCCTTTCCTTGGCACTGGGACTTTGCGCTAGCCACTTCGTAACTTGGCAAACCTTGGGCAGCATGGTAGCCTGGTGGATAGCACAATGCTTTACTGTACCAGTGACGTGTGTTCAATTCCTGCTGCTGTCTATAAGGAATTTGTTCGTTCTCCCTGTGACTGTGTGGGTTTCCTCCGGGTGCTCTAGTTTCCACCCACAGTCCAAAGATGTACCAGTTGGTAGACTAATTGGTCATTATAAATTGTCCCATAATTAGGTTGGGATTAAACTGGGGGACTGCTGGGGGGCGCGGCTCAAATGGCCTATTCCGTGCTTATCCCAATTTGGTGTTTTAATTTAACTTGTGCAGGCCCTCCTGGCTGCTGAGGTCAGTTATAAGTAGTGTGTTAATGAATTGCCCAGAACAGGACAATGTAGAGGTGCAGCAGCAGCAACCCGTTTTAAATCAAAGCCCCCTGCGTTGTCACTGTGGAGTCGGAGTATTCTCCCTGTGACCGCGTGGGTTTCCTCTCGATGCTCTGGTGTTCTCTTTCATCTCTGTTGGTTGGTTAGCCAGTTGCTGCAGATTGTCCCAGGTTTTTAAGTTATTGGTAGAATCTGGGTCGGGGGGGGGGTGAGGGGTTGATGGGAATGCGGGGAGAACAAAATGGTCAGTGAGGACTCATTAGGACACCAAGTCTTCTGCATAACAGCGTGGGATGTCCACGCTGTGTAGGAAAGCCTGGTACTACCTCATGGGCACGCATGTATTCTGTCCTTTCAAAGTCTGCTGAGGCATCACCAGCCAGCTATCTCTGCCTAGTGAGCAGCCCCTCATCTTGGGAAGCTGAGACCATGGAATTAAAAGAGAGATTCTATCTAAGCTAATTCTTGAAAGGGAGGAGGCTCAGGGAAGGACTGGGTATGCCTAACTTGGCAAGCCTTCAGCTGGATTTCCAGTGTAATTAGCAAGGTGGATGCTGTGAGTTTGGATAGTTACCTTGGTTATGGAGTCTCCCTCTGAGCTAGGGTAGTTCGGGGGGGGGGGTTGTGAAGAGCAGGGGGATCAATTTTGTGGGCAAATTAAGGCATTTATCTTCAGTCACTGAAAAATATTGTCCCCAACAATTGGATTTTATCCCCTTCCCTCTGTGTCCCAAACATGTACTATGCCCAGTCAGATCTCTTGAAAAATGGCCAGCCATTGATATGGCAGTGCCATGTGCTATGGGATTTATGTCTGTCCAGCAGTGTCTTCAGGTATGCAACTGATGCTAGGAAGCCATTGGCCATACTGAGGAGAATCGTGTACAGAAGTGCCAAATGCTAATTCCCTGACGGGCGCTACTCTGCCCAGAAATAAACAGCTGGAGTGATATAACCAAAGCAAGGTTTCTTTGAAGTGCACTTTGGATCCAATCTCTAAGCTGAGAAGTTTAAAGTGTACATATGGCTGTTGAGTGAATAGCTTTGAAGTCAAGATAATGGCCAAGAGCTGTTCAATTTCCTCAGAAGCTTGGGAGACTTTGTTCACACATATGCTTTTGAAATATCCTTCTGTTTTCTACTCGGCAAAAGCAATGACGCCAGGCAAGAGTGGCTTTGTTCTTCAGATCCGGTACTACTGTGACATACAGTATGTCTCACTTCAGAACCAGAGAAAAAGCCTGCTCAATTAATAGACCGAGGGAACAGTGACTTTTTCCTGGGGTTGTGCATGGACGTGCTACCTTCCTGTAGTAAATGACAATCTGTTTCACTGGCTGCCAGAAACACTCATTGAACGATAGCCAGCATTCCCTCATACTGTAGGATTAATTTGGAGCCCCCGCCTGAAAAACTGGAGGAAGTAGCTGCGGATCATTTCCTGCCCGCGAGCTTCTGGGACAAACACGGGCAGAGGTCACCGAGTCACGAGAAGGTTGATATTTAAAGCCCTGGTGATTTTCTTCCCTCCTTTGCAGGAAGCACAGCTGTACGAGAACTTACTGAGTCCTTTCCCAAACTGTTGCCTAATTTCTGCACAGATCCCCTTGTCAGGCCATAAACCATCTGAACCAGGAATGTCTTCCTGCTGATGGGCAATGTCTACACTTGATCCAGAGCAACATCAGAATCAGTTTATTGTCCCTGCCTTACATGACACGATATGTGCTGTTTTGTAGCAGGGGGCAGTTTGTTAAGAATTATAAAATAAATAAATAGAGCAACGGAAGGAATAGTGAGATGATCTTGATGGAATTATGGACTGTTCAGGAATCAGATTGCGGAGGGAAGAAAGTGTTTCTGAATCATTGCATGTGGGTCTTCAGTCTCCTTAGCCTCTTCCCCAATGGTAGTGACAAGATGACGGCAGATCTTGGATGATGAGAGGCCTTTGCGATGGTTGCCGCCTTCCTGAGGCGCTGTCCCTTGAAGATATCCTTGATGGTGGGGAGGGTTGAGCCCGTGATACAGCTGGCTGACTCCACAACCTTTTTCTGCCTCCTGCGATCCTGTGAACTGGAGGCTCCATGCCAGGCGGTGATGCACCCAGTCAGGGCTCTCCCCACCGTACATCTTCAGAAATCTGAACGTCTTTGTTGACATACCAAATACCCTCAAACTGCTAACAAAGTACAGCTGCTGGTGTGGCTTCTTTGTGATTACATCTTACTCGCATCCTTCTGAAATGAAGGTGGAGAAGAACGGATTCTTCTTTTTACTTTAAGAAAATTTCTCCATGTTTCTCCTAGATGTTTGAAAATATTTGCTTCAGCAGATCTCTTTTGATACCTCACCAGGGTTACCCTCACTTCTTGTGAATCCTAACTATGAGTTTCGATAGACTATTCAAAACCAGAGGGCCTCACAAGTAAAGGACAGCACCTTTGACCTTTATTCGTGCAGAATTGATAGGATTGATATAAACACAGGGAAGTCTGCAGACGCTGGAAATCCAGAGCAACATGCACAAAATGCTGGAGGAACTCAGCAGGTCAGGCAGCATCTATGGAAAAGAATAAATAGTCGACATTTCTTCAGGACGGGAATGGAATGCGGAAGGCGCCAGAATAAAAAGGTGAGGGGGAGGCAAAGGAGTGTAGCAGGAAGGTGACAGGTGAAGTCAGGTAGGTGGGAAAGGTGAAGTGCTGGAGAAGAAGAAATCTGATAGGAGAGAAGAGTGGACAATAGAAGATAGGGAAGGAGGAGTGGACTCAGGGGTTAGATGCTAAGAGGCATAACTTCAGGGCAGAGTGTAGTCCATTGAGAAGTAAAATCGGGAGAAGTGCGAATTTTGGATTTCTTGAACTCTGAGGGTTGTAAATGATTGATGATGAAATAAGTCAATAAGGAGTAAATGGCTTCATTGAAGGCATGTATTTGTTACTTTGATGACAGTATCTAATGTTATATCCAAGAGATCATTGAAAAACCACATATATACATAGCTCCTCTCTGCCTTTTCCAACCGATGTTTATTGTGTTTAAACACCCAATGAGATCTGACCGCACTTGTTGATCCATGCCAGTTCTGTCAAGCATCACAATGCCTTACTTTCCTCAGTCAAATTCACTTAGTCTTCTAACATCGCCAATCCAGGCTCAACCTTTCTCAGGCAACCAGTAGTATAATTCCCTCTGGCTGGGTTGAGTTGTTCTCCAATCTTGGCAAATTTATTTGCAAATGTTTCATCATCATACGAGGGGACATCATCAGTAAGCTGTTAATTGTGGTGTTTTCTGAATGATTGGCCTTTATATACCAGCAGCTGAAGGGCCGTCATTACGGAAACTCAATTGTGACGTACGGAAATAATTCTGTAAACAGACATGTAGATCTCAATCCTACTTAGGAGCCAATGCTGGCAAAATTCCACAAAGATCATCACACGGCCAACCAGTGAAGAGACTTCCTCCCTACGTCACAATTGAGTTTCCATAGTGACAACCAATCAGCTGATGGATAAGTATATGAAGGCCAAGAATTCAGAGGACACACCTCAATTAACAGTGCACTGATGATATCTCCTCACATGGTGATGAGATGTTTGCAAGTAAATTGCCAAGATTGCAGAACAAGTCAATCTAACCATCGACCACCTGAGCTACACATTTTCTGAATTACTTCCATAAATCCCTCTGCTTGATTTAATCATCCTTGCTCGGTTTGAAAGCATCACATCATAGACAGAGAAGAATCAGTTGATGTGTACTTGGATTTTCAGAAGGCCTTTGACAAGGTGCCACACTTGAAGCTGCTTTACAAGCTCATGGTAATACAGGAAAGATTCTAGCATGGTTAAAGCAGTGGCTGATCGGCAGGAGGCAAAAGAGTGGGAATAAAGGGAGCATTTTCTGGTTCGCTGCCATTGACCAGTGGCATTCCACAGGGGTCCGTGTTGGGACTGATTCTTTTCATGTTATATGTCAATGACTTGGATGATGGAATTGATGGCTTTGTTGCAAAGGTTGTAGATGATATGAAGGTGGAGGGGCTGGTAGTTTTAAAAAAGTAGAGAGGCTACAGAACAACTTAGAAGATTAGGAGAATGGAGAAGGAAGTAGCAGATGGAATACAGTGTCAGGAAGTGTAGGGTTATGCACTTTGGTAGAAGAAATGAAAGAGTTAACTATTTTCCAAATAGAGAGAAAATACACAAAAACTGAGGCGCAAAGTCCTTGAATCCTTATGCAGGATTCACTTAAGGTTAATTTGCAGGTAGTGTCTGTGCTGAAGAAGGCAATGTTAGCATTCATTTCAAGAGCACTAGAATATAAAAGCAAGGATGTAATGTTGAGACATTATAAAGCACTGCTGAGGCCTCACTTGGAGTATTGTGAGCAGTTTTGGTCCCCTTATCTTAGAAAGGATGTGCTGAAATGGAGAGGATTCAGAGGAAGCTTACAAAAATGACTTCAAGATTGAATGGCTTGTCATATGAAGAGCGTTTGATAACTCAGGGCCTGTATTGACTGGAATTCAGAAGAATGAGGGGTGACCTCATTGAAACCTATCGAATGGTGAAAGGCTCTGACAGAGTGGATGTGGAGGGGGTGTTTCCTATGGTGGGAGAGTCTAAGGCCAGAGGCCACAGCCTGAGAATAGAGAGGTGTCCTTTTAGAACAGAGATGAGGAGGAATTTCTTTTGCCAGTGAATCCGTGGAATTCTTTGCCACAGGCATTGTGGAAGTCAAGTCCTTATATTTAAGACAGAGGTTGATAGATTTTTGATTGGTCAGGATTGAAGGGATCTGGGGAGAATACAGGAGACTGGGGCTGAAAGGAAGATTGGATCAGCCATGATAAAATGGCAGAGCAGACTCGATGGGCCAGATGGCCTAATAATACTTCTATATCTTATAGTCTTATGGTCTTATCATTATTTAAGTTTAAATTCATCTGTACATTTAACTCTGCTGTCCTTTCCTTTATGTCACTCTCCCCACTGGGTTTGAATATCTTGTTTCTGCTCATTATCTGTTCACTTACAGTACTGTGCAAAAGTCTTAGGCACATATATATAGCGAGGTTGTCTAAGACTCTGGCGCAGTACTGTACTAGTTTATGTATTGCATTGTACTTTTGCCGCAATAAAAACAAGTTCAATGACACATGTGAGTGATGATAAATCTGATTCTGATATGGGTCTCTATTGTGGACCGAGAGTGGGAAAAGGGGAAGGGAGAGCGGAGGGAGCGGGAAGCACCAGAGAGACATTCTGTAATGATCAATAAACCATTTGTATGGATTCAAACGACCTTGCCTGGTGGATATGTCTGCACTTGCGCCACCCCCATTTCCAGGAATTCCTTCTCCGTCACCTGTTCCCCTACACTCCACCCTCGCCGTTCCCAACATCCTTTGCTCCTACCAGATTTACAAACTCTCGCCACTCGGCACTGACAACTATGTGTGAGACTCACACAGGATTGTACTATCCATGGATCCATATGCTCGTGACTTTGATCTGGAGTGCTGAAGAACATCATACCTTCCTGTAGAGTCCCCTCCTGCGACAGGCATGTGTCCACAACGTCTGTCTGACTCTTCCTGGGAAACCGGAGCAGGCATCCAGACTCTGTGTGATTAGGATGGGGCCTAATTTCATGAAGTCAGAGCGGGGATGAGCTTTTGAGTGAAGCCTGGAAAAATCCCCCCATTACATTGTCTTCAGACTCAGCTCAGTTCCAAAAATTAAAGAAAACGATATCACTGGAATGAGTTGGGCCTGTAAAATGTGAGTAGCCTGCACTAAACTGTGATCATTATCATGAACAACAGGAATTCTGCAGATTCTGGAAATTCAAGCAACACACATCAAAGTTGCTGGTGAACGCAGCAGGCCAGGCAGCATCTCTAGGAAGAAGTACAGTCGACGTTTCAGGCCGAGACCCTTCGTCTCGGCCTGAAACGTCGACTGTACTTCTTCCTAGAGATGCTGCGTTCACCAGCAACTTTGATGTGTCATTGGCATGAAGGTTGCTGTGGGTTTGAAGGCACCTCCACTGCCACCGGAAGCTTCCAGAACTGCATTTTAGGACTTGGCCACTGTTTTAATGGTTCTACATTGGAGAAGATCTCATATTTTGTAACCCATGGGAAGTTTGTGCCATTTCCACTCTTGGATAATGTGTGTACTCGCCCTCCCAGCTTAATTTTATCGATGTAAACCTAACTTATTCATGAAACATTGCCATTGCTCACTCTGCCCCCGTCTTATATGAGTCACTTTCCGTTGTGGCCACTTCGTCGAATTTAACAATCCCAATGGCCTTTACTCAGGTGCCATGCGGCTACTATTAAAATGGATTTCCTCACCAACAGACGAGGAAGAATGTACCGTCAGCCCATATATCGCAGCAGCCTCTGGCTGGTTATCACTCTGTAAATGTACTGGAAAGTGTTTCTGCTCTTTATGAATCTCTCCCACAATTTTTTCATCAAATTCCTGTAGTGAGCTTCCCACAGCATCAGAGTCAACCTGAGCAAAGCCACAAGCCATATCCTTTATCGACTGTGACCATGCTGCAATAGGTCTCTTCCTCTGTACCTCAGATTTGGCTGACTACACCATTGCTCCTGCTGTTTTTCTGTTACTGAGTGATACGGCATTAATTTCTGGTTCCATTGCTATTTTTCTTAAAACAAAACAAAGCATTTTGAGCAGTCTCTTATCTCCTTTCTTCTGCATACTCAACTCCAGAATCCAAGAAAGTTTATCCTCAGTTCAGTCCTTTTTTGAATGCATTTTTGCTGGTTACTCGAGATCATTGTTTATGTGCAAGGAGGACACTGACTTAACTTGGTACCATTTCTCTTTCCTATTTGACAATCTGTTTATCTAAGCCTTGAATGAATTGCAGCTACCTGCAGCCTTAAATGTGAAGGCTCAAGTCCAGGAACAATTTATTGATATAAACACTGGCCCATTTGTATTCCACAGGCTCATCTACGAAGATGCTCAGGTTTACTGTCCCTACCTCTCTTCCATACCAGAGCCAATCTACAGCTGACAATCATTTATGAGCTGCAAACTCTTTGCTGAACATTTATGTATGTATGTATTTGTTTATTTATTAAGGTACAACATGGACTAGGCCCTTCTGGCCCTTTGAGCCTTGCTGTTCAGCAATCCCCTGATTGAGTCCTAGCCTAATCATGGGACAATTTACAATGACCAATTAACCTTCCAACCGGTATGTCTTTGGACTGTGGGAGGAAACCAGAGCACCCAGAGGAAACCCACGTGGTCATGGGGAAGAGGGTACTAACTCCTCCTAGGCAGTGGCAGGAATTGAACCTGGGTTGCCTGTACTGTAAAGCTTTGAGCTGTAAAACACCACACCGCCATGCCGCCCAATGTTCTTTGCTGAACTTCTAACCTATTTTAATCATACTCTTCAACTTAACTATAAATCTGTCAAGTATATTCTGTGGTGTTGTAAAACTTGGTATTCCACCAAGTCTTCTGCACCCTGCCATCTCAAATTATCGGTGCATTGACAAATGTCCACACCATCACTTGTAGTCACTCCCCTTTCACTGGTAAATATTTGTGCAGTCCCTCGGGATCTCTTTATTGTTCTTCTGCATGAATGTAACTTATAGCTGTTAGACAGCAGCTAATAGTTAATATTCTCTGGCAAGCATAAACAAAATGAGAAATGAAAACATTTGAAACCGCATGCTTTTCCACATTACTTCAGCATATTTCCAAAATTCTCAAAGTGCTTCCTACACAGTGGAGAAAGGAAAATAAATCTGCAAAAGCTGGAAATCAGAAACAAAACAATAAGTGCTTGCATATCTTGATCGGTTAGATGGTCTGGAAAACTCAAGGATTCACAAGGGAAGGCCTTTTGCTCCTCTTGCTAGGTTTTGCTTGTATATGGCTCCTGTCCCACAAGACCATAGTGACTCTTAACAGGCGAATGATATGGAACGTTCAACTAATGTCTGGCGTTGAGTGTACAAGTGGCCCAAAAGGAAGGTTCTCATTGTAACTGCAACAGACAACTAACACCACTCTTCAGTGCAAAAATTGATTCATAAATGATAAGGGAGATTACATTTTCAAATGTTAAAGGTAATTTTGGCCTAGGATATTAAGAGCTCTGGATGACAAATTAGAGTTAAGCTATGCATTAGCCAGGATCTGTTTGAACATACACAGGGTTGAGTGATTCAGAGAACGGTATACAGTATGCTGCCTGAATTTCTTCCTCTTCACAGACGTCCATGAAACAGAAGAAAAATCCCCAAAGAATGAAAGACAGAAAAACGTAGGATTCCAAAGCCCCTCAACTCCTGCCACACCCAAGAAGCAGCAAAAGAATCAACCCTCCCCCTACTTGCTTCAGCAAAATCATCAGCTCCTCCACACACACACACACACACACACCTTGAAAGCAATAGCAAAGCCCCCAGAGACATGATCTTGAGTCCATCAAAAGCTGCAGTCCGTCCCAGCACTTTGACGACATCTCCCAGGCTTGCGCTCCTTCGCCGGTGAGGGAGCGAGGTATCGCTCCTGCCACAGCGAGAAGGGAGTCACCAGTTAACTGGTTCGATGTTACAGTCTGCACTGTCGTTTATTTAGGCAGCTGCGTTCACAGCAAATGATTTCTAATTATTTGTGTTTCACTACTCTTTTTGTCTCTCTTTGGACGCTGACTGGCTTGCCATATATTACAGTACTTTCTCTTTTGCATTAAATTACAAGTTGGTCTTTCTTAATGGGTTCTACTGGATTTCCTTGATTTGTGGCTGCCTGTAAGGAGACGAATCTCAAGGTTGTATATGATTTACTTCCTTTGATAGTAATTGTGCTTTGAACTTTGAACTTTGGTTCATCTCTTTCTGGGGTGGTTGAATGAGGAACAAAGTTTGTTTAAGAGACTGGGCATTTTTTTTTTACTGCTTTTTAAAAATAGCCTTAGGCTTCCTTAACAGTCAGTGTACAAAGACAGATCAAAACTCAGTTTCATGAAGAATGAAGCTTTTATCATTGTACTACTCTGCAGAAGAAGATAATGCATTTAAGGCAATGGTACATTTAAACTGGATTTAAATCCACAGCTTCCTAATTTATAGCCTATCTGACACCTGGATCTAACATACTAACATCTTCTGTAACAACATTAGACAGGTTATAAACTAAAGAGATTTTGCAGATGTTAGAAATTCCAAACAACAGACATAAAATGCTGGAGGAACTCAGCAGGTCAGGCAGCATATAGGTTAGATGCTCAGCATGAGGTCAAAACCAGGAATGAAATGGTTGCAATGGAGCTAGTACCAATCACATTTTCTTTCCTAATGTATTCATGTCAACACTGATAAATTGAAGCTCTACAGGGTGGGAGGGGAGTGTAGTGGTTAGCACAACGCTTTACAGTACTGGCAACCTAGGTTCAATTCCTGCTGCTGCCACATTCTCCCCGTGACGGCGTGGGTTTCCTCCGAGTGTCCACTTACCTCCCACAGTCCAAAAACATACCGGCTGGTAGGTTAATTGGTTATTGTAAATTGTCCCATGATTAGCTTACGGTTAAAGTGGTGATTACCGGGTGGCATGCTGGAAGGGCCTAGTACGCGCATTATCTCAATAAAGAAAATATACATAAATATAGTGTCTTCCTCTTTTTCATTGGCTGTTTACATATTGTTTCTACATATGTAAACCTGTTGCCTTTTCCAGTAATAATTCCTGCCATAATGACATATTGGAACATTGCAACACCAGGTTATCCATAGGTTCCTTTCCCGTTCCCACCAGTCCACGCAGATTCTTTCTCACTCTGTTCACATTTTTCATTCCTTCCTCCCCCCACCAATTGGCTCCATTGAGCCATCATTGCCCCCGCCCCCTCATCTGGCTCCACCTATCACCCACCAGCTTCTGTCTCACTTTCCACCACACTTCTCTATACTGGCCCTCTTCCTCAATCCCCTCCCCCTCATTCTTGCCTCCACAGATGCTGCTTAACATGTTGAGTTATTCCTGTTAAGTCATGAATGGTTCCACACCCGACTGGATTGTGTATTTACCTTGAGTTTACTAAGTCCACGAGCCAGTGGAACACCAGAGTTTCACAGTAATTTATGGTTAAACATTACTAACTATGCTGCCAGCAGGGTAAATATGTACATACTTAGTGAATGATTTAGACAGGCACTTGCTAAACCTCATGGCAGTGGGGCATCAGTTTGGATTGTGCAATTTTCCCAGAAATTAGAATTATTCTGTGTGTGTCCAAACTGTGATCATCATGTGCTTCGTTGACCAATACTGAGTAACATATGTTCATATGTTGGTCTATGGCCTCCTCTTGAGCCACAATGAGGGAACCCTCAGTGTAGAGGAGCAACAACGTACATTTTGTCTGGGTAGCCTCCAACCTGGTAGCATGAGCATCAATTTCTCCTTCCAGTAAAAAAATTCCCACCCCTCCCCCCTTCTTCTATTCCACACAGGCCTCTTACCTATTCCCATCTGCCTATCAGCTCCCACTGGGTCGCATCCTCCTTCCTTTTCTCCTATAGTCCATTCTTCTTCTCCAGTCCTTTACTTTGCCCACCCACCCGGCTTCACCTATCACCATCGAGCTATCCTCTTTCCTCTCCCCCACATTTTTATTCTGGCATCTTCCCCCTTCCTTTTCAGTCCTGAAGATGGGTCTCAGCTTGAAACTTCGATTGCTTGTTCATTTTCATGGATGCTGCCTGACCCGCTGAATTCCTCCAGCATTTTGTGTGTGTTGCTTTGGATTTCCGGCCTCTACTGAATTTCTGTGTGTTTATATTGAGCCTTAAGTTCTGATGGTTACCATTTACTGGACGATGGTGCCATCTCCCAGCCAGAGGTATGTGAACTTTTATTGTAAGGGGTTTCTTCTTTTATGTTACTGAGTAGGCTAATCAAAATGGCTTCTTTGTTATGTTAACTGCTGAGAAAGTTCTCTCTCTAGCAGCTTCTTTGGGTTATAAAGAGAATTGTATTCATTTGCCGACGAGTTGGGATAGATGTTATTCTTTCTTGTGTGTCTGTAAGCTATTGTGTTGCGCGGGCTTTGGGGCAGAAGGTGCAATGGGGACACAGAGAGGAGACGCGATGCCGTAAGCTGGCTGATGGGACGGACCCCGAGCGGGAGTCCATGGCCCAGGGACTTTGGCGAGGAGAGGAGACGAGGACAGACTCGTCTGGAGCGTCTGGTCGACCACCGTGGTTGGTCCCAGGCAGCGGGTCCAGGGGGTCAGAGGGGATCGAATGGTGGAAAGAAGACTCAGTTAATTGAGCGCCAACTGTTGTGCACTGTTGTGCATATGGTGTGTTGTCTGTTATTTGGCGGGGTGGGGTGCATCACACAGCATCCACACAAACTTGATTAGCCAGTCTGGCGGGGCCGAAGACTGCTCCCCCTAGACGAAAGCGAGCTGAGCGAGCCTGAGGCTTACCAGGGGCCTACATTATGATAAGCATTTGTCATTGTGTCTTCAAGAAATGCTCGGCAGCCTGGTAAAAATCACTCATTACAGTGTGAACCTCATTCGTTTCCCTCTCTCCCATGCTTTATATTGAAGTAGAGGAGAAACAGGAGCCTGAAGACCCACATTATCATCATCATCATCATCATCATCATTTGCCGTGGGCAATCATGGTCCTCCGTCTGTCCATGACCAGGATTGTCCTTGCCAAATTTTTCTACAGAAGTGGTTTTCCCTTGCCTTCTTCTGGGCAGTGTCTTTACAAGATGGGTGACCCCAGCCATTATCAATACTCTTGAAAGATTGTCTGCCTGGCATCAGTGGTCGCATAATCAGAACTTGTGATATGCACCAGGTGCTGATTCAGTCATCCATCACCTTCTCCCATGGGCGGCTAAGCAGATGCTACACCTTGCCCAAGGATGGCTGCAGGCTAGATGGGAAGGAGCACCTTTGGTAGAGATGTATCTCCATCCCTGACGACCTACACTCAATATTTTAAGAACAGCTTCTTCCCCTCTGTCATCAGATCTCTGAATGGTCCGTGAACCCATGAAATTACTTACTTGCTGCCTGTTATGCTACAGGCATTTAGGGCAGCAATGAAGGTCCTCCATCTCTATCACACAAATATAGAATTCTTCTTTGCTGTTTCCATAACAATATTTTTTTGTCCAGTCAGGGTTGTTAGCCTTGAGCTGAAACCCCAAATCTGGAGGATCAGTGCACCACTCTTAGTCTGGCCTCAACCCTTTAATCTGCTTGGCATGAGTGGCCCTACGAAGAGTCCAAAACAGAAGGCCCTGACTCCAGCCAGCATACCTCTCCAAACCACTGAGGCACGCAGGCCTTCAAACCCTACGGCAAAGGTTAGAAACATAAAAAAACCTACAGCGCAATACAGGCCCTTCGGCCCACAAAGCTGTGCTGAACATATCCTTACCTGAGAAATTACATAGGGTTACCCATAGCCCTCTATTTTTCTAAGCTCCATGTGCATATCCAGAAGTCTCTTAAAAGACCCTATCGTATCTGCCTCCAACACCGTCGCCGGCAGCTCATTCCATGTATTCACCATTTTCTGCGTAAAAAATTTAACTCCTGACATCTCCTCTGTACCTGCTTCTAAGCACCTTAAAACTGTGCCATCTTGTGCTAGCCATTTCAACTCTGGGAAAAAAGCTTCTGACTATCCACACGATCAATGCCTCTCATCATTTTATACAACTCTATGAGGTCACCTCTCACCCTCTGTCGCTCCAAGGAGAAAAGGCCAAGTTCACTCAACCTATTCTCATAAGGCATAATCCCCAATCCAGGCAACATCCTTGTAAATCTCCTCTGCACCCTTTCTATGGTTTCCACATCCTTCCTGTAGTGAGGCGACCAGAACTGAGCACAGTACTCCAAGTAGAGTCTGACCAAGGTCCTATATAGCTGCAACATTACCTCTCAGCTCTTAAACTCAATCCCACAATTGATGAAGGCCAATGCACCCTATTGCTTCTTAACCACAGAGTCAACCTGCACAGCAGCTTTGAGTGTCCTATGGACTCGGACCCCAAGATCCCTCTGATCCTCCACACTGCCAAGAGTCTTATCATTAATAGTATATTCTGCCATCATATTTGGCCTATCAAAATGAACCACCTCACACTTATCTGGGTTGAACTCCATCTGCCACTTCTCAGTCCAGTTTTGCATCCTATCAATCTCCTGTTGTAACCTCTGACAGCCCTCCACACTATCCACAACACCCCCAACCTTTGTGTCATCAACAAACTTACTAACCCATCCCTCGACTTCCTCAACCAGGTCATGTATAAGAATCACGAAGGTTGTAGTCCTCTTGGAGGGAACCTATGAAAATTACTTCACTATTCTCATCTTCTGCATTTTTAATTCATTTTTGTTTACATAAAGCAATTTTTATGTCTTGCTCTTTACTGCTGCTGCAGAACAACAAATTTCATACGTCAGTGATTTTAAACCCAATTCTGATTCTAACTGGTGTTGTATAATAAAATGCCTTTGTGCATCCTCTACCCATCTGTGATGAACGAATGGTTTGAGTTGAATTTTGTTTACTAGTGATCCGTAGTTGCTGCTCCTCTGTATCTGCCCCGTGAATGGACCTACCTGTGCATTTGACAGATGTTGATGAACTGCTGAAGTGTCATTTCAGATTATGGGTTGAAGTCCTTGAGTAAAATTGAACCCATGACCTCCTGACCCCTAGGTGAGAGTGCAATCAGTGAGCAAAGCTGACACTTGATCTTACTGTCGGAAACTCAGCCCTGAGTCTGATAGTTGAGACATTTTCCCTTATCAGTCGGTTCAGGGCTGAGTTCATTGCTGCAGTTCTGCAGCATTTCATGTGGTTTCACTTAAATGAAGGAGCCGCGAGCAGCTTTGTTAAAGGCGGCTCTGTATCATACTGTTAGGTACGTTAGAATGTACTGGAGTGTTGGCTTACTGTGCGAGCAGATTGTTCCAGTCTGCGTCTCTGGGGCCGGGGTTGGGGGGGGTGGTGTGGGTGATGGGGGAGGGGGGCGAACATGGGTTGGCGGTGGGGTTATTGGGGGCAGGGAAAACGCTGTGTGCTCATGTGTCTAATTTAGCTTCGGCATGCAAGAGCTGTCTGAGTCTTCAAAGAGATTTTGAACGGATGTTGCACTGAACAGTCCAGCTGGAATATTGCCTGCATCTGGCCACTTCCTGAACTGCTCCACATTCTGAATTGTGATTTTCTAAAAAAAACATTCTCCTTTATGGGGGATGAGAGGGGAGGATGTAGAGAAGTTGTGGAGGGGGAGTAATGGGGGCAGTATTGAAAGCATTGTATATTTTTCGCTCACCGACTAAAATTCGGATTCCTTTGCTCTTGTGGTCAAGGGCCAGATATACAGAGATTTCCAAAATGCAAAATGGAACATTTTCTAAACTCCAGAGGAAAAAAAAAGCCTCATGACAGGAATTTGTTTTGACATTAACGTAAATGGTTCTGCTGTTGAATGCTACTTGTGCCCACAGCTTCCCTGCCTCCCTGCCTCCCTCTCCCCTTCAGCATTCCTTGGCTTCTGAGGGAATTCTGCTTCCAGCTGGATAAACGGAATAATTCCACTGAAGCCTTTCATGTAGCAATTGGCTGCAAAAATTGACTGTGATGTTTCTCCAGTGGGCAGCTGCTGTTAGATGCAGCTTGGGGTAAAGCAATCTGGATTATTTTTAGCAGTGCACCTAACTCCTCACTCGCTCTAGTGCCCTGAAAAAATCATAGGGTGCTGGTGCTGGGATCTTTTCAGGGAGTTGGGAGGGGATGGGAGGGAGCAGATGGAGGAGGGTTACCAGGAGTATGGAGTGGTGACATGTCATGGCTAGACTGAAACTCAAGAAATAACCTGCTCATTGTGACAAGTTCCATCATCAATGATCCCCACTGTCCAGGCCTCATCAATTTCTCTCTGCTACCATTGGACAGGAGGTAGGGAAGCCTGAAGCCTCACGCCACCAGGTTCAAGAACACCCAGCACAACCTTAAAGTTTAAAGTTCAGAGTTCAAAGTAAAATTTATTTTCAGGGCACATTCATGTCACCACATACAACCCTGAGATTCTTTTTCTGCGGGCATACTTCGCAAATCAATAGAACAGTAACCATAAACAGGATCTATAAACTGTAAACATCAGGATCTGTAAACTATAAACAAACTGTGCAAATGTAGATAATAAATAAATAGCAATAAGTACCGAGCATGAAATAACAAGATAAAAGAGTCCTTAAATGAGTGTAGTTATTCCCTTTTGTTCTAGAGCCTGATGGTTGAGGGGTAGTAACTGTTCTTGAACCTGGTGGGACGAGTCCTGTGGCTCGTGCACTTTCTACCTGATGGCAGCAGTGAGAAGGGAGCATGGCCTGGGTGGTGGTGAGGATCTTTAATGGTGGATGCTGCTACAGTTTAGAAACACAATGACCACTTTGATCACTTTGTACTAAAATGGATGTTTTTGTTTGAATTTATATTTAATTTATGTTCTTGTCTTGAGAATGTGTCTTATATGATGTTTTGTGTTTGTAACATTCCTGCGATTATGTATTTCATTACATCTATGTGTATATGTTACATGTACCTACCCCCTCACTGTCTCAGTCTCTCCTTCAGCATTCCTTGGCTTCTGGGAGAGCTAAAGAAGGCACTTACACTTTGGAAGGACAAACTCCAAGGCAGAGTACAAAGTAAATGTCAGGATACTTGGTAGTGTGGAGGAGCAGAGGGATCTGGGGGTAGATGTCCACAGATCCCTGAAAGTTGCCTCACAGCTGGATAGGGTAGTTAAGAAAGCTTATGGGATGTTAGCTTTCATAAGTTAAGGGATAGAGTTTAAGAGCTGCAAGGTAATGATGCAGCTCTGTAAAACTCTAATTAGGCCACACTTGGAGTATTGTGTCCAGTTCTGGTCACCTCACTATAGGAAGGATGTGGAAGCATTGGAAAGGGTACAGAGGAGGTTTACCAGGATGCTGCCTGGTTTAGAGAGTATGCATTATGATCAGAGATTAAGGGAGCTAGGGCTTTACGCTTTGGAGAGAAGGAGAATGAGAGGAGACATGATAGAGGTGTACAAGATATTAAGAGGAATAGATGGAGTGGATAGCCAGCGCCTCTTCCCCAGGGCACCACTGCTCAATACAAGGGGACATGGCTTTAAGGTAAGGGGTGGGAAGTTCAAGGGGGGTATTAGAGGAAGGTTTTTTACTCAGAGAGTGGTTGGTGCGTGGAATGCACTGTCCGAGTCAGTGGTGGAGGCAGATACACTAGTGAAATTTAAGAGACTACTTGACAGGTATATGGAGGAATTTAAGGTGGGGGGTTATATGGGAGGCAGGGTTTGAGGGTCAGCACAACAATGTGGGCCGAAGGGCCTGTAATATGCTGTACTGTTCTATGTTCTGTGTTCTATGTTAGAGGGCAACTCCTTCGAGTTCATCTACATCCTCAGCACTCTAGAGGTTGCTCTCTCTCTCTCTCTCTGTCTCTCCCAATGGTGAGAGAGAATTAGTTGCCAATTCTCGAGTCGGGGGAGCTCGAAATAAAGGCGATGCTGCAGACTGTAACAATGAATCCGCGAGCTGTTGGCCTCCCCTCCCACTGTGGAAGGAGTAATACTCCCTTGCCAGTGAGAGAGTGAGCCTGTGGGATATCGAACTGTTGGGGTGAACCGTGGTTTTTGGTGGACTAGATCATGATCTCTTTAAGGCCTTTGCTATTGCCTGCATGGTGGGTGGTGGGAGGAGGAGGGCTGATGCTTTGTTGCTGCTTGTGCGTGCGAGGGGGGGCTTTGGGGTTCTAATGTTTTTCTGTCATTCATTCTTTTGGGTTTTTCTTCTGTTTTGTGGGTACACATTCTTTGATATTATATTGAACCATTGAACCATATGTGCTTGTGCATAAAACAATGGAATCGGAATCAGGTGTATTGTCACCATCTTATGACGTGAAACCTGTTGTTTTGTGGCAACTGCACAGTGCAAGGACATAAAGTTATGATAAATTACCAAAATAAATTAATGGTACAAAAAGTGGAATCATGAGGTGATGTTTATGGCCTGTTCAGGAATCAACTCAAATTTGTACAACAATGAACTTAACTTGTCTTCAAACCAAATTTGTTGTCTTTTGCACA
The DNA here is from genome assembly GCF_963921235.1 of Mobula hypostoma. Classification (NCBI taxonomy): domain Eukaryota; kingdom Metazoa; phylum Chordata; class Chondrichthyes; order Myliobatiformes; family Myliobatidae; genus Mobula; species Mobula hypostoma. The sequence continues at coordinate 26,252,969 of NC_086123.1, forward strand.
CTGGTTTAATTCCCAGTTTGCTGTGGTTTTTCATTGATTCTATAATGGTTATTATTTTATTATGGATGTATTGAGTATGCCTGCAAGAAAATGAATCTCAGGATTGTATTTGGTATCATGTATGTACTTTGATGATAGATTTACTTTGAACTTTTTGAACTTTTGAACTTTGAATCTGCAAACGAAGCAGAAAGTGATGGAAGTGCTTAGCAGATGGGGCAACATCAGGTTCAGAAGCCTTTGTGAACCATGAAATCTTTCCATAGTGGTTAAGAGAACCCTGAGCTTGTGAGAGAGTGTAATGTAGGTGATGGTGAACAAGCAGGCTATTTCACAGTGTCAAAGTGAACCCAGGGAGTGTGTCAGGTCCATTATTTGGAGTTTCAGATGCGACTTGAATGATTGCTATAAACGTGGAGTACTGAAACTGTCCAGAGCCCTTGATGTCTTCTTGCCATACTGTGTTTGGTGGGCAGTAACTGGAGTTCAAAAGGGAGCATAAAAATAGAATAGGATTTCGGCCACAGTCCCTCAGGCCTGCCCCATCATTCAGTATGATCATGGCTAACCGACCTCAGGCCTTACCTCCTCATCTGTATCAGATCCTCATGGGTTTCAATTCCCTGAACATCGAATGAAGCCACCAATTGCACTGACAAGGAAAATCGGGCAACAGGCAGGACAAACAAAATGATTCAGGCAGAGGGATGGTGGTGATTCAATGGACCCAGTTGATCAGTAGGCAGAACAAGAACTGGAATGGCTGACCTGACAACCTAACTTCTGTTGCTGCTGAGAGAATGTTGCTTGAAGAACTTAACAAATCTCCTGTTTCTCCAACCTTTTACCCCTCCCTTTCCTTTTCCAGGTGTAACATGACCTGTCCCTCAGGACTCTATGGAGCCAATTGTGTTCACCCCTGTCCATGTATTGAGGCCAACTGTGACCCAGTCTATGGCACATGCATTTTGGGTAAGTGTCCCTGAGTTTTCGGAAAAATTACTTATAAATATTAAAGTGAAACCTTTCCTGCAGATGGGGGAAGGAATTCCAGAGTCAGTGAAGCATTTCAGTTACCATCCGATTCAAAGTTGAAATGAAATGTTTGTTTTAAGATGACCCCTGGCTCGAAAGCATTTCAGAGCAAATGCCTTGCAAGGTTGATTTAAACTCGTCATTGCTGTAAGAGTTGAACAAAGTGAGAACATTTTCATTCTAGGGTAACCAGACCTGGTGTTCAAATACAGAAACGCAACGTGTCTAAAGATGCAGTCAGTACACTGTTACACAGTGACTGCACCTCAAGAGACAGTTAACATTGGGTCAGTTATTGTGCCCACAATCAGACTGTGCCTGTTTCTCTGGAAACACACTAACTCAGTGCCTGTGTTTCAGCAGATAGTACACAATAGCTCAGTGCCTGTACGTCAAGGAGAGAGCTCACTGACATCGATCCAGCATCATGGATAGGCTGTTCCTCCCTGTGGAATACGTGAGCTTTCTCCGGATTCTCCAATTTCCTCCAAAGATGTACTGGTTAGAAGGCTAATTGGTCATTGTAAAATTGCCCCGTGATGAGGCTAGGGCTAAATAGGGGGGTTGTGGGTGACGTGGCTCAAAGTGCTGATTGGGTCTATTCCAAGCTGTTTGGCGATATAAACAACGCCTGTGTTTAAGGAGGCACCCAGTCATCTAGTGCCTGTTCTTACACAGGCAATCAGCATATTTTTTTTCCTGAGACTCTCAGTACAGTCACATGGTGCTCATGACCTGTGACTAGTCTCTCAGCCTATTCAACCAAGACAAGCAGAAGACTCCTTTTGGATATGTTCCCACTCAAATTGCCTCCTGAAACACCAATGACTGTACATCCTGATGTAATCTGTGCAAAGTTACTTGGTGCCTGTTCCTGACACACCATCAGTACATCGACTCACCCCAGTTGTGATTCACTGGAGACACAAGGAACAATTAGCTATCAAACTTGGACAATTAGTGCAAGTTCACTCTGTGTGTGTGTATACAAGCTAAGAGAGTACTGGCAATCAGATCCATTCCCCTGGCACACCTAATCCACAGTTATATATATAGTCACAAACAAGAGAAAATCTGCATATGCTGGACATCCATGCAACAGATGCTAGAGGAACTCAGCAGGCCAGGCAGCATCTATGGAAAAGAGTATAGTCGATGTTTCAGGCGGAGACCCTTGGGCAGGGCACTCGAATGGTCCTGGCCTGAAACGTCGACTGTACTCTTTTCCATAGATGCTGCCCGGCCTGCAGAGTTCCTCCAGCATTTTGTGTGTGTCGTGTTGGCGCGTTGCCAAGTGGTTAAAGTGTCGGTCTAGTGATCTGAAGGTCGCTAGTTTGAGCCTCAGCTGAGGCAGCATGTTGTGCCCTTGAGCTAGGCACTTAACCACACATTGCTCTGCGACAATGCTGGTGCCAAGCTGTATCGGCCCTAGTGCCCTTCCCTTGGACAACATCGGTGGCGTGCAGAGGGGAGACTTGCAGCATGGGCAACTGCTGGTCTTCCATACAACCTTGCCCAGGCCTGCGCCCTGGAAACCTTCCAAGGCGCAAATCCATGGTCTCACGAGACTAACGGATGCCTATAATATTTGTGTGTGTCATATACATATATATATAGTGTTTATTTACCCTTAGAAAGTCCACACACGGTCACTTATTGCCTTAGACTCCTGACACAGTCCACAGACAATGTCTACACACCTTTATGCAGGGTTCATCCATCCATTATGTACCACGTCATATGACATAGGTGATCATGGTCTTTCCATGACCATAACTGTTCTTGACAAATTTTTCTACAGAAGTGGTTTGCCTTTGCCTTCTTCTGGGCAGTGTCTTTACAAGATAGGTGACCCCGGCTGTTATCAATACTCTTCAGAAATCGTCTGCTCGGTGTCAGTGGTAGCATAACCAGGACATGTGATATAGACCAGTTACTCATACAATCATCCACCATCTGCTGCCATGGCTTCAAGTAACCATGATTGCAGGGGGTGGGGATGGGGAGACTAAGCAACTGCTACACCTTTTCCAAGGGTGACCTGCAGGCCAGCAGAAGGTCGCAGTGCCTTACACCTCCTTTGGTAGAGACTTATCTCCACCCCGCCATTCATGTACAGTATTTTACAACAGATACATGATGCAAAAATAGGGCATTTGCTCCAGCTGGGGCCTCCTTCTGTCTAATCAATCAGCACAAGCCTTTGTCTCTCTTCTCCCACACCTGCTGTCTGACCTCCCCTTAAAATATGTACATTCTTCATTTCAAATAGTTGGCTCTACATTTTCATCACTCTCTGCAGAAAAATATTCTTCTGATATACTATTTAAAATGGAGAAGGCTATTCTTTCATAATGGTCCCTCATTATTTCTTCCCCGCAAATGAGGAAACACAATTAAAATCTTTAATAATTTCAATGAATTAATTGAGTAGCAGAGTCACACTGCACAATAATATCTCCTTTGGCTCACAACGTCCATGACAAATACTGTCCCCATCTACACTAATCCCACTTACGAGAATTTGGTCTGCAGCCTTCTGTGCCTTAGAGATTCAAGTGCTTGTTTAGATACTTCTAAAATATTGTCAGAATATCTGTCTTCAACATCCACTCAGGCAACATGATCCAAACTCAATCACTTACTGAGTAGAAAACTCTAACGCTAGATCCCTTCAACATCTTCTATTACTTAAACTAAACCAATAGCCTTACATGTGCAATTGGACTGTACTCACTGGAATTGAGAAGAATGAGGGGGATCTCAGATCCAGAACTGGCTTGCCCACAGAAGGCAAAGAGTGGTTGTAGACGGGTCATATTCTGCATGGAGGTCGGTCACCAGTGGTGTGCCTCAGGGATCTGTTCTGGGACCCCTACTCTTTGTGATTTTTATAGATGACCTGGATGAGTAAGTGGAGGGATGGGTTAGTAAATCTCTTAATGACACAAAGGTTGGGGGTGTTGTGGATAGTGTGGAGGGCTGTCAGAGGGTACAGTGGGACATTGATAGGATGCAAAACGGGGCTGAGAAGTGGCAGATGATTCAACTCAGGTAAGTGTGAGGTGGTTGATTTTGGTAGGTCAAATATGATGGCAGAATATAGTATTAATGATAAGACCCTTGGCAGTGTGGGGGATCAGAGGGATCTTGGGGTCCGAATCCATAGGACACTCAAAGCTGCTGCGCAGTTTGACCCTATGGTTAAGAAGGCATACAGTGCATTGTGGGATTGAGTTTAAGAGTCAAGAGGTAATGTTGCAGCTATATAGGACCCTAGCTAGACCCCACTTGGAGTACTGTGCTCAGTTCTGGTCCCTCACTACATGAAGGATGTGGAAACCATAAAAAGGGTGCAGAGGAGATTTACAAGGATGTTGCCTGGATTGGGGATTATGCCTTATGAGAATAGGTTGAGTGAACTCGGCCTTTTATCCTTGGAGTGACGTAGGTTAAGATAGAGGTGTATAAGATGATGAGAGGCATTGATCATGTGGATAGTCAGAGGCTTTTTCCCAGGGCTGAAATGGCTAGCACAAGAGGGCACAGTTTTAAGGTGCTTGGAAGTAGGTACAGAGGAGATGTCAGGGTTAAGCTTTTTACGCAGAGAGTGGTGAGTGCATGGAATGGGCTGCCGGCGACGGTGGTGGAGGCGGACACGATAGGGCCTTTTAAGGGACTCTTGGATAGGTACATGGAGCTTAGAAAAATAGAGGGCTATGGGTAACCCTAGGTAATTTTTAAGGTAAGGACACGATCGGCACAGCTTTGTGGGCCGAAGGGCCTGTATTGTTCTGTAGGTTTTCTATGTTTCTGTGTTTCTATCTCATTGAAACCTGTTGATCGTTGAAAAGCGTTGATAGAATGGATGTCCTATAGTGGGGGAGTCTAAGACCAGAGGACACAGCCTCAGAATAGAGAGACATTCATTTAGAGTGGAGATGAGGAGGAATTTTTTTAGCCAGATGATGGTGAATCTGTGGAATTCGTTGGCTCAGGAGGCTGTGGAGGCCAAGCCATTAGGTATATTTAAGGAAGAGGTTGATAGATTCTTGATTAGTCAGGGCATGAAGGGATACGGGGAGAAGGCAGGAGATTGGTGCTGAGAGGGAAATGGATCAGCCATGATGAAATGGTGGAGCAGACTCATTGGGCCAAATGGCCTAATTCTGCTCCTATATCTTATGGCTCAATTTGTACTTCTGCTTTCACAATGTTGTGGAGGCCTCAATGAGTTCCTTCAACAGGGTCCCATAACGCCACGGGAGCAGGTAGTGGATATCACAAGTCCTGGTTATGCGACCACTGACGCCAGGCACGTAATCCCTGAAGAGTATTGACAATGGCTGGGGTCACCTGTCTTGTAAGGACACTGCCCAGAAGAAGGCAATGGCAAACCACTTCTGCAGAAAAATTTGACAAGAATAATCATGGTCAAAGACCATGATTGCCCACGGCGCATGACACGCCACATAATGATGATGATGACAGATAGGTCAGAACGTTTCTCGTGAAGGAAGGGACATTATATATTAGAGGGCATGAATTTAAGGTGAGAGGGAAAAGTCTAAAGGAGGCAGGATTTTTACACAGAGTGGTTGTGGCTGGAATGGGCTGCTCGTATTGTGGGTGGAAGCAGATATGATAGCAGTGTTTAGGAGGTTATTAGACAGATATATGGAAATGTAGGGAATATATATCATGTACAGGCAGAAGACAGTTAGTTTAATTTGGCATCATGTTCAGTGCAGATACTGTATCGTGGGCCAAAAAACTTGTTTCTGTACTGTACATATATTCTGTGTCAAGGTCGACTTTTCTTGCTTGTGGTCATTTTTAAACTTGGAGCAGAGGATATTGATCAGCAACCTTCTCCATCTCCTTTTTTAAACCCCATCCTAAATTCAAGGGCATTTTAATTGAACTGTGCTGATCCTGTTGCTTGCCAGCTGAGATCCTTTACCAGCTGGGAGATGGCACAGTTGCTCAGCAAATAGGCTGAGTTCCTGTCGGGCACCTTCCACTCATTTTGATTCAGCACCATGCAGGGAAGGAAATGAACAGCATTGACAGTTTCTGCTATGCCACTGGGCTCTGAATAAAGCTCAAGGACTTTGGCCATGTTCAAATGGGGCAGCTGCTATTGTAGACATGTTGGTTGTGGGCAGAGAACTCAGTCAGCTCCATCATGAGCACTTAGCCTCAGTAGTATCCGGGACATCTTCAAGGAGTGATGCCTCAAAATGGCAGTGTCCATTGTTAAGGACCCCCTGGTCATGCCCTGTTCTCATTACTACCATCAGGAAGGAGGTACAGAAGCCTGAAGGCACACACTCAATGATTCAGGAACAGCTTCTTCCCCTCTGCCATCTGATTTCTGAATGGACATTGAATCCATGTACACAACTCACTACTTCTTATTTCTTTTTTGCATTACTTATTTAATTTAACTCTTTAATATATATGTTAATTGCTATTCACGTTTTTTTTATGGCGTTGCACTGCTACCACAAGTCAACAAATTTCTTGACATATGCCGGTGATATTAAATCTGATTCTGATTTGGAGATGTACAGGGCACTGCTTAAACTGAAAACTGAGAGGAAAACCAAGAAGAGAGTGGGGTCTGCAATCTTAGCACTTCTACTCTCATTCTCTGAATGTTGGATCTCTGCTCTGAATTGGAGAGAGAAAGTGTGTATGTCTGCATATTGGAGGACACTCTGTAGAATTATTGTTGAACAGTTCACTGCAGATCCTCAGAAAGAAGGCTACTCATTGATAAAGAGCTGAAATTCACAGCTTAGGCTAAGGACATTGCCCCGAGGAACAACTGCAACCGAACGGATCAAGGAACCTTTGTGAATGGAACTTTTGTCTGAGCTTTTCTTCAGATGGGAAATACTGGCGTCTGTGTATTAGACAAAAATCACATGGGAGCCCGGCCATTCACTATATTTATCTGAGCAGATGACCGAGAGCACTAATGCGTAGATGGCAGGACTGTGTGTCTCATTATTGTGAACAGATCTCTGGATAAGTACTGTATTTTCTTCATACTTTAATTACTAAGTCTTCTTGGAAAGATCGTGTGATTTTATTTCTTCAGAACATGTGAAATAGGAGCATGGGTAACTGTGCAGCCTTCAGTACAGACACAAGAGACTGGAGGTGTGGGAATATGGAGCTACACGCAACGAAGCTGAAGGAACTCAACAGGTCAGGCAACATTGGAGGCCAGGAAGAAATTGTCAACATTTTGGGTCAAAATCCTTCATCTTGACTCAGATTTTGACCTGAAACGTCAATAACTTTTCCTCCCACTGATTCTGAGTTCTTCCTGCAGATTGTGTGTTGATGCAGCCCTTCAAATCTGCCTTGCCATTCATAAAGGTCATGGCTGATCAATTCTATCTGCTTCCCCTTTACTTACAGAAAGATATCAATATCTGCTCTGAATGAATTTAACAACTGCGTCTCCCTTGCCCTCTTGTTTAGAAAATTCTAAAGATCCTCTGTTCTCTGAGTAAAGAAATATCTTCTTATCTTAGTCCTAAACAGCCTCAGCCTTAAGGCTAATATTTCAATATTGCCATTCATCAAGATAGGATGAAATTAGCATCATGCCATGGAGAAAGAAAGTTGTGGATAGCAGAATGCACCCAGATATAACAATGTATTAATTACAATACATTAAACAAAAACAAATACGCAGCATATAAAAGGCAAGGAACTGTTCAAAGGAGGAAAGAGAGAGTTAAAATCGAAAGGCAGAACTTTGGCATTTGAACACGATTGTCACTGGTGATGTTGCATCTCACTCCGGGGCGTCATTTGAGTGGGAGGAGTGCTACTGTCTATGTTTAATGTAATAGAACAGTATTGAAAACAGTTATTATGTATGTAAGGATGAAAAGGCATTGCATGTTTATTCCTGTAAATAATTTATTTTATTATGAATGATGTTAATATTGATATAAAAAAAACGCTGGAGAGGAGATAACTTGGAAAATGTGTAGCTTGGGTGGTCGGTGGTTGGGTTGGGTTGTTCTCCGATCTTGGCATTCCATTTGCAAATGTTTCATCACCATACGAGGAGAGGTCAGCAGCGCCCTTGGAGCAGTGCTGATATTTTGGGTTGGATGAGATTATGAAGCTGAAGGAACTTACACAATAAGGGACAAAATTGTGGAGTAATTTGAAAAACAAGGAGTAAGGAGTTTGGTAGTGTGATTTAATATACTGTATCTGGTATTATATTTTTTTCTTTTGCTCTATAATACGTATTTTCTTGAACTCTGTATTCTTCTATATAGAAATCAATAGAAAATATTGGAAAAGAAAAACATAAGTGATAAATTTAAAACTAACATTTTATACAGAAGACAGTATAGATTAGCAAGCATAGAGGTGAAGAGTGAATGATGTGCTTTAAAATAGCAGAGTTTTAGGTGGCAGTATTTTCAAGGATTGAAATGATTGAAACCATCCAGGAGAGCTTTGAAAAAATTAAGTGAACAGATAACAAAGTTCAGATTCTCAACATTGAGCAGTGTTTGATGGCTCTGGGCCTCTATTCACTGGAGTTCAGAAGGATGAAGGGTAACCTCATTGAAACCTATTGAATGTTGAAAGGCGTTGATAGAGTGGATGTGAAGAAGATATTTCCTGTGGTGGGGGAGTCTAAGACCATAGGGTACAGCCTCAAAATAGAGAGACATCCTTTGAGAAGAGAAGGAAATTTTTTAGTTGTGGAATTTATTGCCGCAGGTGGCTGTGGAGTCCAAGTCTTTGGGTATATTTAAGACAGAGGTTGATAGATTCTTGATTAGTCAAGGCATGAAGGATACGGGGAGAAGGCAGGAGATTGGGACTGAGAGGGAAAATGGATCAGTCATGATGAAGTGGTGGAGCAGACTTGATGGGACAAATGGACTAATGGTCTTATAGAATTCGCTAATGTTATAGAGGTGGAAGTGGAGGGGGTTGACTGATGGCCTTGACATGCAGTCTGACACACAATCAGAATTAAGTGTGACAACAAGAGTGCAAACAATCTGTTCAATTCCAGGATAGTTGCTAAGTAGAAGGATGGACTTCATACCTAGCAAATGGCGTTTGTGATGGGGCAGAGGATGATGGCTTCTTTCTTTCTGCAAGTTAACTGGAGAAGGTGGCTCTTCAATGAACATTGAATGGTTGACATCCAACATCAAAGCAGACTTAGGAACCATGAAGCTAAGGGGAGATGTGAGGTAGTGTACGATCAGAAACTGGTGCCACATCATTGGACCACATTTCTGAAAGGGGAGCATGTAGGTGAGAAATAGAAGAAGACCAAGCTTTCACCTCTGAGAATTATCAGATGACTCGGTAGCTTTGGGAAGAGAAGGCAACTAGATTGGAATTAGCCCTTGTAAATTGAACAATGATGGTAATACATTGGAGAAGAAAGACATTCATCTTCATCATAACTATCTTCATGACAAGACGGGTG